>NW_026988435.1:48655000-49088251 GCF_030222135.1 Aotus nancymaae | reverse complement strand
CTCTTTTAGATTGAATATAATCACACTCAAAGTCCTCTTTTATAAAAAATATACTCCCTCTGAAAGTACTCTTTTATATTGAATATAATCACACTCAAAGTACCCGTGTATAAAAAATATACTTCCTCTCAAAGTACTCTTTTATACTGAATATAATCCCACTCAAACAACTCTTTTATAAAAAATATACTCCCTCTCAAAGTACTCTTTTAAGTTGAATATAATCACACTCTAAGTACTCTTTTATAAAAAATATGTTCCCTCTCAATGTACTCTTTTATATTGAGTGTAATCACACAGGAATTACTCATTTTTAAAAAATAGAAACCCTCTCAAAGCATTCTTTTATTTTGAATATAATCACACATTGAGTACTCCTTTATAAAAAATATACTCGCTCTCCAAGTACTCTTTTATACTGAATATAATCACACTCAAAGTAGTCTTTTATAAAAAACATACTCCCTCTCAAAGTACTCTTTTATATTGTATATAATCCCACTAAATGTACTCCTTAATATTGAATATAATCACACTCATAGTCCTCTTTTATAAAAAATCTACTCCCTCTCAAAGTACTCTTTTATATAGAATGTCATCCCACTCCAAGTACTCTTTTAAAAAAAATATACTCCCTCTCAAATTACTCTTTTATACTGAATATAATCCCACTCATAGTACTCCTTAATAAAAAATATACTCCCTTTCAAAGTACTCCTTTAAATTCAATATAATCACACTCAAAGTACTCTTTTATAAAAAATACACTCCCTCAAAAAGTACTCTTTTATATTGAATATTATGACACTCAATGTACTCTTTTGTAAAAAATATACTCCCTCTCAAAGTAATCTTTTATATTTTATATAATCACACTCATAGTCCTCTTTTTTAAAAAATATACTCCCTCTCAAAGTACTCTTTTATGTTGAATATAATCTCACTCAAGGTACTCTTTTATAAAAAATATACTCCGTCTCAAATTACTCTTTTTTACTGAATATAATCCCGCTGACAGTACTCTTCAATAAAAAATATACTCCCTCTCAATGTACACTTTTATATTGAATATAATCACACTCATAGTAATCGTTTATAAAAAATATACTCCCTCTCAAACTACACTTTTACATTCACACATTCAGTGTGATTATATACACATTATATTCACTGAATGTGAATATAATCACAATGAATACTCTTTTATAAAAAATATAGTCCCTCTCAAAGTACTCTTTTATATTGAATATAATCCAACTAAAACTACTATTTCATATTGAATATAATCCCACTCAAAGTCCTCTTTTATAAAAAATATAGTCCCTCTCAAAGTACTCTTTTACATTGAATATAATCACACTCAAAGTCCTCTTTTTTGAAAAATAGACTCCCTCTCAAAATAATCTTTTATATTGAATATAATCACACTCAAAGTACTCGCCCATAAAAAATATCCTTCCTATCAAAGTACTCTTTTATATTGAACATAATCACACTGGAAGTGCTCTTTTATAAAAAATATACTCCCTCTCAAAGTACTCTTTTATATTGAATGTAATCACACACAATGTACTCTTTTATATTCAAAATAGTTACACTCAAAGTACTCTTTCATGAAAAACTTACTCCCTGTCAAACTATTCTTTTATATTGAATATAATCACATTCAAACAATTCTTTTACAAAAAATCTACTCCCTCTCAGAGTACTCGTTTATATTGAATATATTCACACTCAAATATTCTTTTATAAAAAATATAATCTCACTAAAAGTACTCTTTTATATTGAATATAATCACACACGAATGCATCTTTTATAAAAAATATACACCCTCTCAAGGGACTCTTTTATATTGAATATAATCACATCGAATTTCTCTTTTATTAAAAATATACTCCTTCTCAATGTACTCTTTTATATTGAATATAATCCCACTAAAAGTACTCTTTTATACTGAATATTATCACACACAAATGCCTCTTTTATAAAAAATATAAACACTCTCAAGGTACTCTTTTATATTGAATATAATCACATCGAAGTTCTCTTTTATTAAAAATATACTCCCTCTCAAAGTACTCTTTTATATTGAATATAATCACATTGGAAGTACTCATTTTTAAATAATATAAACGCTCACAAAGGAGTCTTTTTTTTTGTATATAATCACACATTTAGTACCCTTTATAAAAAATATACTCCCTCTCAAGGTACTCTTTTATATTGAATATAATCCCACTAAAAGTACTCTTTTATATTGAAGATAATCACACTCAAATTCCTCTTTTATAAAAAATACACTCCCTCTCAAAGTACCCTTTTAAATTGAAAATAATGACACTCGAAGTACTCTTTTATAAAAAATATACTCCATCTCAACGTACTCTTTATATTGAATATAATCACACTCAAAGTACTGTTTTATAAAAAATATACTCGCTCTCAATGTACTCTTTAATATTGAATATAATCACACTCAAAGTACTCTTTTTAAAAAAAAATACTCCCGCTCAAAGTACTCATTTATATTTAATATAATCACACTAAAATACTCTTTTATAAAAAATATACTGCCTCCCAAAGGACTCTTTTATATTGAATATAATCATACTCAAAATACCCTTTTATAATAAATATACTCCGTCTCAAAGTACCATTTTATATTGAATATAATCACACTGTAATACTCACTTTTAAGAAATATAAACCATCTCAAAGTAGTCTTCTATCTTGAATATAATCACACATTGAGTACTGTTTTATAAAAAATATACTCGCTCTCAAAATACTATTTTATAATCAATATAATCGCACTCAATGTACTCTTTTATAGAAAATATACTCCCTCTCAAACTACTCTTTTATACTGAATATAATCACACTCAAAATACTCTTTTTTAAAAAATATACTCCCTCTCAAAGTGCTCTTTTATATTGAATATAATCACACTGAAATAGTCTTCTATAAAAATTTTACTCTGTGTCATTGTACACTTTTATATTGAATGTAAGCACACACAAAGTACTCTTTTATAAAAAATATACTCCCTCTCAAAGTACTCTTTTATATTGAATATTATCACACTGGAATTACTCTTTTATAAAAAATATATTATCTCTAAAACTACTCTTTTAAATTGAATATAACCATACAGGAAGTGCTCTTTTATAAAAAATATACACCCTCTCCAACTACTATTTTATATTGAATATCATCACACTAGAAGTACACTTTGATATTGAATATAATCACACTGGAATACTCCTTTAAAAAAAAATACTCCCTCTCAAAATACTCTTTTATATTGAATATAATCACAATGGAATTACTCTTTTTAAAAAACATACTCCCTCTCAATGTACTCTATTATATTGAATGTAATCACTCAGAAATTACTGTTTTATAAAAAATATACTCCCTCTCCAAGTACTATTTTATATTGAATATCATCACACTAGAAGTACTCTTTTATATTGAATATAACCACACTGGAAGTACTCTTTTATGAAGAGTATATTCCTTCTCAAAGTACCCTTTTATATTGAACATAATCACACTGGATATTCTCTTTTATATTGAATATAACCACACTGGAAGTACTCTTTTATTAAAAAAAATACTCCGTATAAAAGTACTCCTTTATATTGAATATAATCACACTGGAAATTCTCTTTTATATTGAATATAACCACACTGGAAGTACTCTTTTATAAAAAAAATACTCCAGAAAAAAGTATTCTTTTATATTGAATATAATCACACTGGAATTGCTCTTTTATAAAAAATATACTCCCTGTCAAATTACTCTTTTATATTGAATATAATCACACTGGAACTACTCTTTTATACAAAATATATTCCCTCTCAAATTACTCTTTTATATTGAATTTAATCAAACTGGAAATACTCCTTTATAAAATATATACTCCCTCTCCAAGTACTCTTTTCTATTAAATATATTCACACTGGAAGTACTCTTTTTTATTGAATATAATCACACTTGAAGTACTCTTTTAAAGAAAATATACTCCCTCTCCAAGTACTTTTTATATTGAATATAAACACACTGGAAGTACTCTTTTATAAAAAATATACTCCCTCTCAAAATACTCTTTTATTTTGATTATAATCACTCAGGAATTACTCTTTTACAAAAAATATATTCCCTCTCAAAGTATTCTTTTATATTGAAGAGAATCACACTGGAAGTACTTTTTTTAAAAAAAAATATACTACCTCTCAAAGTACTCTTTTATATTGAATATAATCACACAGGAAGTACTCTTTTATACAAAGTACACTCCCTCTCCAAGTACTCTTTTATATTAAATATAACCACACCGGAAGAACTCTTTTAGAAAAAACATACTCCCCCTCAATGTACAAATTTATATTGAATATAATCACCCTGGAAGTACTGTTTTATAAAAAATATACTCAGTCTCAATGTACACTTTTAAATTGAATATAATCACACAGGAAGTACTCTTTTATAAAAAATATACTCCCTCTCAAAGTACTCTTTTATATAGAATAAAATCACACTGGAATTACTCTTTTGTATTAAATATGACCACACTGGTAGTACTGTTTCATACAAAATATACTCCCTCTCCAACTATTCTTTTATATTGAATATAATCACACTGGACGTACTACATTATACCGAATATAATCACACTGGAGGTACTCTTTAAAAAAAAAAAACTACCTCTCAAAGTACTCTTTTATATTGAATATAATCACACTGAAATTACTCTTTTGTATTGAATATAACCACACTGGAAGTACTCTTTTATAAAAAATATACTCCCTCTCAGAGTACTCTTTTATATTGAATATAATCACACTGGATGTACACTTTTATAAAAAATATACTCCCTCTCAGGGTACGCTTTTATATTGAATATAATCACACTGGAATTACTCTTTTATAAAAAATATACTCCGTCTCAAAGTACTCTTTTATATTGAATATAATCACACTGGAATTAATCCTTTGTATTGAATAAAACCACACTGGAAGTACTCTTTTATAAAAAATATATTCCCTCTCAGAGTACTCTTTTATATTGAATATAATCACACTGGACGTACACTTTTATAAAAAATATACTCCCTCTCAGGGTATGCTTTTATATTGAATATAATCACACTGGAATTACTCTTTTATAAAAAATATACTCCGTCTCAAAGTACTCTTTTATATTGAATATAATCACACTGGAAGTACTCTTTTGTATTGAATATAACCACAGAGGAAGTACTCTTTTATAGAAAATATACTCCCTCTCAGAATACGCTTTTATATTGAATATAATCACACTGGAAGTACTCTTTTATAGAAAATATACACCGTCTAAAAGTACTCTTTTATATTGAATATAATCACGGTGGAATTACTCTTTTGTATTGAATATAACCACACTGGAAGTAATCTTTTATAAAAAATATACTACCTCTCAAAGTACTCTTTTATATTGAATATAATCACACTGGGATTACTCTTTTGTATTGAATATAACCACACTGGATGTACTCTTTTATAAAAAATATACTCCCTCTCAAAATACTCTTTTATATTGAATATAATCACACTGGAAGTACTCTTTCATATGAAATATACTCCGTCTCAATGTACTCCTTTATATTGAATACAATCACACAGGAAGTACTCTTTTATAAAAAATATACTCACTCTTAGAGTACTCTTTTGTATTGAATATAACGACAATGGAAGTACTCTTTTATAAAATATATACTCGATCTCCAAGTACTCTTTTATATTGAATATAATCACACAGGAAGTATTCTTTTATATTGAATATAATCACACTGGAATTACTCTTTTATAAAAAATATACTCCCTCTCATTGTACTCTTTTATATTGAATATGATTACACAGGAAGTTCTCTTTCATAAAAAATATACTCCCTCTCGATGTACTCTTTTAAATTGAATATAATAACACTGGAAGTAGTCTTTTATAAAAAATATACTCCCTCTCAAAGTACTCTTTTATATTGAATATAACCACACTGGAAGTACTCTTTCATTAAAAAAATACTCCATCAAAAAGTACTCTTTTATATTGAATATAATCACCCTGGAAATTCTCTTTTATATTGAATATAACCACACTGGAAGTACTCTATTATTAAAAAAAATACTCCATCAAAAAGTACTCTTTTATATGGAATATAATCACACTGGAATTGCTCTTTTATAAAAAGTATACTCCCTCTCAAACTACTCTTTTATATTGAATATAATCACACTGGAACGACTTTTTTATACAAAATATATTCCCTCTCAAATTACTCTCTTATATTGAATGTAATCAAACTGGAAGTACTCTTTTATAAAAAATATAGTCCCTCTCCAAGTACTCTTTTCTATTGAATATAATCACACTGGAAGTACTCTTTTTTATTGAATATAATCACACTTGAAGTACTCTTTTAAAAAAAATATACTCCCTCTCAAAGTACTCTTTCATACTGAATATAATCACACTGGAATTACTCTTTTGTATTGAATATAACCACACTGGAAGTACTCTTTTATAAAAAATATACTCCCTCTCCAAGTACTGTTTTATATTGAAGATTATCACACTGGAAGTACTCTTTTATAAAAAATATACTCCCTCTCAATGTACTCTTTTGTATTGAATATAATCACACTGGAACTATCCTTTATATTGAAAATAATCACACTGGATTCACTCTTTTATACAAAATATACTCTGTCTCAATGTACCCTTTAATATTGAATATAATCACACAAGAAGTACTCCTTTATAAAAAATATACTCCCTCCAAAACCACTCTTTTATATTGAATATAAACACAGTGGAATTACTCTTTTTTAAGAAATATACTCCCTCTCCAAGTACTCTTTTATACTGAATATAATCACAATGGAATGACTCTTTTGTATTGAATATAACCACACTGCACGTACTCTTTTATAAAAAATATACTCCCAGTCCAAGTACTCTTTTATATTGAATATAATCACACAGGAAGTACTCTTTTATAAAAAATACACTCCATCTCAGGGTACTCTTTTATATTGAATACAATCACACAGGAAGTACTCTTTTATAAAAAATATACTGCCACTCCAAGTACTCTTTTATATTGAATATAATCACACAGGAACTACGCTTTTATAAGAAATACACTCCCTCCCGAAGTACTCTTTTATATTGAATATAATCACACTGGAATTACTCTTTTGCATTGAATGTAACCACACTGGCAGTACTATTTTATAAAAAAATATACTCCCTCTCCAAGTACTGTTTTATATTGAAGATTATCACACTGGAAGTACTCTTTTATAAAAAATATATTCCTTCTCAATATACTATTTTAAATTGAATATAATCACACAGGAAGTTCTCTTTTATAAAAAATATACTCCCTCTACAAGTACTATTTTATATCGAATATAATCACACTAGAAGAACTTTTTTATATTGAATATAACCACACTGGAAGTACACTTTTATGAAAAATATACTCCCTCTCAAAGTACTCTTTTATGATGATTATACTTATGCAGGAAGTACTGTTTTATAAAAAATATACTCCCTCTCAAAGTACTCTTTTATATTGAATATAATCACACTGGAAGTACTCTTTTGTATTGAATATAACCACACTGGAAGTTCTCTTTCATAAAAAATATACTCCCTCTCCATGTAATCTTTTATATTGAATATACTCACACTGGAAGTACTCTTTTATAAAAAATATACTCTGCCTCAATGTACTCTTTTATATTGAATATAATCACACAGGAAGTAGTATTTTATAAAATATATACTCCCTCTCAAAGTACTCTTTTACATTGAATGTAATCACACTGGAAGTATTCCTTAATATTGAACATAATCACACTGGAATTACTTTTATAAAATATATTCTCCCTCTCAGTTTACTCTTTATATTGAATATAATCACACAGAAATTACTCTTTTATAAAAAATATGCGCCCTTTCAAAGTACTCTTTTATATTGAATATAATCACACGGAAAGTACTCTTTTATATTGAATATAATCACACTGGAATTACTCTTTTATACATAATATACTCCCTCTCGAAGTACACTATTATAATAAATATAATCACTCAGGAAATACTCTTTTATAGAAAATATACTCCCTCTCACATTACTCTTTTATATTGAATATAATCACACAGGAAGTACTCTTTAATAAAAAATATACTCTATCTCAATATACTATTTTATATTGAATATAATCACACAGGAAATACTCTTTTATAAAAAATATACTGCCTTTCAATGTACTCTTTTTTATTAAATACAATCACACTGGAAGTATTGTTTTATAAAAAATATGCTCCCTCTAAATGTATTCTTTTATATTGAATATAATCACACTGGAAGTACTCTTTTATAAAAAATATACTCCCTCTCTATATACTATTTTATATTGAACATAATCACACTGGAAGTACTCTTTTGTAATCAATATAACCACACTGGAAGAACTCTTTTATAAAAAATATACACCCTCTCAAAATACTCTTTTATATTGAATATAATCACACGGGAATTACTCTTTTATAAAAAATATACTCCCTCTTAAAGTACTCTTTTGTATTGAATATAATCACACAGGAAGTCCTCTTTTATAAGAAATATACTCCCTCTCAAAGTACTCTTTTATATTGAATGTAATCACACTGGAATTACTCTTTTATAAAAAATACACTCCCTGTCAAAGCACTCTTATATATTGAATATAATCAGACAGGAACAATTCTTTTATAAAAAAAATACACCCTCTCAAAGTACTCTTTTACATTGAATATATTCTCACTGGAATTACTCTTTTATAAAAAATATACTACCTCTCAGAAAACTCTTTTATATTGAATATAATCACACAGTAAGAACTCTTTTATAAAATATATACTCCCTCTCAAAGTACTCCTTTATATTGAATATAATCACACAGGAATTACTCTTTTATATTGAATATAACCACACTAGAAGTACACTTTTATAAAAAATATACTCCCTCTCAAAATACTCTTTTATTTTGACTATAATCACACAGGAAGTACTCTTTTATAAAAAATATATTCCTTCTCAAAGTACTCTTTTATATTGAATATCATCACACTGGAAGTACTCGTTTACAAAAAATATACTGCGTCTCAATGTACACCTTTATATTGAATATAATCACACAGGAAGTACTGTTTTATAAAAAATATACTCCCTCTCAAAGTACTCTTTTTATTGAATATAATCGTACTGGAATTACTCTTTGTATTAAATATGACCACACTAGAAGTACTCTTTATAAAAAATATACTCCCTCTCCATGTACTCTTTTATATTGAATGTAATCACACGGGAAGTACTCTTTTATATTGAATGTAATCACACTGGAATTACTCTTTTAAAAAAAATACACTCACTCTCCAAGTACTCTTTTATATTGAATAAAATCACACTGGAAGTACTCTTTTATATTGAATATAATCAGACTGGAATTACTCTTTTATAAAAAATATAGTCCCTCTCCAAGTACTCTTTTATCCTGAATATAATCAGAATGGAATGACTGTTTTGTATTGAATATAACCACACTGCACGTACTCTTTTATAAAAAATATACTCCCTCTCCTAGTACTCTTTTATACTGAATATAATCACACTGGAACTATTCTTTATATTGAATATAATGACACTGGATTTACTCTTTTATAAAAAATATACTCCCTCTCAATGTACCCTTTTAATTGAATATAATCACACAGGAAGTACTCTTTTCTAAAAAATATACTCCCTCTCCAAGTATACTTTTATATTGAATATAATCACACAGGAAATACTCTTTTATATTGAATATAACCACACTGGAAGTACTCATTTATTAAAAAAAAATACTCCCTCTCAAAATACTCTTTTATATTGAATATAATCACACTGTAAGTACTCTTTTATAAAAAATATACTCCCTTTCAAAGTACTCTATTATACTGAATATAATCACACTGGACGTGCTCTTTTCTATTGAATATAATCACACGGGAAGTACTCCTTTATAGAAAATATACTCCCTCTGAAAGTATTCTTTTATAATGAATATCATCATACTGGAATTACTCTTTTATAAAAAATATACTATCTTTAAAAGTACTCTTTTAAATTGAATATAACGACACAGGATGTGCTATTTTATATTGGATATAACCACACTGGAAGTACTCTTTTAAAAAAAATATACTCCCTCTCCAAGGAGTCTTTTATATTGAATATAGGCACACTGGAATTACTCTTTTATAAAAAATATACGCCCTCTCAAAGTACTCTTTATATTGAATATAATCACACAGGAAATATTATTTTATAAAAAATATACTCCCTCCCAAAGTACTCTTTTATATTCACTATAATCTCACAGGAAGTACTCTTTTATAAAAAATATACTAGCTCTCAAAATACTCTTTTAAATTGAATATAATCACACTGGAATTACTCTTTAATAAAAAATATACTCCTTCTCAAAATACTCTTTTATATTGAATATAATCACATGGGAATTACTGTTTTATAAAAAATATACTCCCTCTGAAAGTACTCTTTCATATTGAATGTAATCACACTGGAAGTACTCCTTTAAAAAAAATATACTCCCTCTCAATTTACTCTTTTATATTGAGTATAATCACACGGGAAGTACTCTTTTATACAAAATAGACTTCCTCTCAAAATACTCTTTTATATTGAATATAATCACACTGGAAGTACTCTTTAATAAAAAATATACTGCCTCTCCAATTACTCTTTTACATTGAAAATAATCACACAGGAAGTACTCTTTTATAAAAAATATACTGCCTCTCCAAGTACTCTTTTATATTGAATATAATCACACAGAAAATACTCTTTTATAAAAAATACACTCCCTCTCAAAATACTCTTTTATATTGAATATAAACACACAGAAATTACTCTTTTATAACAAATACTCCCTCTCCAAGTACCCTTTTATATTGAATATAATCACGCTGGAAATACTCTTCTATAAAAAATATACTGCCTCTCCAATTACTCTTTTATATTGAATATAATCACACAGGAAGTTTTCTTTTATTAAAATATACTGCATCTCCATGCACTCTTTTATATTGAATATAATAACACAGGAAGTACTATTTTATAAAAAACATACTCCATCTCAAAGTACTGTTTTATATTGAATATAATTACACTGGAAGTACTATTTTGTATTCAATATAGCCACATGGGAAGTACTCTTCTATAAAAAACATACTCCCTCTAAATGTACTCTTTTATATTGAATATAATCACACTGGAAGTACTGTTGTATAAAAAACATACTCCCTCTCAAAGTACTCTCTTATATTGAATATAATTACACTGAAAGTACTCTTTTATTTTGAATATAGTCACACTGGAATTACTCTTTTATAAAAAATATACTCCCTCTCAAAGTACACTATTATACTGAATATAATCACACAGGAAATACTCTTTTATAGAAAATATATTCCCTCTCACTGTACTCTTTTATATTGAATATAATCACACAGAAGTACTCTTTTGTAAAATGCATACTCCCTCTCAAAAGACTCTTTTATATTGAATATAATCACATAGGAAGGACTCTTTTGTAAAAAATATACTCCCACTCAAAGTACTCTTTTACATTGAAAATAATCACACAGGAAGTAGTCTTTTATAAAAAACATACTCCCTCTCAAAGTACACTTTATACTCCCTCTCAAAGTACACTTTTATATTGAATATAATCACACTGGAATTACTCTTTTATAAAAAATATACTCCCTTTCCAAGTACTCTTTTATACTGAATATAATCACAATGGAATGACTCTTTTGTATTGAATATAACCACACTGAACGTACTCTTTTATAAAAAATATACTCCCAGTCCAAGTAAACTTTTATATTGAATATAATCACACTGGAAGTACTCTTTAATAAAAAATATACTCCGTCTCAATGTACTGTTTTATATTGAATACAATCACACAGGAACTACTCTTTTATAAAAAATGTACTCCCTCTCACAGTACTCTTTTATATTGAATATAATCACACTTCAAGTATTCTTTTATATTGAATATAATCACACTGGAATTGCTCTTATATAAAAAATATACTGCCTCTCCAAGTACTCTTTTATATTGAATATAATCACACTGGAAGTACTCTTTCATAAAATATATACTCTGTCTCAATGTACTCTTTTATATTAAATATAATCACACAGGAAGTACTCTTTTATAAAAAATATAATCCCTCTAAATGTACTCTTTTATATTGAATATAATCACACTGGAAGTACGCTTTCATCAAATATATACTAAGCCTCAATGTACTCTTTTATATTAAATATAATCACACATGAGGTACTCTTTTATAAAAAATATAATCACTCTAAGTGTACTCTTTTATATTGAATATAATCATACAGGAAGTACTCTTTTATAAAAATATACTCCCTCTCCAATACTCTTTTATATTGAATATAATCACACTGGAAGTACTCTTTTATAAAATATATACTCCCTCTCAAAATACTCTTTCATATTGAATATAATAACACTGGAAGTATTCTTTTATAAAAAATATACCAGCTCTCAAAATACTCTTTCATATTGAATATAAGCACACTGGAAGTACTCTTTTATAAAAAATATACTCCCTCTCAAAGCACTCTTTTATATTGAATATAATCACACAGGAAGTCCTCCTTTATAAGAAATATAATACCTCTCAAAATACTATTTTATATTGAATATAATCACACTTGAATTACTCTTTTATAAAAAATATACTCCCTCTCAAAGTACTCTTTTAAATTGAATATAATCACACAGGAAGTACTCTTTTATGAAAAATATACTCCCTCTCCAAGTACTGTTTTATATTCAATATTATCACCCTGGAAGTACTCTTTCATAAAATATATACTCCCTCTCAATGTACTCTTTTATATTGCATATAATCACACCAGAATTACTCTTTTATAAAAAATATACTCCCTCTCAATGTACTCTTTTATATTGAATAAAATCACTCAGGAATTACTCTTTTATAAAAAATATACTCCCTCTCCAAGTACTCTTTTATATTGAATATAATCATACAGGATGTACTTTTTTATAAAAAATATACTCCCTCTACAAGTAGTATTTTATATTGAATATAATCACACTAAAAGTTCTATTTTATATTGAATATAACCACACTGGAAGTACTGTTTTATGAAAAATATACTCCCTCTCAATGTACTCTTTTATGTTGAATATAATCATGCAGGAAGTACTCTTTTATAAAAAATATACTCCCTCTCAAAGTACTCTTTTATATTGAATATAATCAAACTCAAACTAATCTTTTTAAAAAATGTACTACTTCTCAAAGTACTATTTTATATTGAATATAATCACACTCAAACTACTCTTTTATATTGAATATCATCAAACTCAAAGTAGTCTTTTATAAAAAATATACTCCCTCTCAAAGTACTCTTTTATTTTGAATATAATCATGCTCAAACTACTCTTTTATACTGAATATAATCACACTCAATGTATTCTTTTATATTGAATATAATCACACACAAAGTACTCTTTTACATTTAATATAATCACACTCAATGTCCTCTTTTATAAAAAATATACTCCCTCTCACAGTACTATTTTATTTTGAATATAATATCACTCAAAGTACTCTTTTGTAAAGAAATATACTCCCTCTCAGAGTACTCTTTTATTTTGAGTATAAGCACACAAAATGTACTCATTTTTAAAAAAATATAAACCCTCTCAAAGTAGTCTTTTATTTCGAATATAATCAAACTGGAAATACTCTTTATAAAAAATATTCTCCCTCTCAAAGTACTATTTTATTTTTAATATAATCACACTCAAATTACTCTTTAATAGAAAGTGTACACCCTCTCAAAGTACTCTTTTATTTTGAATATAATCACACAGGAATTACTCTTTTATAAAAAATATACTCCCTCTCACAGTATTCTTTTATTTTGAATATAATCCCACAAAATATACTCTTTTTTAAAAAATATACTCCCTCTCAAATTACTCATTTATTTTGAATATAATCACACTGGAAGTACTCTTTTAAAAAAATATTGTTCCTCTCACAGTGATTTTTTTTTCAATGTAATCACACTCAATGTTCTCAATTATAAAATATATACTCCATCTTAAGTTCGTCTTTTATTTTGAGTATAATCACAATGGAAGTACCCTTTTATAAAAAATATACTCCATCTCAAAATACTGAAATATTTTCAGTGTAATCACCCTCAAAGTACTCTTTTATAAAAAAAAATACTCCCTCTCAAATTTCTCATTTATTTTGTTTATAATCACACCCAAATTACTCTTTTACAGAAAATATACTCTCTCTCAAATTACTCATTTATTTTGAATATAATTACACTCAAACTACTCTTTCATATAAAATATACTCCGTCTTAAATTACTCCTTTATTTTGAATATAATCTCACTCAAATTGCTCTATTATAGAAAACATACTCCTTTTCTAGTACTTTTTTGGAATATAATCACACTCAATGTACTCTTTTATAAAAAATATATTCCCTTACAACGCCCTCTTTTATAAAAAATATACTCCCTCACAAACTATTCTTTTTTTAATATAATCACATTCCAATTACCATTTTATATAAAATATTCTCCCTTTAAATTACTATTTTACTTTGAATATAATCATACTCAAACTCCTCTTTTAAAGAAAACATACTGCCTCTCAAAGTACTCTTTTATTTTTCATATAATCATACTCAATTTACTCTTTTATAAAAAATATACTTCCTCTCAATGTACTCTTTTATTTTGAAAATAATCACACTTAATGTATTCCTTTATAAAAAATATACTCTATCCCAAATTACTCTTTTAGTTTGAACATAATCACACTCAAAATGCTATTTTATAAAAAATATACTCCCTTTCAACTTCCACTTGTATAAAAAATATACTCCTTTTCAAAGTACTCTTCTATTCTGAATGTAATCATCCATAAAATACTGTTTTATAAAAAATATACTCCCTCTAAACCTACTCTTTTATTCTGAATATTATCTCAGTGAATGTACTCTTTTTAAAAAAATGTATTCCATCTCAATGTACTGTTTTATTCTGAATATAAGCACACTGAAAGTACTTTTATAAATAATATACTCCCTCTAAATGTACACTTTAATTCTGAATATAGTCACACTCAATATAAAGTTTAAAAAAAATCACCCCTCCAAAGCTACTCTTTTATTTTGAATATAATCTCACTCAAATTACTATTTTTTAAAAAAATATACTCCCTCTCAAACTGCTGTTTTATTTTGAATATAATCACATTAAAAATTCTCTTTTATATAAAATATACTCCCTCTAAAAGTACTCATTTATTTTCAATATAATCACTCTCAAAATACTCTTATATAGAAAACGTACTCCCACTCAATGTACTCTTTTATTTTGAAAATATTCATACCCAAACTACTCTTTTATAAAAAACATATGGCCTCTAAAAACACTCTTATTTTGAATATGATCACACTCAATGTCCTCTTTTATAGAAAACATACTACTTCTCAAAGTACTCTTTTATTTTTAATATAATCACACTCAAATTACTCTTTTATAAAAAAAACTCCCTCTCTAAGTGCTCTTTTATTTTGAGTATAATCACACTCAATGTACTCTTTTATAAAATATATACTCTACCTCAAATTACTTTTTTATTTTGAATATAATCACACTTAAATTATTCTTCTATAAAAAATATACTCCCTCTCAAAGTACTCTGATTTTGAATATAATCACACTATAAATACTCTTTTATAAAAAATATACTCCCTCTAACAATACGCTTTTTTATTGAATATAATCACACTCAAAATATATTTTATAAAAAATATTTTCCCTTACAACTTCCTCTTTTATAAAAAATATACTCCTTCTCAAAGTACTCTTTTATTTTGAATATAATCATACTCAAATTACTCTTTTATAAATTATATACTCCCTCACAAACTACTCTTTTATTTTGAATATAATCACACAATTAGTGCTATTTTATAAAATATATACTCCCTCTCAGTATACTCTTTCATTTTAAATATAATCAAACTCAAAGGCCTCTTTTATTAGACATAGTCCCTCACAAAATATTCTCTTATTGTGAATATAATCACACTCAAAGTATTCTTTTGTAAAAATATACTGCCTCTAAATGTACTCTTTTATTTTGAATATATTCACACTCCTATTACTCTTTATAAAGAATATACTCCGTCTCAAATTACTCTTTTATTTTGAATATAATCACACACAATATACTCCTTTTTAAAAAACATACTCCCTCTCAAAGTACTGTTTTCTTTTTCATATAATCTCACTTAAAGTACTCTTTTATAAAAAATATACACCTTCTCAAGGTGCTCTGTTATTTTGAATATAATCACACTCAAAACACTCTTTTATAAAAAATATACTGCCTCTAACAATACTCTTTTATTTCGAATATCATCACACTCAAACTATTCTTTTATAAAACACATACTCTTTTTCAACGTCCTCTTTTATAAAAAATATACTCTCTATCAAAATACTCTTTATTCAGAATATAATCACACTGAAGGTACTCACTTGTAAAAAATATTTTCCCTCTCAAAGTACTCTTTAATTCTGAATATAATCACACTCAATATTCTCATTTATAAAAAATATACCTTCCTCTAAATGTACTCTTTTATTCTGAATACAGTCACACTCAAAGTACTCTTTTATAAAATATATACTCCCTCTCAAAATAGTCTGTTATTTTGAATATAATCACACTTAAATTACTCTTTGATAAAAAATATACTCCCTCTCAAAGTACTCTTTTATTTTGAATATACTGACACTAAATATAGTCTTGATAAAAAGTATACTCCCTCTCACAATCCTCTTTTAGTCTGAATATGAACACACTCAAAGTACTGTTTTATAATAAATACGCTCCCTCTAAAATAATATTTTATTTTGAATATAATCCACCACAAAGTACTCTTTTATAAAAAACATAATCCCTCTGAAAGTACTCTTTTATTTTGAATACAATCACACTCAATGTACTCTTTTATAAAAAACATACTCCCTCTCAATGTACACTTTATTTTGAATATAATCACACTCAAATTACTCTTTTATAAAAAAGATACTCCCTCTCAATGTACTCTTTTATTTTGAATATAATCACGCTCCAATTACTCTTTTAGAAAAAATATACTCCCTCTAAATGTACTCTATCATTTTGAATATAATCACACTCGAATTACTCTTTAATGAAAAATATACTCCCTCTCAAGGTACTCATTTATTTTGAATATAGTCACACTCAATATACTCTTTTATGAAAAACATACTCCCTAAAATGTACTCTTTTATTTTGAATATAATAACACTCAAAGTACTCTTTTATAAAAATATACTCACACTGAATGTACTCTTTTATAGAAAATATACTCCCTCTCATAGTACTCTTCTGTTTATAATATACTAACATTCCAAGTACTCTTTTATAAAAAATATACTTCCTCTCAAAGTATTCCTTTATTTCGAATATACTCACACTCGAATTCCACTTTTATAAAAAATATTCTCCCTGTCAATGTATTTTTTAATTAGAATATAGAGAGACTCAATGTACTCTTTTATACAAAATATACTCCCTGTCAAAATACTCTTTTTTTCAGAATATATTCACACTCAAATTATTCTATTGTAAGATATATACTCACCCTCAAAATACTCCTTTATAAATAATATACTCCCTCTCAAAGTGCTCTATTATTTATAATATACTCACACTCAAATTATTATTTTAAAAATAATATACTCCCTCTCAAAGTACAATTTTATTTAGTATATACTCACACTCAAGTACACTTTTATATAAAATATATTGTCACTCAAAATACTCTTTTGTTCTTTTTCCACAGCACTTAAGGCGGGGACAATTTTAGATGTGTAATTTCAAAAACTTGCCTCTAAGTGCATAGATAATGAAGTTAGAATGAGGGATCTGTGTCCACTTGAGTTGAGCATTCTTTCAGTAAGAAAGGATTTGGATATATTTTAACTCTTTAGAACTTCTTCTCATTCTTGTCAATCAACTGAATTTTCTGTGTTAATTTCTATCAGAGGTAATAGAGTTAATCCAAAATCATAGGTGTGTATAATTCCAGATTGACAAGTACACTCAAAAACCCAGGCACTGAGCTGAAAAAGGGATCATTTCCCAGTGGGCCTTAAGTCCCACATAAACCGCTGTACAAAAATCGAGAAACAGATACAGAAAGTGACTGGCCTAAGGCTTGTCACTTGAAAGTGAGTGGCTGAATGACTGGCAGATGGTTGGAAATCCAAATCTCCTGACCTCTAATTTCAGAGCGTGCAGTACCTCCCCAATGCCCAATTTTAGAGTTAAATGGCTTAATAATGGCTTTACTGGATTGAAGTCAACATTAAAAGACCTTAGATTCCATCCGCACAGTCATTGCCCCCTGGTCTCTAATGAGAATTTGCCCAGTTAAAATTGTAACATTGGGTTTAACCTGAGAGATCTTGACTTTCAGCCTGTAACTTTTGAAAAGGGTTGATATACTTAGGAGTTCCTGCTACAAAGTAAGAGTCCAGGACCCTCTTCAGCAAAGGTGAGCTGGCCTTAGTGGTAAATGAAAAATGAGGTCCTTTAAATCACCGCTCTGTCACCAATCATAAAGTAAAATTTCTATGAAAATACATGCATTGTGTTTTTAGGAGGGCTGGGATTTATGCAGTGTTCTGAGTAACATGCTACCACAGGAAGGTGAAGGTGCTGCTCAGCCCTAGAGACAGACACACAGACACACACATACACACACACACACACAGAGACACTTTAGACATACAATTGGTAGTGTCCAGCCGAATACTTAGTAGTATGAGGAGGGCATTGAACCCATCCATGCTTCAAAGACAGGGAGACCTTTCCCTAATTCACATGTGCATTCTCCCTCCTTCTCCCCCAAATCTGTCTCATCCTCAAGCCCACGCATTATTACATAGAATACAATTAGGCGGCGCTCTCAGGTTACAGAATTGTCAACGATGCTCTCATTAAAACAACAGCACAGTCAAACAGACAGCATGCTAGCATCTGAAATGTGATTAATTCTTTCAGACATGGCTCATGATGACCATAGCCACACAAGCAGGACAGAAGCTATGCTCTGCACCAAGCCTATCTGAGTGAATGGCCACCTCCCAGAGTGCTTCACACTCTCATTTCACCCTCAGAGGCAGAAAAGAGGACTGCAAAGGACTCATGGGTCTCCCATGCTCTCTGAAAAGGATTCCCATTTCTCCTGCAGACCAAAAGTGACAACAAAAGTAGGTTTTTATTTGTAGAGCTCACAGCTTTTGGAAAATACACAGCTAAAACTGTCCCCGCTTTAAGTGCTACAACACTTAAAACGGGGACAGTTTTATGTGTGTAATTTGAAAAACTTGCCTCTAAGTGCATAGATAATGAAGTTAGAATGAGGGATCTGTGTCCACTTGAGTTGAGCATTCTTTCAGTAAGAAAGGATTTGGTTATATTTTAACTCTTTAGAACTGATTCTCATTCTTCTCAATCAACTGTGAATTTTCTCTGTTAATTTCTAGCAGAGGTAATAGAGATAATCCAAAATCATAGGTATATATAATTCCAGATTGACAAGTATACTCAAAAACCCAGGCACTGAGCTGAAAAAGGGATCATTTCCCAGTGGGCCTTAAGTCCCACATAAACTGCTGTGCAAAAATCGAGAAACAGATACAGAAAGTGACTGGCCTAAGGCTTGTCACTTGAAAGTGAGTGGCTGAATGACTGGCGGATGGTTGGAAATCAAATCCAAATCTCCTGACCTCTAATTTCAGAGGGTGCAGTGCCTCCCCAATACCCAATTTTAGAGTTAAACGGCTTAATAATGGCTTTACTGGATTGAAGTCAACATTAAAAGACATTAGATTCCAACTGCATAGTCATTGCCCCCGGTCTCTAATGAGAATTTGCCCAGTTAAAATTGTAACATTGGGTTTAACCTGAGAGATCTTGACTTTCAGCCTGTAACTTTTGAAAAGGGTTGATATACTTAGGAGTTCCTGCTACAAAGTAAGAGTCAAGGATGTTCTTCAGCAAAGGTGAGCTGGCCTTAGTGGTAAATGGAAAATGAGGTCCTTTAAATCACCGCTCTGTCACCAATCATTAAGAAAACTTTCTATGAAAATACATGTATTGTGTTTTTAGGAGGGCTGGGATTTATGCAGTGTTCTGAGTAACATGCTACCACAGGAAGGTGTAGGTGCTGCTCACCCCTAGAGACAGACACAGAGACACATACATACACACACACACAGAGACACTAGACACACAACTGGTAGTGTCCAGCCAAATGCTTAGTAGCATAAGAAGGGCATTGAACACATCCATGCTTCAAAGATGGAAAGATGTTTCCCTCATTCACACATGCATTCTACCTCCTTCTCCCCCAAACCTACATCATCCTCAAGCCCACGCATTATTACATAGAATACAATTAGGCGGCGCTCTCAGGTTACAGAATTGTCAACGATGCTCTCATTAAAACAACAGCACAGTCAAATAGACAGCATGCTAGCATCTGAAATGTGATTAATTCTTTCAGACATGGCTCATGATGACCATAGCCACACAAGCAGGACAGAAGCTATGCTCTGCACCGAGCCTATCTGAGTGAATGGCCACCTCCCAGAGTGCTTCACACTCTCATTTCACCCTCAGAGGCAGAAAAGAGGACTGCAAAGGACTCATGGGTCTCCCATGCTCTCTGAAAAAGGACTCCCATTTCTCCTGCAGACCAAAAGTGACAACAAATTAGCTTTTTATTTGTAGAGTGCACAACTTTTGGAAAATACACAGCTAAAACTGTCCCCACTTCAGTACTTAAAGCAGGGCCAGTTTCAGCTGTGTAATTTGAAAAACTTGCCTCTAAGTGCATAGATGATGAAGTTAGAATGAGGGATCTGTGTCCACTTGAGTTGAGCATTCTTTCAGTAAGAAAGGATTTGGTTATATTTTAACTCTTTAGAACTGATTCTCATTCTTCTCAATCAACTGTGACTTTTCCGTTTTAATTTGTAGCAGAGGTAATAGAATTAATGCAAATCACATGTGTATTGAAGTCCAGATTGACAAGTATGCTGAAGAACCCAGGCAGTGAGCTGAAAAATGGTTGGTTTCACAGTGGACCTTAAAGCCCACTTAAATCACTGTGCAGAAATCAAAAATCAGAGACAGTGAATCACTTAAGGCTTCTCACTTGAAAGTGAATGGCTGTCTGACTGGCAGAAGTCTGATTATCAAATCCAAATCTCCTATCCTCTAACTTGAGAGGTTGCTCTGCCTATCCGATGCCCAATTTTATAGTTAAATGGCTTAATAATGGCTTTACTGAATTGAAGTCAACATTAGAAGACATTAGATTCCATCGGCACAGTCTTTGGTGCCTTGTCACTAATGACAATTTGCCCAGTTACAATTTTAACATTGGGTGTTACCTCAGAAATCTTGATATTCAGCTGGAAACTGTTGAAAAGGCTTGATTAACGAATGAGTTCCTGCTACAAAGGAAGAGCCAAGAACCCTCTTCAGCAAAGGTGAGCTCTCCTCAGTTTTAAACTGGAAATGAGCTGGTTTCAACAAACATCCTCTCATGGATCATCAAGATAAATTTCTTAGAACATACACGTATTGTGTTTTTAGGAGGGTTGGGTTCTATCCAAGGTTCTGAGTAACATGTTAACACAAGAAGTAGGAGGTGCTCCTCAGACCTGGAGACAGACCCACAGACTCACACACACACACACACACACACACACACAGTCTAGACACACAAACGGAAATGTCGAGCCAAATGCTTAGTAGTATGAGGAGGCCTTTGAACTCATCCATGCTCCAAAGGAAGAGACGCATTTCCCTAATTGACACGTCCATTCTCTCTCCTTCTCCCCCATCTCTGCATCCTTCCCAAGCCCATGCATTATTACACAGAACAAATTGAGGCAGGGCTATCAGGTTCAACCATTGTCAATGATGCTCTCTTTAAAAACAACAGCACAGTCAAACAGGGAACATGCTTGCATATGAAATGTGATTAATTCTCTCTGACTTGGCTCATGATGACTGGAGACACCCCACGTGGACAGCATCTCTGCTCTGCAATGAGCCTAGGTGTGTGCTTGGCAGTGCTTCACACTCTAATTGCACCCTCAGAGGTAGAGAATTCTGCAAAGGACTCACGTGTCTCCCATGCTCTCTGAGAAGGACTCCTATTTCTCTTGGGGACCAAAACTAACAACAAAAGTAGCTTTCTACTTGTAGAGCACACAAGTTTTTCCAAACCCACAGCTAAAACTGTCCCTGCTTCTGTGGATTTTGAATAAGTTGTCTCTAAGTGCTATAGCTGATGAAGTTAGAACGAGTGATCTGTGTCCACTTGAATTGAGCATTCGTTTAGTAATAAAGGATTTGGTTATATTTTAATTCTTTAGGACTGATTCTCATTCTTGTCAATCAACTGTGACTTTTCCATGTTAATTACTAGCAGAGGTAATAGAATTAATCCAAATCATAGGTGTATTGAAGTCCAGATTGACAAGTATTCTTAAGAAACCAGGTACTGAGCTGAAAAAGGGTTGGTTTCACAGTGGGCCTTAAGGCCCACATAAATCACTGTGCAAAAATCGAAAAACAGAGACAGAAAGTGACTCGCCTAAGGCTTATCACTTGAAGGTGAGTGGCTGACTGACTGGCAGAAGGCTGGTTATCAAATCCAAATCCCCTGTCCTCTAATTTCAGAGGTTGCTCTGCCTACCCAACGCTCAATTTTACAGTTAAATGGCTTAATAAGGGCTTTACTGGATTGAAGTCAACATTAGAAGACATTAGATTCCATCGGCAAAGACTTTGGCACCTTGTCACTAATGAGAATTTGCCCAGTTACAATTTTAACATTGGGTCTAACCTGAGAGATCTTGACATTCGGCTGCAAACTGTTGAAAAGGCTTGATTAATGAAGGAGTTCCTGCTACAAAGGAAGAGCCAAGAACCCTCTTCAGCAAACACGAGCTGGCCTCAGTTTTAAATGGGAAATGAGCTGGTTTCAATCAACATCCTCTCACGGATCATCAAGATAAATTTCTTAGAACATACATGTATTGTGTTTTTAGGAGGGCTGGGGTCTATCCAAGGTTCTGAGTAACATGCTAACACAGGAAGTAGGAGGTGCTCCTGCAGACAGACCCACAGATCCACGCACACATGCACACACCATCTAGATACACAAATGGTTGTGTTGGGCCAAATAGTTGTATGAGGAGGGCTTTGAACACATCCATGCTCCAAAGGAAGAGACACATTTCCCTAATTGACACGTCCATCCTCCCTCCTTCTCCCCCATCCCTGCCTCCTTCCCAAGCCCACGCACTATTACACAGAACACATTGAGGCAGGGCTATCAGGTTCAAGCATTTTCAATGACGCTCTCCTTAAAAACAACAGCACAGTCAAACAGAGAGCATACTTGCATATGAAATGTGATTTATTCTTTCCGACATGGCTCATGAAGTCTGAAGACACCAAAATCCTGAAGCTATTACAGCAGCACCAGCTCCTCCCAGTGTCTCCAGCTCTGCATCCTCAAGCTATAACAGCAGCACCACCTCCAACCTGGATCTCCAGCTCAATGACTCTCAGACTTGAAAGGCATCACGAGCCCCTCCCCAGGTCTTTCTGACCCTCAAGTTAGAACAGCAGCACCAGCTCCTCTCTGGGTCTCCAGCTCCACAATCCTCAAGTTATAATAGCAGCCCCAGCTCCTACCTGAGTCTCCAAATCAATGACTCTCAGACTTGGCAGGCATCAGAAGCCCCTCCCCAGGTTTCTCTGACCCTCAAATTAAAACAGCAATACCAGATCATCCCTGGTCTCCAGCTCCACAATCCTCAAGCTATAAGAGCAGCAGCAGCTTCTCCCTGGATCTCCAGTGCAATGACTCAGACTTGAAAGGCATCTCGAGGCCCTCCCCATATCTCTCTGACCCTGGAATTAGAACAGCACCACCAAATCCTCACTGGGTCTTCAGCTATACAATCCTCAAGCTATAAGAGCAGCAGCAGCTCCTACCTGGATCTCCAGCTCAATGACTCTAAGACTTGGCAGGCATAAGAAGCCCCTCCCCAGTTCTCTCTGACATTCAAATTAGAACAGCAGCATCAGCTCCTCCCTGGTCTCCAGCTCCACAATCTTCAAGCTATAACAGCAACACCAGCTCCTTCCTGGATTTCCAGCGCAATGATTCTCACAGCTGAAAGGCATCACGACCCCCTCCCCATGTCTCTCTGACCCTGGAATTAGAACAGCAGCCCCAGCTCCTCCCTGGGTCTCCACCTCCACAATCCTCAAGCTATAACAGCAGCAGCAGCTCCTCCATGGATCTCCCTCGCAATGACTCTCAGGCTTGTAAGGCATTATGAGGCCCTCCGCATGTCTCTCTGACCCTGGAATTAGAACAGCAGCCCCAGCTCCTCCCCGGGTCTCCAGCTCCACAAACCTCAAGCTCTAACATCAGCACAAGCTCCCCCCTGCATCTCCAGGTCAATGACTGTCAGAATGGGCATGCATCACAAGCCCCTCCACAGGTCTCTCTGACCCTGGAATTAGAACAGCAGCCCCAGCTCCTCCCCGGGTCTCCAGCTCCACAAACCTCAAGCTGTAACAGCAGCACCAGCTCCTCCCTGCATCTCCAGCTCAATGACTCTCAGACTGGGCAGGCGTCACAAGCCCCTCCACAGGTCTCTCTGACCCTGGAATTAGAACAACAGCACCATCTCCTCCCTGGGTCTCCACCCCGCAATCCTCAAGATATAAAAGCAGCACCAGCTCCTCCATGGCTCTCCAGCTCAATGACTGTCAGACTTTTCAGGCATCACAGCCCCTCCCCAGGTCTCTCTGACCCTCAAATTAGAACAGCAGCACCAGCTACTCACCGGGTCTCCAGCTCCATGACCCTCAAACTTCAACTGTAGCACTGGGTCCTCCCTGGGACCAGGAGCTCCGGGAACCTCAGAGTTACACGGAGGCATCAATGGCTCCTCCCCAAACTCCAGCTTCAAGATCATCAAACTTAAACTGCAACACTTGCTCCTCCCTGGACTCCAGCTCCACGAAAATCAAAGTTTAAGTGCAGCACCTGCTCCTCCCGGGTCTCAAGCTCCACGACTATTAAATTTAAACTGCAGCACCTGCTCCTCTCCAGGTTCCAGATCCATGATGCTCAATCTTCCACACCTGCACGGGCTCCTTCCCAATCTCCAGCTCAACAGCTGTCAGACGTGACAGTATGCACCAGCTCCGCCCCACAGCTAAACATCCATCAAAGTTCTCTTTTATTTAGAATATACTCACTCTCAAAGTACTCTATTATTTAGAATATATCCACTCACAAAGTACTCATTTATAAAAAATACACTCACACTCAAAGTACTCATTTATTTAGAATATACTCATACTGAAAGTACTCTTATTTAGAATATACTCTCAAAGTACTCTTTTATAAAAAACATACACTCAAATTAAAATTTTATTTAAAATATACTCACTCTCAAAATACTCTTTTATAAAAAGTATACTCACTCTCAAAGTACTCTTTTATTTAGACTATACTCACAACGTACACTTTGATAAAAATATACTCACTCTCAAAGTACTCTTCTATTAAATAATACACTCCTTCTCAAAGTACTCTTTCATTTAGAATATACTGACTCTCAAAATATTCTTTAAAAAAAATACTCACTCTCAAATTACATTTTTATTTAGAATATACTCACTCTCAAATTACACTTTTATAAAAATTATACCTACTCGAAATGTACTTTTCTTTATAATATACTCCATCACAAATTACTTTTTATTTAGAATATATTCACACACAAACTACTGTTTTATAAAAAATATACTCCCTTTCAACGTCCTCTTTTATAAGAAATATACTCCCACTCAAAGTACGATTTCATTCTGAATATAATCACAATAAAATACCCTTTATCAAAAATACATTCCCCCTCAAAGTACACTTTTATTTTGAATATAATGACGCATAAAGTACTCGTTTATAAAAAATATTCTCCCTCTCAAATTACTATTTTATATTGAATGTAGTCACACCCAAAGTCCTCTTTTATTTTGAATTTAATCACACTCAAAGTATTCTTTTATAAAAAATATACTCCCTCTCAAAGTACTCTTTTATTTTGAATATAATCCCACTAAAAGGGCTCTTTTATATTAAATATATTCCCACTCCAAGTACTCTTTTTTAAAAAATATAAGCCCTCTCAAAGTACTCTTTTATATTGAATATAATCACACAGAAACTACTGTTTTAGAAAAAAATACTCCCACTCAAAATAGTGTTTTATATTCAATATATTCCCACTCCAAGTACTCTTTTATAAAAAATATACTCACTCTCGAAGTACTCTTTTATTTTGAATATAATCCCACTAAAAGTACTTTTTTATATTGAATATCTTCCCACTCCAAGTACTCTTTTATAAAAAATATACTTCCTTTCAATGTACTCTTTTATATTGAATATAATCACACAGAAACTAACTAACTAACCCTAACCCTAACCCTAACCCTCTGGCTCAGAGTGTAGTCACAGTACACCCACTGCTGGCAGCTGAGTCACTGCAGGGCGAACTTGCTCATACTGTATTGGCGACACGCCCCCTTCTGGCTGCTCAGGGCACTGTAGCTTCCCATGCCCACAGTTTCTTAGCAGCTCGCTCCCTGCTGGCAACTGGGGACACTGCAGAAATCTCTTGCTCAGTTGAGGCAGCACGCCAGCTCCCTGCTAGCAGCTGGGACACCGCTGGGCCCTCTTGCTCCCAGTGTTATGTCTGGCGCCCCCTGCTGGCCTCCTTCTACACCACTTAAAGTCAGAGCACCCATTATTTAGCACCCACATTTGACATTCCAACTGAAATGAGGCTATTACTTTAAAGATCTGATGTCCCAGGTGTTGTCTAACTTGGAAGAAAGATTTTCACCAACAGACAGTATAAAGCTGCCTGATAACTTCATTGAAAATAAATACAGTGTAAACAGCTTGTTGTAGAAACAATACCTAGGACCCAAGGGAGGAGCAGGCTGATCGTGCAGGAAAACAGTCCAGGAGTTCTGTGCAGGGAATTTTATTTTGGATTTCTTCACATTCTGATGGTCTCAAGTCTCCACTTGTATTCTTTGTCTGGTTTTTCTGCTCCTGCCTTAGGTCCCCGATTTGCCCCTCTTAGGCTTGTGGGGCCTCCTCACTGTTGGTTAAGGCAGATGTGCAGTGATCAATCGAAATCCATTGTTGGGGCTGGCTCCTTCCCACCTCCCAGGAAGGCCCTATGTCTGTACCGCCTATCTCTTTTGAATGTCCTCCTCTGCCCTAATCTGTACTTATGCTGCCAGGTTTCTCTTAAGAATGTCCCCTTTATCCTTTTTCTCAGCATGTAGCTTGCAATTTTCTGACATTTTAACTGTAGAGTGAATGATGATTGGGGCATCCTAAGAGGAGTTCTAGGGTGTTTCTATCTGCATAGGTACCTATTCTTCCTCCTACCCACAACTGACAAGTGCCCATCCACTCCAGTATTAGAGATGCTGCAAATATATAAATTTTTGATGGTCCCTCCAGGTGACCCTTCCCATCATGTTCATGTTTAGCTGTGTCTTCCCATCATGTTCATGTCTATCCTGTGTCTTTCCCAAAAATAGGGAAGTAACGATTCATTGCAAACCATAGGAAATGAAATGAATGTAGATGAAAACTTTATAACTTATACAAATAATCACCCAAAATAATCCTTACACTAAAAATGCAAAACTATACAATTTCTAGAATAAAACATAGAATAAAAGCTATGTGCCCTTGGGTTTGGTAATGAATTTTAACAAACAACACAAAGTGTCACTACACACAGAACGAAGAATTAAGCAGTTTTTTTTTTTAATATTAAAAGTGTATACTCTGGAAAAGACCTTGTTAACAGAATAAAAAGACAAGCCACATATTGAAAGAAAATATTTGCAAAATACAGATCTGAGAAATAATTTGTATTCAATATACAAAAAAAAATCTTAAAACAATATAAAACAGCCCAATTAAAGATGCACACAAATCTGAACAGACGCCTCACCAAAGGATTTAAGAGAAACCAACCCTTTCAAAAGCCCCCACCACTGATATCAACCAACTGCCTGAAGCTGCCTCTCCTTTCTTGCCTAAGAGACCACCCATGACCAAGAAGTTCTGGCCAGTATACAGAGAATGCACAGAGCAAGTTTTCATGTCCTCTGCTTAACGCTTTAATGTCAGAGGGCTAAAAATTTCACCCTGGGATTATGCCAACACTGACATTTTTTGAACATGGGACACATGAAGATGTAAAAAACTGCGATTTCATGCATTTCTCCTTTCATAAATATTCATGACTACTCCTAGAACTTATTAAATTAGTGTATTTAGCGATGCCACTCAGCATAAATTAATGTTTCCTTTACCTCTCCCTTGAAGTGTCTGCCTCTGGCTTTTGGCTGCAGTCTATACTTCCCAGTCTGTTAGAACGACTACCCTCCTGGCTACAACCCTTTATAGAAAATAAATCTCTCACTGGGTGCAGTGGCTCATGCCTGTAATCCCAGCAATTTTGGAGGCCAAGGTGGGTAGATCACCTGAGTTCAGGAGTTTGAGACCAGCATGGCCAACATGGTGAAACCCTGTCTCTACTAAAAATACAAAATATCAGCCATGCATGGCAGTGGACATCTGTAATCCAAGCTAATTGGGAGCCTGAGCAGGAGAATTGCTTGAACCCAGGAGGTGGAAGTTGCAGTGAGCCAAAATCACACCATTGTACTCCAGCCTGGGCAACAAGAGTGAAACACCTTCTCAAAAAATAAATCAATAAAAATAAAAATAAAGAATCTCTCCTTTCCAAATTTATGAACCTCATTATTCAGTTGACAAGGTCACAAAGTTCAAAAGACCTTCCATACTCTCCCACAGAAGTCCTAGAAATTGTCAATTCTGTTAATTAATTTAGATGCCTGAGAACTTGTAATCAAATGAGTACAAACGTTGAAATTGTGCTTTACCAGCTGTGTAGCTCTTAATCCAATCGAGCAGATGTGTAAAATCAACGATGAGAATATACAGCCCTGATTCATGCCTGAAATTTCAGGATGAAAGCTATGAAATCTCTATTTGTGTTTTATGCCTATTAGTTTATGTTACGTATATGTGATATTTTCTTAACTCCAAATAGCAATGCAAAATTCATTTACAAAATCCTCTAAAAGTGCTCTATTATAATTTAGTTTGGAAAAAACAATAAGCATTTATCACGTCTCTCTCAATGGCTCTGTTTCTTTGGAGAACCTTGATAGACACACGAGAAATCTGCAAATGGACCATTCACAAGAGCAGCAAAAAGAAGAGAGACACAACAGTCCCTAAGCTGAACGTGCTTCTGGGAGGCTATGATGTGCAAAAGCATTACGAGAACCACGTCTAGGACCCAGAAAGAGAAACTACCTATATCTGACAACAGATTGACAACCAGAATATATAAGAAACTCAAACAACTTTAGAGGAAAAATTTTAATAATCAGATTTTGAAAATGGACAAAATATCTGAATCTCCAAAGAGGACATAAAAATGAAAAACAGGTATACAAAAACATGCTCGACATCTAGTCCAAGGTCCCAGCAGGAGCAGAAGAGAACCCGGTTTCCTAGAGAAGGGATGAAGAGGGCAGTTCTGGCATCTTCTCAGCACAGTCGCCACTCTCCGATGAAAGTAGCATGGGGATGTTATGCTGGTTTTTCGGGGACTGAACTCTTCCTGGAATTCTCCAGAGGAATTCTGAATGCATCAGTCCTGATGGCCAGAAGGCAACACTGAAGGGACCTTGTGGAGGAGACAAAAGGACAGAAAGCAACACACTGTGAGTCCCCACTCCATGCCAGCCCTGTCCCTGGGCTCCAGCTTGTTTCACCTTTAAGATCTGACTCAATGGCCAGGCGCCGTGGCTCACCCCTGTCATCCCAGCACTTTGGGAGGCCAGGGCAGGCAGATGACATGATCTGGAATTTAAGACAAGCCTAACAAACATGGTGAAATCCGGTCTCTACTAAAGGTACAAAAAAACCTTACCTGCACATAGTGGTGTGCATGCCTGTAGTGCGAGTGACTCAGGAGGCTGAGGCAGGACAATCGCTTCAATCTGGAGGTGGAGGTTGCAGTGAGCCATGACGGCAGCACTGCACTCCCACCTGGGTGACAGAGCAAGACTCCATCTCAAAAAAGAAAGAAAGAAAGTCTGACTCAAGAAGTGCCTCTCCAGCTTTTTGAACTTGACTTAGCAATCCAGGGTACCCGGGGCAGATGGTGATGATGGACAGGTCCTGTGCATTTAAACTGTTGGCTGCGTGCTGCTTAGGAAGTACCTGTGAGCATGAGACATGCCTATCACAGGACATTCCAGTGTGGACAACCAGCAGGGGCCCACTGGACCCTTCATCTAAGGAAATACTAAACGATAACCAAAGCTACAGCTCACAGGAGAAACAACACACCCTAAAGTCATGCTCAAAACTCCTGGACTAGAAATAAAAGGAATCTGCTGGTGAAGTTGGCACAGGAGGGTGAAACCAGCCCAGACACAGCCCATGATCAGGTGCCTGAGGACAAGGGGACGGAGGAGCACACAGCGTGGAGGGCACTTGGGGCCAGAACACAAGGAGAAGCTTTAAATTCTCATTAGGAAGTGTGATGGTTCCTGAGGCTTGTGGCAGGCAGTGGCTGTGCTGAAAATAGCACCTCAGCACCCATCTCGAGGAATCCTCAGGTCCACACACAGAGTGCACTTGGGGGTGAGATGCTCCCTCTGGCACCCACATCCCCACTGCCCAGAACAGAATCTGCTGGGGGAGTGAGGACCACACACTCAACCAACACACACACACCCTCAATTTTGTTAAAAATAATCCTCTGGAATGTACACACCAAAGTAATAATAGTGCCCACCTGCTCGGGCAGGAGAGAACAGAGAATGGAGCAGAGAGGGGATGTCACTGCACCTTTACATCGAAATGTTCAAACAACATGAGCATGTCACTTACTGTTTTAAAGTAAGTTTAACACAGCAGCTTCTGAGCTGGAAGTCAGATGAGATGGAAAGCTCGGGCAGGAGTCCTGGTGCCTAGAAGGAAGCAAGAGGGCCCTGCGAGGTGAGCCACAGGGGCTGAGGCAGTCACTGCCCACTGACCTGGGGAACACAGCTGACCTGTCCCAAAGCACACGTGGAAGCAGAACAACCAAGACCCACAACTGAGGCTGCAGAAACAGTCTGGATAAGCAGAAAGGGAGATAAGACATGGGGAACAGAAGGTTTTCCATGATGCAAATTCATGCCAGAGGATTTTATTTCCTAATCCCTCCATTTCAACTCTGGTTCACAATTGAATTCACTATAGGTTTAAGCACAGATTTGTTACAAGAATTTCAAAGGAGATAACCAGTATGTGATCAGAAGAAAGCTCCCTTGGGTAGACCCAGGTAACAGAGGAATCCAAAGTCAACACCGGATGAGACTCACTTCCAAGGAAATGCAGTGGTGATCTTTTTCATTATTATGTCACCTTCATGACTTCAATACAAGATGTTGTTTCAAATTTCTGAAAATGTTAAATGTTCAATTAGTTACACTAAAACAAATTTCTCTCAAGCAATCTGAGAATGCTACAGATCACAATGAGAAGCTCAAAAATACTGTACCTTCATCCAAAGAGGACTCTTTAAATATAATTTCTATCCTTGGAAAACAAGCAGTGAAGGATCAAGATCAGCCTCAGCAGAAAAGCAGGATCCACCACACCACCCCCACCTCCCCCATAAAGGGAGCACACAGGTAGGGCTGCCCATGGCCTGGAGATTAAAGTCCAGGGGGACAAAGTGGACAGAGAGATCTCTGCTGCACAGATCTCTCTGGTCACTTTGCAGGCCCAGCAGAGTGCAGTGTGGACTGCACTCCACTGGGCCGGCAACTCCTGACCTCTGCAAGGCACCGGAAGCTCCTCAAAGGCCAAGACATTGCTCACATCATGAAGTCACATCCTCAAAGCCTCTCTTCTCTGCCTGAGGGAAGACATCTAACCAGGACACGGAAAAGGGCCCAAGGAATCATGTGCACCTTATTTCACGTGGACAGTGGTGGCTGGAGGTACATACCAAGCTTTGGTTTCCACACGAGTGCTGGGCAGAAAACAAGGGATGACCAGGGGCACAGATGTGGCAGATGACCAGATGGGGGACCTGGTCATGACTTCTGAACCTCCCCCAATTGGACAAACCACTTAGGGGGGCTATTGTTCATAGGAAAAAGATACTATGTTCACAAATAACTAGAAAAATCAGAAATCATAATGCTTAAACAGAACTTAAAACCGTAACAGTTTAAGGCCATTGGAATTCTAGTCTGCCTGACATGTGAGGTGGATGAGATGGCTCAGAGCACTCACAATGACTTCACCTGGCCTTCTGCAAGCCAATTCTTCTTAGGAAAGGTAGGCTTGTCCACAGGCTCATCTTTTACCAATATCATAACAGAGCGCACTATAGTTTTCTTGTGCAAATCATCACAGCTTGATACCAATGCAGTCTTACAATGGGTGAGGTGCTGCATGTCAGTGCCTCCAACAGGTGTGTCCTTTCCATCCAGCAGTTCTCTCTAAGAGTCGACCTGAGGAAGCAAGCAAAAGCACAGACATACACAATAGAATGTTACCTGAAAGGTACATTCAGTTATCACACTGAATATACACGCCGAGGTCAACATCTCCAGAAGAAATCTTACCAGAACTGTCAACATCATCCTGTTTCTCCAGGAAATCCAGTCCAGACCTTCCATTCTCTCCCCATTCAAAGGGAAATGTGAGTTCCCAGGGGCAAGGCTCTTCCACAGATCCAAGGAAGCCTCGGAGGCGAAGGCTCTGGGAGTACTAGGTAGCAACTTCAAGCCAGGAGTCAAGTGGGGATTTCACTGTGCACCTTTACAAACTTTGAAACATTCAACCAACATAGGCATGTCCCTTGAGTCTGAGCTGGAAGTCAGAGATGGAATGCATGGGCAGTGGCAGTGGTGCCTGGCAGGAAGCAAAAGGGCACAAAGTGAGCCACAGGGGCTGAGGTGGTTGGCTGCCCACCGACCTCGGGAGCATAACTGACCTGTCACAATGCTCAAGTGAAAGCAGAACAGCCATGACCAACAACTCAGGCTGCAGAAACTCTGGATGAGCGAAAAGGGAGATGAGATGTGGGGAACAGAAGGTTTTCCATGATGCAAGTTCATGCCAGAGGATTTTATTTCCTAATCCCTCCATTTCAACTCTGGTTCAAAATTGAATTCTCTATAGGTTTAAGCACAGATTTGCTGGTAAGAATGTCAAGGGAGATAACCAGTACATGGTCAGAAGAAAGCTTACTTGGGTAGACCCAGGTAACGGAGGAGTTCAAAGTCAGCAGCAGTTGAGACTGTCATTTCCATGGAAACACAGTGGTGATCTTTTTCATTACTATTTCACCTTCATGACTTGGAATAGAAGATGTTGTTTGAAGTTTCTGTAAATGTTAAATGTTCAATTAGTTACACTGAAACAGAATTTCTCTTAAGAAATCTGTAAGGGCTGCCCATGGCATGGAGACTAAAGTCTAGCGGGGGAGAAAGTGGCCAGAGAAAGCTGTGCTGTGCAGTGGACTGCACTCCACTGGGCCTGGAGCTCCTGACCTCTGCGAGGGACTGCAAGCTGCTGGAAGGCCATGACCTTGGTTGGTTCATGAAGTCAAGTCCTCGAAGCCACTCTTTTCTGCCTGAGGGAAGACATCTGACCAGAACACAGGAAAGGGCCCAAGAAAGCATGTGCACCTGATTTCACATGGACAGGGGTGGCTGGAGGTACATACCAAGCTTTGGTTTCCACACAAGTGCTGAGCAGAAAAGAATGGATGAGCAGGGGCACAGACATGGCAGATGACCAGATGGGGGACCTGGTCATAACTTTATAACCTTCCCAAAGTCATAGTAAGCATCGAGAAACCACATAGGAGAGGCAGCTGTTCATAGTAAAATGTATTATGTGCACAAATAGTTACAAAAATCAGAAATCATAATGCTTAAACAGAAGGTAAAACTGTAACTCTTCAAGGCCATTGGACTCCTAGTCTGCCTGACACATGTGAGGTGGATGAGATGGCTCGGCGCTCTCACAATGACTTCACCTGGCCTTCTGCAAGCCAATTCTTCTTAGGAAAGGTAGGCTTGTCCACAGGCTCATCTTTTACCAATATCATAACAGAGCGCACTATAGTTTTCTTGTGCAAATCATCACAGCTTGATACCAATGCAGTCTTACAATGGGTGGGGTGCTGCATGTCAGTGCCTCCAACATGTGTGTCCTTTCCATCCAGCAGTTCTAAGAGTCGACCTGAGGAAGCAAGCAAAAGCACAGACACACACAAACATACTCACGGCAGCGGCACTTTCAGGTCTAAAATGAAAATTCTGCAAATTATACGATCATTGACTAGCTGTGACTTAAAAGAGAAAAAGAAAAATATCAACTCCTCAAGATCTGTTACGTAAAACTCATTAACACAGAAGATACCCACTTAGAATGAGCTGTTAACCAAGGCACCACTGTGGATCTTTCATTTTAAATGGCATTGCTGTCACTGGCCACACAGGATCCTCCTGGAAGAGTCCACAGCTATTTATTATCATTGAGGGGTAGTAAGAATAAAGACAGCTACTGGTGTGCATCTACAGGTGTCTCCTAAATGTTATGAGGCCCCAACATCACTCTTGTGGGTTCCCAGAGCAAGAAAACTCCTCTAGTGGGAGTTTCCATAGTGAACAAGAGGCTACAACATCATCAAATTCATAAATACATCAAACTTAATGCATATATCAATAGACATAGTTCCAAAACAGGCTTACTTACCCTTTCCAGCACTAAGATTTTGGTCAATAAACAGTTACTTCTTGGTGTGGCACAGTGGCTCATGCCTGTAATCCTATCACTTTGGGAGGCAGATGGATGGCTTCAACTCAGGAGTTCGAGACCAGCCTGGGTAACATGGTGAAATTCCATCTCTACCAAAAATACAAAAAATTAGACAGGCAGAGTGTCACATACCTATAATCTCAGCTACTGAGGAGACTGAGATGGGAAGATCTTGAGCGCAGGTGAGCAAGGGTGCAGGTAACCAAGATTGTGCCACTATACTCCAGCCTGGGTGACAGAGAAAGACCTTATCTGAAAAAACAAAGAGACTTCTCTGTTGCCTTCCATTAGATGAACCTGCAGAAAATAACAATAGTAAATACAACATCTACAAGAATTATAAAGCAAATATTTTTATGAAAATTACCTTTGTTAGAGGATTCTACAACATAACATCATAAAAAGACAAAAAGGTCACTGTCAGGCTGAGGAATCCAGCAACAACCAGGAGGTACATTTAGTTATCACCTGAATATACATGCCGAGGTCAACATCTCCAGAAGAATCTTACCAGAACTGTCAACATCATCCTGTTTCTCCAGGAAGCCAATCGAGACCTTCCATTCTCTCCCCATTTAAGGGAAATGTCAAGTCCCAGGAGCAAGGCTCTTCCATGGATCCACAACCCAAGAGGAAGCCTCAGAGGTGCAGGCTCTGGGAATGCCTTGTGGCAGCTTCAAGCCAGGAGCACAGTCATGTGCAGTGCACTTGAACACTCCAAGTCAAGTCAACTGCAGAAGGGCCCTTGGCTCAGACAGTGGGATGGGAGACAGGAATGGGTTTATTGACTTCATAATAGAGTATAAAAGGAAAAACAGCTCAAATACACTCTTCCAGAGAACAAATTGAGGTTGTTCAACAAAACGCTGGCCCAGATAAATGTTAGGGGTCACCAAGAATAAGGGGAACTAACCACAAGTCAGGTGACCAAGACTCAAAGACTGACAAGGCCACTGGGCAGTTTTCTGGACTTATTAAAAACTCCACATTCCTATAGAACAGGAGGGAAGCAGTTTGGGCTAGAAAGACCTCCATGAGGACTCCACAAGGGTGAAACCAGTTAAACTGCCCTTTTCTGAGCCTCTCAGTGCTGCGGGTACTGCCCCCTACCCCATGAGACCTGATGAGAGGCAGGTGAAGGTGGCTTCATGGTGACCATGTGGTCACTGCCTACACAGACCAAGGGTGAGCCAGCACACCAGGCCAGGCACATACACAGGGCACTTGCATGAACACTCAGAAGTTTCAAGATCTGACCTTGGAAAGACCAGGTCCAGGAGGCTGCCGGGAAGTCTCCATCATGCTGGCCTCAACCAAGTCACAGAAATGCAGGCTCTGCTGTGCCTGGGAGCCCATGGGGATAAGGGTAGAAAATTAATGCCAACTGGGTAAGGCCAGAACATTGTGACCAGGTGAGTAATGCAAGGAGGTTAGTTAAGACCAGGTGGCGTAGCCCAAGGGAGTAAGGTCAGGGGTGTAGAGAAAGGGGACGATGATAAAGAGATACAGCCAGACTGGCAGACAAACTGGGTAAGGCCATGAGGTTAAGACCAGCTGAGTAACACTAGGCAGTTCACACCTGGTGGGTGAGTAAGGACAAGAGGTTAGGGTCAGGTGTGTAAAGCCAGGGGGCTCAGGCAAAGGGCACTGGCCATGAGACTAATGCTGGGCATCCAAGCCCAGGCTGTAGAGGCCTAGAGGGGGGCCAGGTAGGGTAATTGTAAGAAGAGAAGGCAAAGGAGCCAAGGATAAGACATGGGCCGGTGAGTAAAGCCAGTTGGTTACAGTTAGTTAAAGCTAGGAAAGTAAGTCTGCTGGGTGGGTAAAGATGGGGAATACCAGAGGCCTACACCAAGAATGGTAAGCACTGTGGGTTAAGGGCTGTGGGAGATTTCCAGGGCGGCAGCACAAGACATTACGGCAATGTAGTTATGGGCAGGGAGTTGAACCCAGGTGGGTAAGACCAGGATGATACGGCCGGGCATGAAGGCTGGTGGCTAAGGCATGATGGGTAAGGCCACGTGAGTTGAAACAAAAGCTTAAGGACAGGTGGGAATGCCAGCTTGCTAAGCTATATTGGTCATCTTAGTAAGTAAGGCCATGAGGTTAAGGGAAGGTGGGTAAGTCCAGGTGGCTGCTGGGAGTTGTCTAAGTCTGGGGGTAGGGTGGGGAAGCAGTGGTAAATCCGGGGAATAAGGGAAGGGGGCTAAGTCCAGGGAAGTCAGCCTAGGGAGGTAAATCCAGTGGTTTAGACCTGGCAGATAAAACCAGAAGTCTATGGACACGTGTAAATGAACTGTGGAGGCCATGTGGGTCATGTATGGTTGGTGAGACTAAGTGGGAACACTAGATGGCTAATCCAGGCTTTTAGGGCCATGGGATGAAGATCCATAGGGTTAGGCCAGGTGGGTAAGGCTAAGGGGGCATGGCCAGGGCCGAAAAATAAGACGGGCAACGACCTGGAGCCATGGCAGTGGAGCAACGCCTCATGGGAAAGATCACGCGGGTCTTGAACAGCGATCGAGGCCAGGTGGGTAAGTGGAGAACTATTAGCCCATAAAATTAAGACTGGGTGAGTATGACCAGGGGGTTAATAAAGCCAGATAGATAATGCCAGGTTAGGAATACCATGAGGATAAGGTGATGTGATGAAGCCAATGAGCTTGGGAAGTTCTGCTGAATACAGTCAAGCTGTTAAAACTGGTGTTTAGGCAGGGTGTGGTGGTTCCCACCTGTAATCCCAGCACTTTGGGATGCCAAGGCAGGTGGATCACCTGAGATTGGGAGTTCGAGACCTGCCTGACCAACATGGAGAAACCCTGTCACTAAGAAAAATGCAAAATTAGCCAGGAGTGATGGCACATGACTGTAATCCCAGCTATTCAGGAGGCTGAGGCAGGAGAAGGCCTAGTGGGTATGGCTAGGTAAACAAGGTCATGGGAATGCCAGCAAGTGAAGGCCAGGAAAGGAAAACCAGGGATTCGGACACAGGATATGACACCAGGTTAAGTCCAGTAGGGCTGGGATGGTTGAGGAAGGGAGACCAGAGCATTGAGATTAATTGTTAAGGCCAACTGTGTAAGGCTGAGAGGTAAGATGACTGGGGTGATTTGGGTTGGTAAGGACAGGACATTAACGCCAGTAGGGTAAGGGCAGGTGAGTATGCTAGATGCATAAGGCCAGAAGATTCATACTGGATGAGTAAGGCCAGGAGTTTCATAAGGCAAGTGGGTAAATCTAAGTTAGGAAATCCGTGAGGTTAAGACTGGTCAGGAAACCAAGCAATTGAAAAGTCTGGGTGGCTAAAGTCAGTAAGTTAAGGCCTCTCAGTATAGAGCTAGGTGACTGACTAACTCCACCTGGCCAATATTAAGAGTAAGCTCGGCAAATTAGGCCAGGAGGTTAAGGCCATATGAGTAAAAACTAAAGCTGAAGCCAAGATGGGGATGCTAGATTGCAAGCCGTGTTGGTAAGGCCATGAGTTTAAGACCAGGTGGGTCATTCAAGGTGTCTGGGATGGGGGCATGCAGTTGGGGTAAAGCTAGGGAATGAAAGCAGGGGCATAAGACCAGGGGGAAAAAGTTAGGGAAGTAAATCCAGTGGTTTAAGTCCTGGTAGATAAAACCAAAAGGCTAAGGACAGTTGGGTTAACCAAGTGTGCAGCCCATGTGGTCACGTATGGTTGGTAAGACTAGGTGGGAAAACTAGGTGGCTAATCCAAGTTGTTAGGGGCATGAGGTTATGACCCATAGGGTTAGGGTAGGTGGGGAAGGCTAATGGGTTCTGGCCAGGGATGTAAAATGTGCTGGATAAAACCAGGGAATCAGTTAGGCAGCTGAATAAAGCCTCATGGGCAAGATCAGCTGGGGTGAGTCTTGATCACAGACTGAGGCCGGCAAGTTAAAGCCACATGAGTAGAACAGGTGGACAACGGTGAGTGGGAAGTAATGGTCAGGTGGGTAAGGGAAGGACTCCTAGGCCAGGAAATGAAGACTTGGTGAGTATGGCCAGGACATTAATAAAGACAGATAAAGCCAGGTTCATAATACCATGAGGATAAGATAAGAGAAAATAATAAAGCCAATGAGCTTAGTAAGTTCTGCAGAGTGCAGTGAAGTTGTTAAAACCAGGTGTTAAAATCCAGCATAATAGAAGACTATTCCCAGGCCAAGAAATCAATGAGGGAAACAGCCAGTTGGATTAAGGGCAATTCTCCAAGCCAGCCAAATGATTACTCAAGACATCATTGGGTAATGGGGATGGGACTGGGGCTGGATACGGAGTTGGGGGTAAAGTTAGGGCTGGGCCTGGACCTGGGTCTAGGACATGGAGTTGGGGATAAAGCCAGGGCTGGGCATGGACCTGGCCTGAAACTGGTACATGGAGTTGGGGATAAAACTAGGGCTGTGGTTGGACCTAGTCCTGGGCCTCAGACATGGAGTTGGACGTAAAGCTGGACTGGAGCTGGGCCTGGGCCTGGGACATGGAGTTGGCAGTAAAGCTGGGCCTGGGACATGGAATTGGGGATAAAGCTGGGGCTGGGGCTGGGCCTGGGCCTGGCACAGGGACATAGAGTTTGGGGTAAAGCTAGGACTGGGATTGGGCCTAGGACATGGAATTGGGGATAAAGCTGTGGCTGGGCCTGGGCCCAGGCCTTGGCTTGGGACTTGGAGTTAGGGGTATAGCTGGGCCAGAGCCTGGGCCTGGGCCTGGGTCATGGAGTTGGGGGTAAAGCTGGGGCTGGGCCTCGGTCTGGGCCTGGGCTTGGGACATGGAGGTGGGGGGTAGACTAGGACTGGGGCTGAGCCAGGGCCTTGGTCTGAGCTGGGCCTGTAACATGGAGTTGGGGTTAAAGCTAGAACTGGGGCTGGGCCCAGGACATGTAGTTGGGGGTAAAGCTGGGGTTGGGCCTGGGACATGGAGTTGGGGTAAACCTAGGGCTAAGGCTGGGGCTGGGGCTGGGGCTGGGACATGGAGTTAGGGGTAAAGCTGGGCCTGTGGCTGAGCCTGGGCCTTGGCCTGGGCCTGGATATTGAGGTCAGTGACTTACAACAGGTGAGTAAGAACATGTAGACAATTGCATGAAGTTATGGCCAGTCTGGTAAGGCCAGGATTTTTAGGCAAAGTCATGAAGACTGGGTGAGTAGGGCAAGGAGGTTAATAAGGCCAGATGGATAATGTCAAGTTCCTCATACCATGAGGATAAAATAAGGTGATGAATTCAAACAGGTTAATAAGGTTGGCTGACCTTGACCAGGTTGTTAAAACCAGAGATCTAAATCGAGCTCACAAAAGGACTATTTCAGTAATCCCAGGCTGTGAAATCAACAGTGAAACCATGCAGGAGAATTAAGGGCCTGGGCCTGGGACATGGAGTTGGGGGTTAACCTAGAGCTGGGGCTCGGCCTGGACCAGGGGCTGCAGATGGGGCTGAGACGTGGAGTTGGGGATAAAGCTGGGGCTGTGGCTAGGGGTTGGCCTGGGCCTGGGCCGTGGAGTTGGCGGTAAAGCTGGGTCCGGGCCTGGGACTGTGCCTGGGACTGGGACATGGAGCTGGGGATAAAGCTGGGGCTGGGCTAGGGCTGAGCCTGGGTCTGCACCTGAGACATGGAGGTTGGGGTGGGGTAGGTTAGGACTGGGGCTGAGCCTGGGGCTGGGCCTGGGCCTTGGCCTGCACTTGGGACATGGAGTTGTGGTTAAAGGTAAGGGTAGGCCTGCGCCAGGGCCTGGGACATGCAGTTTGGGGTACACCTGAGGCAGGGTCTGGGCCTGGGCCTGGGATATGCAGTTGGAGTATAGCTAGCACTGGGGCTGGGCCTGGGTCTTGGCCTGGGCCTGGGCCTGGGACATGGAGTTGGGACTGGGGCTGGGCCTTGGCCTAGGTCTGGGCCTGGGCCTGTGAGATGGAGCTGGGGGAAATGCTAGGGTAGGGGCTCAGCCTGGGCCTGGGACATGGAGTTGGGGGTAAAGCTGGGGATAGGGCTGCATCGTGGCCTTGGCCTGACTCTGGGAAAAGGAGTTGGGGGTAAAGTTGGGGCTGGGACACGGAGTTGGGGGTAAAGCTAGGTTTTGGGCAGGGACTGGGCCTGGGCCAGGGCCTGGGACGTGGAGTTTGGGGTAAAGCTGGGGCTGGGGCTGGGGCTGGGGCTGGGCCTGGGCCAGCATCTGGGATACAGAGTTGGGGCTAAAGCTGTGGCTGGGCCTAGGCCAGGCCTGGGCTATGGATTTGGGGGTAAAGCTAGGACTAGGTCTGGTTCTGGGCCTGGGCCTTGCAAATGGAGTTGGACGTAAAGCTATGGCTAGTGCTGAGGCTGGAGCTGGGGCTGGGCCTGAGATGTGGAGGTGGGGGTAAAGATGGGGCTGTGGCTGGGGTTGGGCCTGGGACTGGGCCTGAACCTGGGCCAGGCCTGGGTCTGGGACATGGAGTTGGGGGTAAATCTAGGGCTGGGGCAGGGGCTGGGCCTGGGCCGGGCCTGGAGATTGACGCCTGCAAGTTACAACCAGGTGAGTAACAACACGTGGACAATGGCAGGAAGTTATGGCCAGTCCAGTAAGGCGAGGATTTTTAGGCAGTCACGAAGACTGGGTCAGTAGGGCAAGGAGGTTAATAAGGCCAGGTAGATAATGTCAAGTTGATCATACCATGAGGATAAAATAAGGTGATGAATGCAAACAGGTTAATAAGGTTGGCTGAGTTTGGCCAGGTTGCTAAAACCAGGTTAACTAAATCCAGCTCCATAAAGGATTATTTCAGTAACCCCAGACTGTGAAATCAACATGGAAAACACCCAGTAGGATTAAGGGCCTGGGCCTGGGCCATGGAGTTGGGGTTAAAGCTAGGGCTGTGGCTGGGGATAAACCTGGGCCTGGGCCATGGAGTTGCGGTAAAGCTGGGGCTGGGCCCGGGGCTGGGTCTGAGACTGCGACAAGCAGTTGGGGGTAAAGCCAGGGCTGGGCCTGGGCCTGGGCCTGGAACATGGAGTTGGAGGTAATCCTGGGGCTGGGGCTGGGCCTGGGCATAGGCCTGAGCCTGGGACTGGGCCTAGGACATGGATTTGGGGGTAAAGCTAGGCCTGTGGCTGGGTCTGGGCCTGGGCCTGGAGATTGAGGCCAGCAAATTACAGCCAGGTGGGTAAGAACACGTGGACAATGGCAGGAAGTTATGGCCAGTCCGGGAAGGCCAGGATTTTTAGGCAAAGTCATGAAGACTCGGCAAGTAGGGCAAGAAGGTTAATAAGGCCAGATGGATAATGTCAAGTTTGTCACACCATGAGGATAAAATAAGATGAATGCAGACAGGTCAATGAGGTTGGCATAGTTTGGCCAGGTTGTTAAAACCAGGTATCTAAATTCAGCTCAATAAATGACTATTGCAGTAACCCCAGGCTGTGAAATCAACAGCGAAAACACCCAGTAGGATCAAGGGCCTGGGCTTCGGACACGGAGCTGGGGTTAAAGGTAGGTCTGGGGCCATGACTGGAACATGGAGGTGGGGATAAACCTGGGCCTGGGCCATGGAGCTGGGGTTAAAGCTAGGGCTGGGGCTGGGCCTGGCCCTGGGACATGTAGTTCAGGGTGAATCTGAGGCAGGGCCTGGGCCTGGGACACGCAGTTGGGGTTAAAGCTGGGACTGGGCCTAGGCCTGGACCTGGGGCTGGGACATGGAGTTGCAGGTAAAGCTAGGGCTGGGGCTGGGGCTGGGCCTCAGACATGGAGTTGGAGGTACAGCTATGGCTAGGGCTGGGGTTAAAGCTGGGCCTGGGCCATGAAGTTGAGGGTAAATCTGAGGCTGGGCCTGGGTCTGGGCCTGGGCCTGGAACATGGGATTAGGGGTAAAGTGGGGGCTGGGCCTGGACCTGGGACATGGAGTTGGGGGTAAAGCTGGGGCTGCGCCTGGGCCTAGTCCTGGGGCTGGGGCTGGGGCTGGGACAGGGACATGGAATTGGGGTTGAGACTGCAGCTAAGCCTGGGACATGGAGTTGGGCGTAAAGCTGGGGCTGGGCTGGACCTGGACCTGTGCCATGGAGTTGGAGGTAAACCTACGGCTGTGGCTGGGGCTGTGACATGGAGTTTGGAGTAAGGCTGGGGATGGGGATGGGGCTGAGCCTGGGCCTGGGCGTGGAGATTCAGGCAAGAGAATTATAACCAGGTGAGTAAGAACACATGGACAATGGCAGGAAGTTATGGCCAGTCCAGTAAGGCCAGGATTTTTAGGCAAAGTCATAAAGACTGGGCGAGTAGGGAAAGGAGGCTAATAAGGCCAGATGGATAATGTCAAGTTCATTATACCATGAGCATAAAATAAGGTGATGAATGCAAACAGCTTAATAAGGCTGGCTGAGTTTGGCCAGGTTGTTAAAACCAGGTTAACTAAATCCAGCTGAATAAAGGACTATTTCAGTAACCCCAGGCAGTGAAATCAACAGAGAAAACACCCAGTAGAATTAAGGGCCTGGGCCATGGAGTTGTGGGTAAAGCTCAGGCTGGGCCTGGGCCTGGGCCTGGGGCTGGGGCCAGAGCTGGGACGTGGAGTTGGGGGTAGGACTGGGGCTGAGCCTGGGACCTGGAGACTGAGGCCAGTGACTTAACACCCAGGTGAGTAAGAACATGTGGACAATGACAGGAAGTTATGGCCAGTCCGGGAAGGCCAGGATTTTTAGGCAAAGTCATGAAGACTAGGCAAGTAGGGCAAGGAGGTTAATAAGGCCAGATGGATAATGTCAAGTTCGTCACACCATGCGGACAAAATAAGGTGATGAATGCAGACAGGTTAATAAGGTTGGCAGAGTTTGGCCAGGTTGTTAAAACCAGGTATCTAAATCCAGCTCCATAAAGGATTATTTCAGTAACCCCAGACTGTGAAATCAACATGGAAAACACCCAGTAGGATTAAGGGCCTGGGCCTGGGCCATGGAGTTGGGGTTAAAGGTAGGGCTGTGGCCAGGACTGGGACATGGAGATGGGGGTAAATCTAGGGCTGGGGCTGGGGCTGGGGCTGGGGCTAGGGCTGGGGCTAGGACATGGAGTTGGAGGTAATCCTAGGGCTGGGGCTGGGGCTGGGACATGGAGTTGGGGGTAAAGCTGGGGCTGGGCCTGGACCTGGGCCTGGGACATGGAGTTGGAGGTAATCCTAGGGCTGGGGCTGGGGCTGGGATACAGATTTGGGGGTAAAGTTGGGGATGGGGATAGGCCTGGGCCTGGGGTTGGAACATGGAGTTGGGTGTTAACCTAGGGCTGGGGCTGGGCCTGCACCAGGGGCTGCAGATGGGGCTGAGACATGGAGCTGGGGATAAAGCTGGGGCTGTGGCTATGAGTTAGCCTGGGCCTGGGACATGGAGTTGGGGGTAAACACAGGGCTGCAGCTGGGGCTGGGACATGGAGATTGGGGTAAAGCTGGGGATGGGGCTGGGCCTGCAGATTGTGGCCAGTGAATTACAACCAGGTGAGTAAGAACACGTGGACAATGGCAGGAAGTTATGGCCAGTCCAGTGAGGCCAGGATTTTTAGGCAAAGACATGAAGACTGGGCAAATAGGGCAAGAAGGTTAATAAGCCCAGATGGATAATGTCAAGTTCATCATACTATGAGGATAAAATAAGATGATGAAAGCAGACATGTTAATAAGGTTGGCTGAGTTTGGCCAGGTTGTTAAAACCAGGTATCTAAATCCAGCTCAATAAAGGACTATTTCAGTAACCCCAGGCTGTGAAATCAACAGAGAAAACACCCAGTAGGGTTAAGGGCCTGGGCCTGGGCCATGGAGTTGGGGGTAAAACTCGGCCTGGGACTGGGACTGGGACTGGGGCTTGTCCTGGGGCTGGGGCTGGGGCTGGGGCTGGGACATGGAGTTGGGAGTAAAGCTAGGGCTGGGGCTGGGGCTGGGGCTGGGGCTGGGGCTGGGCCTGGGGCTGGAGCTGTGGCTGGGGCTGGGGTTGGGCCTGGGACATGGCATTGGGGGTAAAGCTAGGGATGGGGCAGGGGCTGGGACAGGGGCTGGGACAGGGGCTGGGACAGGGGCTGGGCCTCGGCCTGGCCTGGAGATTGAGGCCAGCAAGTTACAACCAGGTGAGTAAGAACACGTGGACAATGGCAGGAAGTTATGGCCAGTCTGGTAGGGCCAGGATTTTTAGGCAAAGTCATGAAGACTGGGCAAGGAGGTTAATAAGGCCAGATGGATAATGTCAAGTTCATCATACCATGAGGAAAAAATAAGGTGATTAATACAAACAGGTTAATGAGGTTGGCTGAGTTTGGCCAGGTTGTTAAAACCACGTTAACTAAATTCAGCTCAATAAAGGACTATTTCAGTAACCCCAGCCTGTGAAATCAACAGGGAAAATACACAGTAGAATTAAGGACCTGGGCCTGGAACATGGAGTTGGAGGTGGACCTGGGGCTGGGGCTGGGCCTGGGGCTGGGACATGGAGTTGGGGTTAAAGCTAGGTTTGGGGCAGGGCCTGGGCCTTGGCCATGGAGTTGGGAGTAAAGCTGGGGACGAGGCTGGGGCTGGAACATGGAGATGGGGGTAAACCTGGAGCTGGGGCTTGAGTTGCACCTGGGCCTGGGCCTGGGCCTGGGATATGGAGTGGTGTAAAGCTAGGGCTAGAGCTGGGCCTCAGCCTGGCCCATTAAGTTGTTGGTAATCCAAGGGCTGGGGCTGTGGCTGGGACATGGAGGTGGAAGTAAAGCTGGGACTGGGGCCTGGGCCTGGGACTGGGCCTGGGCCTGGGCCATGGAGTTGGAGGTAAACCTAGGGTTCAGGCTGGGGCTGGGACATGGAGTTGGAGGTAAAGCTGGGCCTGTGGCTGGACCTGGACCTCAGCCTGGAGATTCAGGCCAGTGACTTACAACCAGGTGAGTAAGAACACGTGGACATTGGCAGAAAGTTATGGTCAGTCCAGTAAAGCCAGGATTTTTAGGCAAAGTCATGAAGACTGGGCAAGGAGGTTAATAAGGCCAGATAGATAATGTCAGGTTCGTCATACCATGAGGATAAAATAAGGTGATGAATGCAAACAGCTTAATAAGGCTGGCTGAGTTTGGCCAGGTTGTTAAAACCAGGTATCTAAATCCAGCTCAATGAAGGACTATTTCAGTAATCCCAGGCTGTGAAGTCAACAGAGAAAACACCCAGTAGGATTAAGGGACTGGGCCTGGGCCGGGGCCTGAGCCTGGAGATTGGGCTGTGGCTGGGGATGGGGCTTGCCCTGGCACATGAAGTCAGGGGTACCACTGGTGCTGGACCTGGACCTGGGCCACGGAGTTGGGGGTAAAGCTGGGGCTGAGCCAGGGCCTGGGCCATGGAGTTGGGGGTAAAGCTAGGGCTGGGCCTGGGCCTGGGACACGGAGGTGGGGATAAAGCAGGAGCTAGGGCTGCACCTTGGCCTCACTCTGGTCCTGGGACTTGGAGTGGGGGGTAAAGTTGGGCTGGGGCTGGGGCTGGGACATGGAGTTGGGGGTAAATCTGGGTTGGGCCAGGGCTTGGGACATGGAATTGGAGGAAAATACGGTCTAGGGCTGAACCTTGGCCTCGGCCTTAGTCTGGGAAAAGCAGTTCGGGGTAAAGTTGGGGCTAGGCCTGGGGCTGGGACACAGGGTTGGCGGTAAAGCTGTGACTGGGCCTAGGCCTGGCCTGGGACATTGCCTGGACCTAGGCCTCTGACATGGAGTTAGGTGTAAAGCTAGGGCTGGGGCTGGGCCTGGGTCTGAGACATGGAGGTAGTAGTAGGCTATGGCTGAGGCTGAGGCTGGGGCTAGCCCTGGGCCTGGGCCTGGGATATGGAGTTGGGGTGTAGCTGGGGCTGGGGATGGGGCTGGGGCTGGGGCTGGGGCTGGGGCTGGGGCTGGGGCTGGGGCTGGGCATAGGCCTAGGTCTAGGACATGGATATGGGGGTAAAACTGGGCCTGGGCCTGGGTCATGGAGTTTGGGGTAAAGCTGGGGATTAGGCTGGAGCTGGGCCTGGGCCTGGGCCTGGATATTGAGGCCAGAGAATTATAGCCAGGTAACTAAGAACACGTGGACAATGGCAGGATGTTATGGCCAGTCCGGTAAGGCCAGGATTTTTAGGCAAAGTCATGAAGACTCGGTGAGTGGGGCCAGGAGGTTAATAAGACCAGATGGATAATGTCAAGTTCGTCACACCATGAGGATAAAATAAGGTGATGAATGCAAACAGGTTAATAAGGTTGGCTGAGTTTGGCAAGGTTGTTAACACCAGGTATCTAAATCCAGCTCAATAAAGGATTATTTCAGTAACCCCAGGCTGTGAAATCAACAGAAAACACATCCAGTAGGGTTAAGGGTCTGGACCTGGGCCATGGAGTTGGGGGTAAACATTGGCCTGGGGCTGGGGCTTGGGATGGGCCTGGGGCTGGGACATGGAGTTAGGGGTGTGACTGGGGCACAGCCTGGGACATGGAGTTGGGGGTAAATCTAGGGCTGGGGCAGGGGCTGGGCCTGGGCCGGGCCTGGAGATTGAGGCCAGCAAGCTACAACCAGGTGAGTAAGAACACATGGACAATGGCAGGGAGTTATGGCCAGTCCAGTAAGGCGAGGATTTTTAGGCAGTCACGAAGACTGGGTCAGTAGGGCAAAGAGGTTAATAAGGCCAGGTAGATAATGTCAAGTTGATCATACCATGAGGATAAAATAAGGTGATGAATGCAAACAGGTTAATAAGGTTGGCTGAGTTTGGCCAGGTTGCTAAAACCAGGTTAACTAAATCCAGCTCCATAAAGGACTATTGCAGTAACCCCAGCCTGTGAAATCAACATGAAAACCACCCAGTAGGATTAAGGGCCTGGGCCTGGCACATGGAGTTGGGGTTAAAGGTAGGGCTGGGGCCGGGACTAGGACGTGGAGGTGGGGATAAACCTGGGCCTGGGTCATGGAGTTGGAGGTAAATCTAGGGCTGTGGCTGGGGATGAGGCTGGGGAGAAACCTGGGCTTGGGCCATGGAGTTGCTGGTAAACCTGGGGCTGGGCCTGGGTCTGGGGCTGAGACTGCGACAAGCAGTTGTGGGTAAAGCTGGGGCTGGGGCTGGGGCTGGGGTTGGGGCTGGGGCTGGGGCTGGGGCTGGGGCTGGGCCTGAGCCTGGGCCTGGGCCATGGAGTTGGAGGTAATCCTAGGGCTGGGGCTGGGGCTGGGCCTTGGCCTGAGCCTGGGACTGGGCCTGGGGCATGAAGTTGCAGGTAAAGCTAGGCCTGTGGCTGGGTCTGGGCCTGGGCCTGGGCCTGGAGATTGAGGCCAGCTAATTACAGCCAGGTGAGTAAGAACCCATGGACAATGGGAGAGAGTTATGGCCAGTCCAGTAAGGCCAGGAGTTTTAGGCAAAGTCATGAAGACTCGGTGATAGGGCAAGGAGGTTAATAAGGCCAGATGGATAATGTCAAGTTCACCACACCATGAGGATAAAATAAGGAGATGAATGCAGACAGGTTAATGAGGTTGGCTGAGTTTGGCCAGGTTGCTAACACCAGGTATCTAACAACCAGGTTGTTAAACCAGCTCAATAAAGGACGGTTAGTAGCCCCAGGCTGTGAAGCCAACAGAGCAAACACCCAGTAGGATGAAGGACCTGGGCCTGGGCCATGGAGTTGGGGCTAAAAACTAGGGGCTGGGGCTGGGCCTGGATCAGGGGCTAAGGATGGGGCCGAGACCTGGAGTTGGGAATAAAGCTGGGGCTGTGGTTGTGGCTCAGGGTGGGCCTGGGCCTGGGCCTGGGACGTGGAGTAGAAGATAATCCTAGGGCTGGGACTGGGGATGGGGTAAACATAGGGCTGGGGTAGGGGCTTGGGCTGGGCCTTGGCCTAGGTCTGGGCCTGGACCTGGGACATGGAGTTAGGGGTAAAGCTGGAGATAGGGCTGTATCTTGGCCTCGGCCTGAGTCTGGGAAAAGGAGTTGGGGGTAAAGTTGGGGCTGGGGCAGGGGCTGGGACATGGAGTTGGGGGTAAAGCTGGGCCTTGGACTGAGCCTGGGCCTCAGACATGGAGCTGGGGGTAAAGATATGGCTGGGGCAGGGACATGGAGTTTGGCGTAAAGCTGGGGATCGGACTGGAGCTGGGCCTGGGCCTGGAGACTGAGGCCAGTGACTTACAACCAGATGAGTAAGAACACGTGGACAATGGCAGGACGTTATGGCCAGTCCGGTAGGGCCAGGATTTTTAGGCAAAGTCATGAAGACTCGGTGAGTGGGGCCAGGAGGTTAATAAGACCAGATGGATAATGTCAAGTTCGTCACACCATGAGGATAAAATAAGGTGATGAATGCAAACAGGTTAATAAGGTTGGCTAAGTTTGGCCAGGTTGTTAACACCAGGTATCTAAATCCAGCTCAATAAAGGATTATTTCAGTAACCCCAGGCTGTGAAATCAACAGAAAACACATCCAGTAGGGTTAAGGGTCTGGGCCTGGGCCATGGAGTTGGGGGTAAACATTGGCCTGGGGCTGGGGCTTGGGATGGGCCTGGGGCTGGGACATGGAGTTAGGTAGGGGTGTGTCTGGGGCACAGCCTGGGACATGGAGTTGGGGGTAAAGCTAGGGCTGGGGCAGGGGCTGGGCCTGGGCCGGGCCTGGAGATTGAGGCCAGCAAGCTACAACCAGGTGAGTAAGAACACATGGACAATGGCAGGGGGTTATGGCCAGTCCAGTAAGGCGAGGATTTTTAGGCAGTCACGAAGACTGGGTCAGTAGGGCAAGGAGGTTAATAAGGCCAGGTAGATAATGTCAAGTTGACCGTACCATGAGGATAAAATACGGTGATGAATGCAAACAGGTTAATAAGGTTGGCTGAGTTTGGCCAGGTTGCTAAAACCAGGTTAACTAAATCCAGCTCCATAAAGGACTATTGCAGTAACCCCAGCCTGTGAAATCAACATGGAAAACACCCAGTAGGATTAAGGGCCTGGGCCTGGCACATGGAGTTGGGGTTAAAGGTAGGGCTGGGGCCGGGACTAGGACGTGGAGGTGGGGATAAACCTGGGCCTGGGTCATGGAGTTGGAGGTAAATCTAGGGCTGTGGCTGGGGATGAGGCTGGGGAGAAACCTGGGCCTGGGCCATGGAGTTGCCGGTAAACCTGGGGCTGGGCCTGGGTCTGGGGCTGAGACTGCGACAAGCAGTTGTGGGTAAAGCTGGGGCTGGGGCTGGGGCTGGGGCTGGGCCTGAGCCTGGGCCTGGGCCATGGAGTTGGAGGTAAACCTAGGGCTGGGGCTGGGGCTGGGCCTTGGCCTGAGCCTGGGACTGGGCCTGGGGCATGAAGTTGCAGGTAAAGCTAGGCCTGTGGCTGGGTCTGGGCCTGGGCCTGGGCCTGGAGATTGAGGCCAGCTAATTACAGCCAGGTGAGTAAGAACCCATGGACAATGGGAGAGAGTTATGGCCAGTCCAGTAAGGCCAGGAGTTTTAGGCAAAGTCATGAAGACTCGGTGATAGGGCAAGGAGGTTAATAAGGCCAGATGGATAATGTCAAGTTCACCACACCATGAGGATAAAATAAGGAGATGAGTGCAGACAGGTCAATGAGGTTGGCTGAGTTTGGTCACGTTGTTAAAACCAGGTATCTAAATTCAGCTCAATAAATGACTATTGCAGTAACCCCAGACTGTGAAATCAACAGGGAAAACACCCAGTAGGGTTAAGGGCCTGGACTTGGGCCGTGGAGTTGGGGTTAAAGGTAGGGCTGGGGCCGGAACTGGGACATGGAGGTGGGGATAAACCTGGGCCTGGGCCTGGGACATGGAGTTTGGGGTAAAGCTGGGGCTGGGGCTGGGGCTGAGGCAGGGACATGGAGTTGGGGGTAAAGCTGGGGTTGTGGCTGGGCCTGGGCCTGGGACAAGGAATTGGAGGAAATCTCGGGCTGGGGCTGGGGCTGGGACATGGATTTGGGGGTAAAGCTAGGTATGGGGCTAGGCCTGGGCCTGAGGTTGGGACATGGAGTTGGGGGTAAAGCTGGGGCTGTGGCCGGGCCTTGGCCTGAGCCTGGGCCTGGCCCTGGCCCTGGGCCATGGAGTTAGGGGTAAAGCTTGAGCTGGGCCTGGGCCATGGAGTTGGGGGTAAAGGTAGGGCTGGGGCCAGGACTGGGATGTGGAGGTGGGGATAAACCTGGGCCTGGGCCATGGAGTTGGGGGTAAATGTAGGGCTGGGTCTGGGCCTGGGGATTAGACTGGGGTTGGGGTTGGGCCTCAGACTGGGACATGGAGTTGTGGGTAAAGCTAGGGCTGGGGCTGGGACATGGGAGATGGGGTAAAGCTAGGGATGGGCTGGGCCTGGGGCTGGGCCTTGAGATTGAGACCAGGGAATTACAACCAGGTAAGAACACGTGGACATTGGCAGGACATTATGGCCAGTCCGGTAAGGCCAGGATTTTTAGGCAAAGTCATGAAGACTGGGCGAGTAGGGCAAGGAGGTTAATAAGGCCAGATGGATAATGTCAACTTCATCACACCATGAGGATAAAATAAAGTGATGAGTGCAAACATGTTAATAAGGTTGGCTGAGTTTGGCCAGGTTGTTAAAACCAGGTTAACTAAATCCAGCTCAATAAAGGACTGTTTCAGTAATCCCGGGCCGTGAAATTAACAGGGAAAACACACAGTAGGATTAAGGGCCTGGGCCATGGTGTTGGAGGCAAAACTGGGGCTGGTCCTGGGGCTGGGACATGGATTTGGGGTTAAAGCTGGGGTTGGGGATGGGGCTGGGCCTGGGCCATAAAGTTGGGGATAAGACTAGGGCTAGGGGCCTGGGCCTGGGCCTGGGCTTGGGACATGGAGTTGGGGGTAAAGCTGGGGCTGGGACAGGGACAGGGACATGGAGTTGGGGGTGAGACTGGGGCTAAGTCTGGGCCATGGAGTTGGGCATAAACCTGGGGCTGGGGCTGGGGCTGGGGCTGGGGCTGGGGCTGGGCCTGGGCCTGGGCCTGGGCCCCGGAGTTGGAGGTAAACCGACGGCTCTGGCTGGGGCTGTGACATGGGAGTTTGGGGTAAAGCTGGGCTGGGCCAGGGCTTGGGACATGGAATTGGGGGAAAATACGGTCTAGGGCTGTACCTTGGCCTCGGCCTTAGTCTGGGAAAAGCAGTTCGGGGTAAAGTTGGGGCTAGGCCTGGGGCTGCGACACAGAGTTGGGGGTAAAGCTGTGACTGGGCCTAGGCCTGGCCTGGGACATGGAGTTAGGTGTAAAACTAGGGCTGGGGCTGGGCCTGCACCTGGGCCTGGGCCTCAGACATGGAGTTGGACGTAAAGCTATGGCTAGTGCTGGGCCGGGGTCTGAGACATGGAGGTAGTAGTAGGCTATGGCTGAGGCTGAGGCTGGGGCTAGCCCTGGGCCTGGGCCTGGGATATGGAGTTGGGGTATAGCTGGGGCTGGGGCTGGGGCTGGGGCTGGGGCTGGGGCTGGGGCTGGGCATAGGCCTAGGTCTAGGACATGGATATGGGGGTAAAACTGGGCCTGGGCCTGGGTCATGGAGTTTGGGGTAAAGCTGGGGATTAGGCTGGAGCTGGGCCTGGGCCTGGGCCTGGATATTGAGGCCAGAGAATTATAGCCAGGTAACTAAGAACACATGGACAATGGCAGGACATTATGGCCAGTCCGGTAAGGCCAGGATTTTTAGGCAAAGTCATGAAGACTGGGCAAGTAGGGCATGGAGGCTAATAAGGCCAGATGGATAATGTCAAGTTCGTCACACCATGAGGATAAAATAAGGTGATGAATGCAAACAGGTTAATAAGGTTGGCTGAGTTCGGCCAGGTTGCTAACACCAGGTATCTAACAACCAGGTTGTTAAACCAGCTCAATAAAGGACTGTTAGTAACCCCAGGCTGTGAAGCCAACAGAGCAAACACCCAGTAGGATGAAGGACCTGGGCCTGGGCCATGGAGTTGGGGCTAAAAACTAGGGGCTGGGGCTGGGCCTGGATCAGGGGCTAAGGATGGGGCCGAGACCTGGAGTTGGGAATAAAGCTGGGGCTGTGGTTGTGGCTCAGGGTGGGCCTGGGCCTGGGCCTGGGACGTGGAGTAGAAGGTAATCCTAGGGCTGGGACTGGGGATGGGGTAAACATAGGGCTGGGGTTGGGGCTGGGGCATGGAGTTGGGGCTGGGGCTGGGCCTTGGCCTAGGTCTGGGCCTGGACCTGGGACATGGAGTTAGGGGTAAAGCTGGAGATAGGGCTGTATCTTCGCCTCGGCCTGAGTCTGGGAAAAGGAGTTGGGGGTAAAGTTGGGGCTGGGGCAGGGGCTGGGACATGGAGTTGGGGGTAAAGCTGGGGATCGGACTGGAGCTGGGCCTGGGCCTGGAGACTGAGGCCAGTGACTTACAACCAGATGAGTAAGAACACGTGGACAATGGCAGGAAGCTATGGCCAGTCCGGTAGGGCCAGGATTTTTAGGCAAAGTCATGAAGACTCGGTGAGTGGGGCCAGGAGGTTAATAAGACCAGATGGATAATGTCAAGTTCATCACACCATGACCAAAAAATAAGGTGATGAATGCAAACAGGTTAATAAGGTTGGCTGAGTTTGGCCAGGTTGTTAACACCAGGTATCTAAATCCAGCTCAATAAAGGATTATTTCAGTAACCCCAGGCTGTGAAATCAACATGGAAAACACATCCAGTAGGGTTAAGGGTCTGGGCCTTGGCTATGGAGTTGGGGGTAAAGATTGGCCTGGGGCTGGGGCTGGGGATGGGCCTGGGGCTGGGACATGGAGTTAGGTAGGGGTGTGTCTGGGGCACAGCCTGGGACATGGAGTTGGGGGTAAAACTAGGGCTGGGGCAGGGGCTGGGCCTGGGCCGGGCCAGGAGATTGAGGCCAGCAAGCTACAACCAGGTGAGTAAGAACACATGGACAATGGCAGGGAGTTATGGCCAGTCCAGTAAGGCGAGGATTTTTAGGTAGTCACGAAGACTGGGTCAGTAGGGCAAGGAGGTTAATAAGGCCAGGTAGATAATGTCAAGTTGACCGTACCATGAGGATAAAATAAGGTGATGAATGCAAACAGGTTAATAAGGTTGGCTGAGTTTGGCCAGGTTGCTAAAACCAGGTTAACTAAATCCAGCTACATAAAGGACTATTGCAGTAACCCCAGCCTGTGAAATCAACATGGAAAACACCCAGTAGGATTAAGGGCCTGGGCCTGGGCCATGGAGTTGGGGTTAAAGCTAGGGCTGTGGCTGGGGATAAACCTGGGCCTGGGCCATGGAGTTGGGGGTAAAGCTCAGGCTGGGCCTGGGCCTGGGCCTGGGGCTGGGGCCAGAGCTGGGACATGGAGTTGGGGGTAGGACTGGGGCTGAGCCTGGGACCTGGAGACTGAGTCCAGTGACTTACACCCAGGTGAGTAAGAACATGTGGACAATGACAGGAAGTTATGGCCAGTCCAGGAAGGCCAGGATTTTTAGGCAAAGTCATGAAGACTAGGCAAGTAGGGCAAGGAGGTTAATAAGGCCAGATGGATAATGTCAAGTTCGTCACACCATGCGGACAAAATAAGGTGATGAATGCAGACAGGTTAATAAGGTTGGCAGAGTTTGGCCAGGTTGTTAAAACCAGGTATCTAAATCCAGCTCCATAAAGGATTATTTCAGTAACCCCAGACTGTGAAATCAACATGGAAAACACCCAGTAGGATTAAGGGCCTGGGCCTGGGCCATGGAGTTGGGGTTAAAGGTAGGGCTGGGGCCAGGACTGGAACATGGAGATGGGGGTAAATCTAGGGCTGGGGCTGGGGCTGGGGCTGGGACTGGGGCTGGGACATGGAGTTGGAGGTAATCCTAGGGCTGGGGCTGGGGCTGGGACATGGAGTTGGGGGTAAAGCTGGGGCTGGGCCTGGACCTGGGCCTGGGACATGGAGTTGGAGGTAATCCTAAGCCTGGGGCTGGGGCTGGGATACAGATTTGGGGGTAAAGTTGGGGATGGGGATAGGCCTGGGCCTGGGGTTGGAACATGGAGTTGGGTGTTAACCTAGGGCTGGGGCTGGGCCTGCACCAGGGGCTGCAGATGGGGCTGAGACATGGAGCTGGGGATAAAGCTGGGGCTGTGGCTATGAGTTAGCCTGGGCCTGGGACATGGAGTTGGGGGTAAACACAGGGCTGCAGCTGGGGCTGGGACATGGAGATTGGGGTAAAGCTGGGGATGGGGCTGGGCCTGCAGATTGTGGCCAGTGAATTACAACCAGGTGAGTAAGAACACGTGGACAATGGCAGGAAGTTATGGCCAGTCCAGTGAGGCCAGGATTTTTAGGCAAAGACATGAAGACTGGGCAAATAGGGCAAGAAGGTTAATAAGCCCAGATGGATAATGTCAAGTTCATCATACTATGAGGATAAAATAAGATGATGAAAGCAGACATGTTAATAAGGTTGGCTGAGTTTGGCCAGGTTGTTAAAACCAGGTATCTAAATCCAGCTCAATAAAGGACTATTTCAGTAACCCAGGCTGTGAAATCAACAGAGAAAACACCCAGTAGGGTTAAGGGCCTGGGCCTGGGCCATGGAGTTGGGGGTAAAACTCGGCCTGGGACTGGGACTGGGACTGGGGCTTGTCCTGGGGCTGGGGCTGGGGCTGGGGCTGGGACATGGAGTTGGGAGTAAAGCTAGGGCTGGGGCTGGGCCTGGGGCTGGAGCTGTGGCTGGGGCTGGGGTTGGGCCTGGGACATGGCATTGGGGGTAAAGCTAGGGATGGGGCAGGGGCTGGGACAGGGGCTGGGCCTCGGCCTGGCCTGGAGATTGAAGCCAGCAAGTTACAACCAGGTGAGTAAGAACACGTGGACAATGGCAGGAAGTTATGGCCAGTCCAGTGAGGCCAGGATTTTTAGGCAAAGACATGAAGACTGGGCAAATAGGGCAAGAAGGTTAATAAGCCCAGATGGATAATGTCAAGTTCATCATACTATGAGGATAAAATAAGATGATGAAAGCAGACATGTTACTAAGGCTGGCTGAGTTTGGCCAGGTTGTTAAAACCAGGTATCTAAATCCAGCTCAATAAAGGACTATTTCAGTAACCCCAGGCTGTGAAATCAACAGAGAAAACACCCAGTAGGGTTAAGGGCCTGGGCCTGGGCCATGGAGTTGGGGGTAAAACTCGGCCTGGGACTGGGACTGGGACTGGGGCTTGTCCTGGGGCTGGGGCTGGGGCTGGGGCTGGGACATGGAGTTGGGAGTAAAGCTAGGGCTGGGGCTGGGGCTGGGGCTGGGGCTGGGGCTGGGGCTGGGGCTGGAGCTGTGGCTGGGGCTGGGGTTGGGCCTTGGACATGGCATTGGGGGTAAAGCTAGGGATGGGGCAGGGGCTGGGACAGGGGCTGGGACAGGGGCTGGGCCTCGGCCTGGCCTGGAGATTGAGGCCAGCAAGTTACAACCAGGTGAGTAAGAACACGTGGACAATGGCAGGAAGTTATGGCCAGTCCGGTAGGGCCAGGATTTTTAGGCAAAGTCATGAAGACTGGGCAAGGAGGTTAATAAGGCCAGATGGATAATGTCAAGTTCATCATACCATGAGGAAAAAATAAGGTGATTAATACAAACAGGTTAATGAGGTTGGCTGAGTTTGGCCAGGTTGTTAAAACCACGTTAACTAAATTCAGCTCAATAAAGGACTATTTCAGTAACCCCAGCCTGTGAAATCAACAGGGAAAATACACAGTAGAATTAAGGGCCTGGGCCTGGAACATGGAGTTGGAGGTGGACCTGGGGCTGGGGCTGGGCCTGGGGCTGGGACATGGAGTTGGGGTTAAAGCTAGGTTTGGGGCAGGGCCTGGGCCTTGGCCATGGAGTTGGGAGTAAAGCTGGGGACGAGGCTGGGGCTGGAACATAGAGATGGGGGTAAACCTGGAGCTGGGGCTTGAGTTGCACCTGGGCCTGGGCCTGGGCCTGGGATATGGAGTGGTGTAAAGCTAGGGCTAGAGCTGGGCCTCAGCCTGGCCCATTAAGTTGTTGGTAATCCAAGGGCTGGGGCTGTGGCTGGGACATGGAGGTGGAAGTAAAGCTGGGACTGGGGCCTGGGCCTGGGCCATGGAGTTGGAGGGAAACCTAGGGTTCAGGCTGGGACTGGGACATGGAGTTGGAGGTAAAGCTGGGCCTGTGGCTGGACCTGGACCTCAGCCTGGAGATTCAGGCCAGTGACTTACAACCAGGTGAGTAAGAACACGTGGACATTGGCAGAAAGTTATGGTCAGTCCAGTAAAGCCAGGATTTTTAGGCAAAGTCATGAAGACTGGGCAAGGAGGCTAATAAGGCCAGATAGATAATGTCAGGTTCGTCATACCATGAGGATAAAATAAGGTGATGAATGCAAACAGCTTAATAAGGCTGGCTGAGTTTGGCCAGGTTGTTAAAACCAGGTATCTAAATCCAGCTCAATGAAGGACTATTTCAGTAACCCCAGGCTATGAAGTCAACAGAGAAAACACCCAGTAGGATTAAGGGACTGGGCCTGGGCCAGGGCCTGAGCCTGGAGATTGGGCTGTGGCTGGGGATGGGGCTTGCCCTGGCACATGAAGTCGGGGGTACCGCTGGTGCTGGACCTGGACCTGGGCCACGGAGTTGGGGGTAAAGCTGGGGCTGAGCCAGGGCCTGGGCCATGGAGTTGGGGGTAAAGCTAGGGCTGGGCCTGGGCCTGGGACACGGAGGTGGGGATAAAGCAGGAGCTAGGGCTGCACCTTGGCCTCACTCTGGTCCTGGGACTTGGAGTGGGGGGTAAAGTTGGGCTGGGGCTGGGGCTGGGACATGGAGTTGGGGGTAAATCTGGGTTGGGCCAGGGCTTGGGACATGGAATTGGAGGAAAATAGGGTCTAGGGCTGAACCTTGGCCACGGCCTTAGTCTGGGAAAAGCAGTTCGGGGTAAAGTTGGGGCTAGGCCTGGGGCTGGGACACAGAGTTGGTGGTAAAGCTGTGACTGGGCCTAGGCCTGGCCTGGGACATTGCCTGGACCTAGGCCTCCGACATGGAGTTAGGTGTAAAGTTAGGGCTGGGGCTGGGCCTGGGTCTGAGACATGGAGGTAGTAGTAGGCTATGGCTGAGGCTGAGGCTGGGGCTAGCCCTGGGCCTGGGCCTGGGATATGGAGTTGGGGTATAGCTGGGGCTGGGGCTGGGGCTGGGGCTGGGGCTGGGGCTGGGGCTGGGCATAGGCCTAGGTCTAGGACATGGATATGGGGGTAAAACTGGGCCTGGACCTGGGTCATGGAGTTTGGGGTAAAGCTGGGGATTAGGTTGGAGCTGGGCCTGGGCCTGGGCCTGGATATTGAGGCCAGAGAATTATAGCCAGGTAATTAAGAACACGTGGACAATGGCAGGATGTTATGGCCAGTCCGGTAAGGCCAGGATTTTTAGGCAAAGTCATGAAGACTCGGTGAGTGGGGCCAGGAGGTTAATAAGACCAGATGGATAATGTCAAGTTCGTCACACCATGAGGATAAAATAAGGTGATGAATGCAAACAGGTTAATAAGGTTGGCTGAGTTTGGCCAGGTTGTTAACACCAGGTATCTAAATCCAGCTCAATAAAGGATTATTTCAGTAACCCCAGGCTGTGAAATCAACAGAAAACACATCCAGTAGGGTTAAGGGTCTGGGCCTGGGCCATGGAGTTGGGGGTAAAGATTGGCCTGGGGCTGGGGCTTAGGATGGGCCTGGGGCTGGGACATGGAGTTAGGGTTGTGTCTGGGGCACAGCCTGGGACATGGAGTTGGGGGTAAATCTAGGGCTGGGGCAGGGGCTGGGCCTGGGGCTGGGACATGGAGTTAGGTAGGGGTGTGTCTGGGGCACAGCCTGGGACATGGAGTTGGGGGTAAAGCTAGGGCTGGGGCAGGGGCTGGGCCTGGGCCGGGCCTGGAGATTGAGGCCAGCAAGCTACAACCAGGTGAGTAAGAACACATGGACAATGGCAGGGGGTTATGGCCAGTCCAGTAAGGCGAGGATTTTTAGGCAGTCATGAAGACTGGGTCAGTAGGGCAAGGAGGTTAATAAGGCCAAGTAGATAATGTCAAGTTGATCGTACCATGAGGATAAAATAAGGTGATGAATGCAAACAGGTTAATAAGGTTGGCTGAGTTTGGCCAGGTTGCTAAAACCAGGTTAACTAAATCCAGCTCCATAAAGGACTATTGCAGTAACCCCAGCCTGTGAAATCAACATGGAAAACACCCAGTAGGATCAAGGGCCTGGGCCTGGGCCATGGAGTTGGGGTTAAAGGTAGGGCTGGGGCCGGGACTAGGACATGGAGGTGGGGATAAACCTGGGCCTGGGTCATGGAGTTGGAGGTAAATCTAGGGCTGTGGCTGGGGATGAGGCTGGGGAGAAACCTGGGCCTGGGCCATGGAGTTGCCGGTAAACCTGGGGCTGGGCCTGGGTCTGGGGCTGAGACTGCGACAAGCAGTTGTGGGTAAAGCTGGGGCTGGGGCTGGGGCTGGGGCTGGGCCTGAACCTGGGCCTGGGCCATGGAGTTGGAGGTAATCCTAGGGCTGGGGCTGGGGCTGGGCCTTGGCCTGAGCCTGGGACTGGGCCTGGGGCATGAAGTTGCAGGTAAAGCTAGGCCTGTGGCTGGGTCTGGGCCTGGGCCTGGGCCTGGAGATTGAGGCCAGCTAATTACAGCCAGGTGAGTAAGAACCCATGGACAATGGGAGAGAGTTATGGCCAGTCCAGTAAGGCCAGGAGTTTTAGGCAAAGTCATGAAGACTCGGTGATAGGGCAAGGAGGTTAATAAGGCCAGATGGATAATGTCAAGTTCACCACACCATGAGGATAAAATAAGGAGATGAGTGCAGACAGGTCAATGAGGTTGGCTGAGTTTGGTCAACGTTGTTAAAACCAGGTATCTAAATTCAGCTCAATAAATGACTATTGCAGTCACCCCAGACTGTGAAATCAACAGGGAAAACACCCAGTAGGGTTAAGGGCCTGGACTTGGGCCGTGGAGTTGGGGTTAAAGGTAGGGCTGGGGCCGGAACTGGGACATGGAGGTGAGGATAAACCTGGGCCTGGGCCTGGGACATGGAGTTTGGGGTAAAGCTGGGGCTGGGGCTGGGGCTGGGGCAGTGACATGGAGTTGGGGGTAAAGCTGGGGTTGTGGCTGGGCCTGGGCCTGGGACATGGAATTGGAGGAAATCTCGGGCTGGGGCTGGGGCTGGGACATGGATTTGGGGGTAAAGCTAGGTATGGGGCTAGGCCTGGGCCTGAGGTTGGGACATGGAGTTGGGGGTAAAGCTGGGGCTGTGGCCGGGCCTTGGCCTGAGCCTGGGCCTGGCCCTGGCCCTGGCCCTGGGCCACGGAGTTAGGGGTAAAGCTTGAGCTGGGCCTGGGCCATGGAGTTGGGGGTAAAGGTAGGGCTGGGGCCAGGACTGGGATGTGGAGGTGGGGATAAACCTGGGCCTGGGCCATGCAGTTGGGGGTAAAGGTAGGGCTGGGTCTGGGCCTGGGGATTAGACTGGGGTTGGGGTTGGGCCTCAGACTGGGACATGGAGTTGTGGGTAAAGCTAGGGCTGGGGCTGGGACATGGGAGATGGGGTAAAGCTAGGGATGGGCTGGGCCTGGGGCTGGGTCTTGAGATTGAGACCAGGGAATTACAACCAGGTAAGAACACGTGGACATTGGCAGGACATTATGGCCAGTCCGGTAAGGCCAGGATTTTTAGGCAAAGTCATGAAGACTGGGCGAGTAGGGCAAGGAGGTTAATAAGGCCAGATGGATAATGTCAACTTCATCATACCATGAGGATAAAATAAGGTGATGAGTGCAAACATGTTAATAAGGTTGGCTGAGTTTGGCCAGGTTGTTAAAACCAGGTTAACTAAATCCAGCTCAATAAAGGACTGTTTCAGTAATCCCGGGCTGTGAAATTAACAGGGAAAACACACAGTAGGATTAAGGGCCTGGGCCATGGTGTTGGAGGCAAAACTGGGGCTGGTCCTGGGGCTGGGACATGGATTTGGGGTTAAAGCTGGGGTTGGGGATGGGGCTGGGCCTGGGCCATAAAGTTGGGGATAAGACTAGGGCTAGGGGCCTGGGCCTGGGCCTGGGCTTGGGACATGGAGTTGGGGGTAAAGCTGGGGCTGGGACAGGGACAGGGACATGGAGTTGGGGGTGAGACTGGGGCTAAGTCTGGGCCATGGAGTTGGGCATAAACCTGGGGCTGGGGCTGGGGCTGGGGCTGGGGCTGGGGCTGGGCCTGGGCCTGGGCCTGGGCCCCGGAGTTGGAGGTAAACCGACGGCTCTGGCTGGGGCTGTGACATGGGAGTTTGGGGTAAAGCTGGGCTGGGCCAGGGCTTGGGACATGGAATTGGGGGAAAATACGGTCTAGGGCTGTACCTTGGCCTCGGCCTTAGTCTGGGAAAAGCAGTTCGGGGTAAAGTTGGGGCTAGGCCTGGGGCTGCGACACAGAGTTGGGGGTAAAGCTGTGACTGGGCCTAGGCCTGGCCTGGGACATGGAGTTAGGTGTAAAACTAGGGCTGGGGCTGGGCCTGCACCTGGGCCTGGGCCTCAGACATGGAGTTGGACGTAAAGCTATGGCTAGTGCTGGGCCGGGGTCTGAGACATGGAGGTAGTAGTAGGCTATGGCTGAGGCTGAGGCTGGGGCTAGCCCTGGGCCTGGGCCTGGGATATGGAGTTGGGGTATAGCTGGGGCTGGGGCTGGGGCTGGGGCTGGGGCTGGGGCTGGGGCTGGGCATAGGCCTAGGTCTAGGACATGGATATGGGGGTAAAACTGGGCCTGGGCCTGGGTCATGGAGTTTGGGGTAAAGCTGGGGATTAGGCTGGAGCTGGGCCTGGGCCTGGGCCTGGATATTGAGGCCAGAGAATTATAGCCAGGTAACTAAGAACACATGGACAATGGCAGGACATTATGGCCAGTCCGGTAAGGCCAGGATTTTTAGGCAAAGTCATGAAGACTGGGCAAGTAGGGCATGGAGGCTAATAAGGCCAGATGGATAATGTCAAGTTCGTCACACCATGAGGATAAAATAAGGTGATGAATGCAAACAGGTTAATAAGGTTGGCTGAGTTCGGCCAGGTTGCTAACACCAGGTATCTAACAACCAGGTTGTTAAACCAGCTCAATAAAGGACTGTTAGTAACCCCAGGCTGTGAAGCCAACAGAGCAAACACCCAGTAGGATGAAGGACCTGGGCCTGGGCCATGGAGTTGGGGCTAAAAACTAGGGGCTGGGGCTGGGCCTGGATCAGGGGCTAAGGATGGGGCCGAGACCTGGAGTTGGGAATAAAGCTGGGGCTGTGGTTGTGGCTCAGGGTGGGCCTGGGCCTGGGCCTGGGACGTGGAGTAGAAGGTAATCCTAGGGCTGGGACTGGGGATGGGGTAAACATAGGGCTGGGGTTGGGGCTGGGGCATGGAGTTGGGGCTGGGGCTGGGCCTTGGCCTAGGTCTGGGCCTGGACCTGGGACATGGAGTTAGGGGTAAAGCTGGAGATAGGGCTGTATCTTCGCCTCGGCCTGAGTCTGGGAAAAGGAGTTGGGGGTAAAGTTGGGGCTGGGGCAGGGGCTGGGACATGGAGTTGGGGGTAAAGCTGGGGATCGGACTGGAGCTGGGCCTGGGCCTGGAGACTGAGGCCAGTGACTTACAACCAGATGAGTAAGAACACGTGGACAATGGCAGGAAGCTATGGCCAGTCCGGTAGGGCCAGGATTTTTAGGCAAAGTCATGAAGACTCGGTGAGTGGGGCCAGGAGGTTAATAAGACCAGATGGATAATGTCAAGTTCATCACACCATGACCAAAAAATAAGGTGATGAATGCAAACAGGTTAATAAGGTTGGCTGAGTTTGGCCAGGTTGTTAACACCAGGTATCTAAATCCAGCTCAATAAAGGATTATTTCAGTAACCCCAGGCTGTGAAATCAACAGAAAACACATCCAGTAGGGTTAAGGGTCTGGGCCTTGGCTATGGAGTTGGGGGTAAAGATTGGCCTGGGGCTGGGGCTGGGGATGGGCCTGGGGCTGGGACATGGAGTTAGGTAGGGGTGTGTCTGGGGCACAGCCTGGGACATGGAGTTGGGGGTAAAACTAGGGCTGGGGCAGGGGCTGGGCCTGGGCCGGGCCAGGAGATTGAGGCCAGCAAGCTACAACCAGGTGAGTAAGAACACATGGACAATGGCAGGGAGTTATGGCCAGTCCAGTAAGGCGAGGATTTTTAGGTAGTCACGAAGACTGGGTCAGTAGGGCAAGGAGGTTAATAAGGCCAGGTAGATAATGTCAAGTTGATCGTACCATGAGGATAAAATAAGGTGATGAATGCAAACAGGTTAATAAGGTTGGCTGAGTTTGGCCAGGTTGCTAAAACCAGGTTAACTAAATCCAGCTCCATAAAGGACTATTGCAGTAACCCCAGCCTGTGAAATCAACATGGAAAACACCCAGTAGGATCAAGGGCCTGGGCCTGGGCCATGGAGTTGGGGTTAAAGGTAGGGCTGGGGCCGGGACTAGGACATGGAGGTGGGGATAAACCTGGGCCTGGGTCATGGAGTTGGAGGTAAATCTAGGGCTGTGGCTGGGGATGAGGCTGGGGAGAAACCTGGGCCTGGGCCATGGAGTTGCCGGTAAACCTGGGGCTGGGCCTGGGTCTGGGGCTGAGACTGCGACAAGCAGTTGTGGGTAAAGCTGGGGCTGGGGCTGGGGCTGGGGCTGGGCCTGAACCTGGGCCTGGGCCATGGAGTTGGAGGTAATCCTAGGGCTGGGGCTGGGGCTGGGGCTGAGACTGCGACAAGCAGTTGTGGGTAAAGCTGGGGCTGGGGCTGGGGCTGGGGCTGGCCTGAACCTGGGCCTGGGCCCTGGAGTTGGAGGTAATCCTGGGGCTGGGCCTGGGTCTGTGGCTGAGACTGCGACAAGCAGTTGTGGGTAAAGCTGGGGCTGGGGCTGGGTCTGGGGCCGGGCCTGAGCCTGGGCCTGGGCCTGGGCCCTGGAGTTGCAGGTAAACCTGGGGCTGGGCCTGGGTCTGGGGCTGAGACTGCGACAAGCAGTTGTGGGTAAAGCTGGGGCTGGGGCTGGGCCTGGGTCTGGGGCTGAGACTGCGACAAGCAGTTGTGGGTAAAGCTGGGGCTGGGGCCGGGGCTGGGCCTGAGCCTGGGCCTGGGCCATGGAGTTGGAGGTAATCCTGGGGCTGGGGCTGGGGCTGGGGCTGGGGCTGGGGCTGGGCCTTGGCCTGAGCCTGGGACTGGGCCTGGGGCATGAAGTTGCAGGTAAAGCTAGGCCTGTGGCTGGGTCTGGGCCTGGGCCTGGGCCTGGAGATTGAGGCCAGCTAATTACAGCCAGGTGAGTAAGAACCCATGGACAATGGGAGAGAGTTATGGCCAGTCCAGTAAGGCCAGGAGTTTTAGGCAAAGTCATGAAGACTCGGTGATAGGGCAAGGAGGTTAATAAGGCCAGATGGATAATGTCAAGTTCACCACACCATGAGGATAAAATAAGGAGATGAGTGCAGACAGGTCAATGAGGTTGGCTGAGTTTGGTCAACGTTGTTAAAACCAGGTATCTAAATTCAGCTCAATAAATGACTATTGCAGTCACCCCAGACTGTGAAATCAACAGGGAAAACACCCAGTAGGGTTAAGGGCCTGGACTTGGGCCGTGGAGTTGGGGTTAGAGGTAGGGCTGGGGCCGGAACTGGGACATGGAGGTGAGGATAAACCTGGGCCTGGGCCTGGGACATGGAGTTTGGGGTAAAGCTGGGGCTGGGGCTGGGGCTGGGGCTGGGGCAGGGACATGGAGTTGGGGGTAAAGCTGGGGTTGTGGCTGGGCCTGGGCCTGGGACATGGAATTGGAGGAAATCTCGGGCTGGGGCTGGGGCTGGGACATGGATTTGGGGGTAAAGCTGGGTATGGGGCTAGGCCTGGGCCTGAGGTTGGGACATGGAGTTGGGGGTAAAGCTGGGGCTGTGGCCGGGCCTTGGCCTGAGCCTGAGCCTGGGCCTGGCCCTGGCCCTGGCCCTGGGCCACGGAGTTAGGGGTAAAGCTTGAGCTGGGCCTGGGCCATGGAGTTGGGGGTAAAGGTAGGGCTGGGGCCAGGACTGGGATGTGGAGGTGGGGATAAACCTGGGCCTGGGCCATGCAGTTGGGGGTAAAGGTAGGGCTGGGTCTGGGCCTGGGGATTAGACTGGGGTTGGGGTTGGGCCTCAGACTGGGACATGGAGTTGTGGGTAAAGCTAGGGCTGGGGCTGGGACATGGGAGATGGGGTAAAGCTAGGGATGGGCTGGGCCTGGGGCTGGGCCTTGAGATTGAGACCAGGGAATTACAACCAGGTAAGAACACGTGGACATCGGCAGGACATTATGGCCAGTCCAGTAATGCCAGAATTTTTAGCAAAGTCATGAAGACTGGGCGAGTAGGACAAGGAGGTTAATAAGGCCAGATGGATAATGTCAACTTCATCACACCATGAGGATAAAATAAGGTGATGAGTGCAAACAGGTTAATAAGGTTGGCTGAGTTTGGCCAGGTTGTTAAAACCAGGTTAACTAAATCCAGCTCAGTAAAGGACTGTTTCAGTAATCCCGGGCTGTGAAATTAACAGGGAAAACACACAGTAGGATTAAGGGCCTGGGCCATGGTGTTGGAGGCAAAACTGGGGCTGGTTCTGGGGCTGGGACATGGATTTGGGGTTAAAGCTGTGGCTGGGGATGGGGCTGGGCCTGGGCCATAAAGTTGGGGATAAAACTAGGGCTAGGGGCCTGGGCCTGGGCTTGGGACATGGAGTTGGGGGTAAAGCTGGGGCTGGGACAGGGACAGGGACATGGAGTTGGGGGTGAGACTGGGGCTAAGTCTGGGCCATGGAGTTGGGCGTAAACCTGGGGCTGGGGCTGGGGCTGGGGCTGGGGCTGGGGCTGGGGCTGGGGCTGGGGCTGGGGCTGGGGATGGGGCTGGGCCACGGAGTTGGAGGTAAACCTACGGCTCTGGCTGGGGCTGTGACATGGGAGTTTGGGGTAAAGCTGGGAATGGGGATGGGGCTGAGCCTGGGCCTGGGCCTGGAGATTCAGGCAAGAGAATTACGACCAGGTGAGTAGGAACACATGGACAATAGCAGGAAGTTATGGCCAGATTAGTAAAGCCAGGATATTTAGGCAAAGTCATGAAGACTGGGTAAGTAAGGCAAGGAGGTTAATAAGGCCAGATGGATAATATCAGGTTCGTCATACCATGAGGATAAAATAAGGTGATGAATGCAAACAGCTTACTAAGGCTGGCTGAGTTTGGCCAGGTTGTTAACACCAGGTATCTAAATCCAGCTCAATAAAGGACTATTTCAGTAACCCCAGGCTGTGAAATCAACAGAAAACACATCCAGTAGGGTTAAGGGTCTGGGCCTTGGCTATGGAGTTGGGGATAAAGATTGGCCTGGGGCTGGGGCTTGGGATGGGCCTGGGGCTGGGACATGGAGTTAGGGGTGTGACTGGGGCAGAGCCTGGGACATGGAGTTGGGGGTAAAACTAGGGCTGGGGCAAGGGCTGGGCCTGGGCCGGGCCTGGAGATTGAGGCCAGCAAGCTACAACCAGGTGAGTAAGAACACATGGACAATGGCAGGGAGTTATGGCCAGTCCAGTAAAGCCAGGATTTTTAGGCAGTCATGAAGACTGGGTCAGTAGGGCAAGGAGGTTAATAAGGCCAGGTAGATAATGTCAAGTTGACCGTACCATGAGGATAAAATAAGGTGATGAATGCAAACAGGTTAATAAGGTTGGCTGAGTTTGGCCAGGTTGCTAAAACCAGGTTAACTAAATCCAGCTCCATAAAGGACTATTGCAGTAACCCCAGCCTGTGAAATCAACATGGAAAACACCCAGTAGGATTAAGGGCCTGGGCCTGGGCCATGGAGTTGGGGTTAAAGGTAGGGCTGGGGCCGGGACTAGGACATGGAGGTGGGGATAAACCTGGGCCTGGGCCCTGGAGTTGGAGGTAAACCTGGGGCTGGGCCTGGGTCTGTGGCTGAGACTGCGACAAGCAGTTGTGGGTAAAGCTGGGGCTGGGGCTGGGGCTGGGGCCGGGCCTGAGCCTGGGCCTGGGCCTGGGCCCTGGAGTTGCAGGTAAACCTGGGCCTGGGCCTGGGTCTGGGGCTGAGACTGCGACAAGCAGTTGTGGGTAAAGCTGGGGCTGGGACCGGGGCTGGGCCTGAGCCTGGGCCTGGGCCATGGAGTTGGAGGTAATCCTGGGGCTGGGGCTGGGGCTGGGGCTGGGGCTGGGGCTGGGCCTTGGCCTGAGCCTGGGACTGGGCCTGGGGCATGAAGTTGCAGGTAAAGCTAGGCCTGTGGCTGGGTCTGGGCCTGGGCCTGGGCCTGGAGATTGAGGCCAGCTAATTACAGCCAGGTGAGTAAGAACCCATGGACAATGGGAGAGAGTTATGGCCAGTCCAGTAAGGCCAGGAGTTTTAGGCAAAGTCATGAAGACTCGGTGATAGGGCAAGGAGGTTAATAAGGCCAGATGGATAATGTCAAGGTCACCACACCATGAGGATAAAATAAGGAGATGAGTGCAGACAGGTCAATGAGGTTGGCATAGTTTGGTCAACGTTGTTAAAACCAGGTATCTAAATTCAGCTCAATAAATGACTATTGCAGTCACCCCAGACTGTGAAATCAACAGGGAAAACACCCAGTAGGGTTAAGGGCCTGGACTTGGGCCGTGGAGTTGGGGTTAGAGGTAGGGCTGGGGCCGGAACTGGGACATGGAGGTGAGGATAAACCTGGGCCTGGGCCTGGGACATGGAGTTTGGGGTAAAGCTGGGGCTGGGGCTGGGGCTGAGGCAGGGACATGGAGTTGGGGGTAAAGCTGGGGTTGTGGCTGGGCCTGGGCCTGGGACATGGAATTGGAGGAAATCTCGGGCTGGGGCTGGGGCTGGGACATGGATTTGGGGGTAAAGCTGGGTATGGGGCTAGGCCTGGGCCTGAGGTTGGGACATGGAGTTGGGGGTAAAGCTGGGGCTGTGGCCGGGCCTTGGCCTGAGCCTGGGCCTGGCCCTGGCCCTGGCCCTGGGCCACGGAGTTAGGGGTAAAGCTTGAGCTGGGCCTGGGCCATGGAGTTGGGGGTAAAGGTAGGGCTGGGGCCAGGACTGGGATGTGGAGGTGGGGATAAACCTGGGCCTGGGCCATGCAGTTGGGGGTAAAGGTAGGGCTGGGTCTGGGCCTGGGGATTAGACTGGGGTTGGGGTTGGGCCTCAGACTGGGACATGGAGTTGTGGGTAAAGCTAGGGCTGGGGCTGGGACATGGGAGATGGGGTAAAGCTAGGGATGGGCTGGGCCTGGGGCTGGGCCTTGAGATTGAGACCAGGGAATTACAACCAGGTAAGAACACGTGGACATTGGCAGGACATTATGGCCAGTCCAGTAATGCCAGAATTTTTAGCAAAGTCATGAAGACTGGGCGAGTAGGACAAGGAGGTTAATAAGGCCAGATGGATAATGTCAACTTCATCATACCATGAGGATAAAATAAGGTGATGAATGCAAACAGGTTAATAAGGTTGGCTGAGTTTGGCCAGGTTGTTAAAACCAGGTATCCAAATCGAGCTCAATAAAGGACTGTTTCAGTAATCCCGGGCTGTGAAATTAACAGGGAAAACACCCAGTAGGATTAAGGACCGGGGCCTGTGCCTGGAGATTGGGCTGGGGCTGGGGCTGGGGCTGGGCCTGGCACATGAAGTTGGGGGTAAAGCTAGCACTGGACCTGGGCCTGGGCCATGGAGTTATGGGTAAACCAAAGGCTAGGGCTGGGACTGGGACATGGAGTTGGGGCTAAAGTTGGAGCTGGGCCTGGGCCTGGGCCATGGAGTTGGGGATAAACCTGGGGCTGGGCCTGGGGCTGAGGCTAGGACATGGATTTGGAGGTATTCCTAGGGCTAGGGCTGGGGCTGAGCCTGGGACATGGATTTGGAGGTAATCCTAGGGCTGGGGCTGGGGCTGAGGCTGGGACATGGATTTGGGGTTAAAGCTGGGGATGCGGACAGGCCTGGGCCTGGGATTGGGACATGGAGTTGGGGGTAAAGCTGGGGCTGTGGCTGGGTCTGGGCCTGGGTCTGAGGCTGGGACATGGAGTTGGGGGTAGGGCTGGGGCTGGGGCTGGGCCTTGGCCTGAGCCTGGGCCTGGGCCTGTGCCATGGAGTTGGGGGTAAAGGTAGGGCTGGGCCTGGGCCTGGGGATTGGGCTGGGGTTGGGGTTGGGCCTGGGCCTGGAACATGCAGTTGGGGGTAAAGCTGGGGCCAGACCTGGGCCTGGGACTGGGGCTGAGGCCGGGACATGGAGTTGGAGGTAATCCTCAGGCTGGGGCTGGGGCTGGAACATGGATTTGGGGGTGAAGCTAGGGATGGGGCTGGGCCTTGGCCTGAGCTTGGGCCTTGGCCATGGAGTTGGGGGTAATCCTGGGGCTGGGGCTGGGACATAGATTTTGGGGTGAAGCTGGGGCTGTGGCTGGGCCTTGGCCTGAGCTTGGGCCTGGGCCATGGAGTTGGGGGTAAAGGTAGGGCTGGGCCTGGGCCTGGGGACTCAGCTAGGGTTAGGGTTGGGCCTGGTGCTGGGACATGGAGTTGGGGGTAAATCTAGGTTTGGGGCAGGGCCTGGCCTGGGGCTGGGCCATGCAGTTGGGGTTAAAGCTGGGGCTGGGCCATGGAATTGGGGTTAAAGCTGGGGCTCAGGCTGGGACACGGAGTTGGGGATCAAGCTAGGGCTGGGTCAGGGCCTGCACCTGGGCCTGGGCCTCAGACATGGAGATAGAGGTACAGCTATGGCTATGGCTATGGCTGGGCCTGGGCCTGGGCCTGGGCCATGGAGTTGGGGGTAAAGCTGGGGCTGGGGCTGAGCCTGGGACATGGAGTTGGGGGTAAAGCTGGGGCTGGGGCTGAGCCTGGGACATGGAGTTGGGGGTAAAGCTGGGGTTGGGTCTGGGCCTGGGACGTGGAGTTGGGGGTAAAACCGGGGCTGGGGCTGGGCCTGAGACATGGAGTTGGGGGTAAAGCTGGGGCTGGGGCTGAGCCTGGGACATGGAGTTGGGGGTAAAGCTGGGGTTGGGTCTGGGCCTGGAACATGGAGTTGGGGGTAAAGCTGGGGCTGGGGCTGAGCCTGGGACATGGAGTTGGGGGTAAAGCTGGGGCTGGGGCTGGGCCCGGGCCATTGAGTTGGGGGTAAAGCTAGGCCTGTGCCTGGGACATGGAGTTTGGGGGTAAAGCTGGGGCTGGGCCTATGGCTGGGGCTAGAACATGGAGTTGGGGGTAAAGCTATGAAAAAAGGGCAGGGGGATGATAATGCCAGGGGACAAAACCTACCGAGGTAAACTTAGGGGCTTATGGCCTGTTAGCTAAAACCGAAAGGCTCAGGACTGTTGCGAAAACCGAGTTTGGAGGCCATGTGCTCACGTATGATGATCAGGAAGACTAGCTGGAAAAACAAGCTGGCTAATGAAGGTTATTAAGGCCACGAAGCGAAGACCCAGAGGGTCCGCCCAGCTGGGGAAGGCTAATGGGCTCTGGCTAGGGCTGGAAAATGAGGTTGATAAAGAAGGCAAGGGCAGGCGAGCAACGGCAGGAGCTTCATAAGGCAGGTGGGTAAATCTTATGGGCAAAATCAGCTGGGTCTTGATGGGAGATTGAGGCCATAGATTTATAACCAGGTGAGTAAGAACACATGGACAATGGCGGGAAGTTATGTCCAGTCAGGTAAGGACGTGATTTTTAGGCAAAGTCATAATAAAGACTGGACGAGTAGGGCCAGGAGTTAATAAGGCCAGATGCATAATGTCAAGATCTTGGTACCATGAGGATAAAATAAAGTGGTGAAGTCAATCAGATTAATGAGGTTAGCCGAGTTTGGCCAGGTTGTTAAAACCAGATGTCCAAATCTAGCTCAAAAAAGGACTATTTTAGTAACCCCAGGCTGAGAAATCAACAGGGGAAATACCCAGTAGGATTAAGGGCAAGTTGTGAAACCAGCCAAATGATGACCTGAGGCTACAGTGAGGGGAAGGCAAGGAGGTGAAGACCAGCTGAATAAAACCAGGTGGTAAACACCAGAAGGGTATACTGCCAGCAGATTGAGTCATGCTGGCTGATGCCAGGCGGTTCACTACATCAGGTGAGTCTGGTCATAAGACGAATGAGGTCAGGTGAAGAAGACATCGTGGCGAAGGCCAGGAGGTGAACAAGGTCAAGGGGCTGAGACCAGGTCAATAAGGCCATGTGGCAACATCAAAGGCGAATGCTGTGAAAGAGGACAGAGGTTAAGGCCAGTAAGACGGGGAGAGATGTTTAAAAGTACTCGTGGGCAGGGACCAGTGGCTCGTGCCTGTAACACCAGCACTTCAGGAGGTCAGCGGATTACTTGAGGTCAGGATATTGAGACCAGGCTGGCCAACACGGTGAAACCCTGTCTCCACTAGACATACAAAAATTAGCCGTAAGTAGTGCTACACACCTGTCACCCCAGCTACTTTGGAGGCTGAGACATAAGAATCGCTTCAATACAGGAAGGGGAGGTTGCAGTGAGCTGGGATTGTGCTACCGCACTCCAGTCTAGGGAACGGAGCAAGACACCATCTCAGAAAAACAGACTAATTGTGAGGATGACAGGGTAAGGCTTGGTCGGTAAGATCAGTTGGGCTATTCTGGTTAAGGACATGAGGTGTAAAGGCCAGGTGTGTAAGCCAGGTGCATAAGTTCAGGGGATTGCTACTGAATGAGTGAGGCCAGGAAGTTCATAAGGCATTTGGGTGAATCTAAGTTGCTTAAAAACTGAGGTTAAGACCAGGCCAGGAAGCCAAGCAATTGAACAGGCTAAGTGGGCATCACTAGTAAGTTAAGGCTCCTGAACAGAGCTACTAGGTGGCTGCCTTCACTGGACTTATCCCCCTGATAAGAGGTCAAAGCTAGGCAGATTAGGTCAGGCTGTTAAGGCCACGTGAGTTAGAATGAAAGGTTAAGGCCAGGTGGGAATGCCAGGTTAGTAAGCTATCTTGGTCATCCGGGTTGGTGAGGGAAGTTCAGGTGGCTCATGCAAGGTGTCTTAAGTCCAAGGGTTGGGGAGCAATGGGAAATCCAGAGAATAGAAGCAGGGGGATATGTCCAGAGAAGTACACCTGGGGAGGTAAATCCATTGATTTAAGGCCTGGTACATGAAACCAGAAGGCCAAGGACAATTGTGTTAACCAAGCGTGATGCCATGTGGGTCATGTGTGTGAGACTAGGTGGAAAATCTGAGTGGCAAATCCAGTTCAAGGCCATGAGGTTAAGGTGCATAAGGGTTAGGCCAGATGGGGAAGCTAACGGGGGATGTCCAGGGCCCTAAAATGAGGTAAGACCACGGATTAACACCAGTGCAATCAGGCCTCACAGGCAAGATCACGTGGGTCTTGACCAGAAATCGAGGTCAGAAAATTGAAGCCAGGTGGGCAGGAGCAGGTGGATAATGGTGAGTGGGAAATAACAGCCAGGTGGGTAAGGGAAGGAATTTTAGACCAGGAAATTAAGACTTATCAGAATGTCCAGGAGGCTAATAAAGCGAGATAGAAAAATAACAGATTCTTGGTATCAGGAAGGGGAGATACAGTGATGAAGCCAGTGGCTTAGGAAATTCTGCTGAGTGCAGTCAGGTTCTTAAAACCAGGTGTTTATGTCCAGCTGAATAGAAGACTATTCCCAGGCTGGGAAATCAATGAGAAAAACATCCAGTTGGATTAAGCACAATTCTCCAAGCCAGACAAATGATGACCCAAGGCTTACATTAGGTGAGCAAGAAGTGCAGGGACGATGACCAGGAAGGTGGAGGCCGGCAGAATAGAACTAGGTGTAAACACCCGGTAAGCATGAGGCCAGTAGATTACGTCTTGCTGGCTAAGCCCAAGCATGTGAGGAGGGCAGGTGAGTATGGCCCTAAGGTTAATGAGGTCAGGTGGGAAGGCCTACTGGGTAAGGTTAGGCAAATACAGCCACCGGGAGTGCCACCAGGTGAAGACCCCAGGAAGGGAAAGCCAAAGGCTGGGACAGAGAGTAATGACACCAGGTTAAGGCCAGTAGGGCTGGGACAGTGAAGGAAGACTAGAAGCTTGAGATTAATCGTGAAGGCCAACTGGGTAAGCTGGAGAGGCAGGATCAGCTGGGTGATTCGGGCTGGTAAGGATGGGTCATTAACGGCACAAGGGTAAGGGCAGGTGGGTTTGCTAGGTGCATGAAGCCAGGAGATTCATACTGGATGAGCGAGGCCAGGGGGTTCCTAAAACCGGTGGGTAAATCTAAGTTGCCAAAACTGTGAGGTTAAGACTGGGTCAAAAAGCAAAGTGATTGAAACATTTGGGTGGCTTAGGCCAGTAAGTTAAGACCTTCCTGAACAGGGCTAGCTGGCTAACTCCACCTGGGTAATGCCAAGATGTTACTACTAGGCCAACGAGATGAGGAGTTCAAGGCCACGTGAGTTAGAATGAAAGGCTCAGGAGAGGTGGCAAGGCCAGGTAGGTGAGCTATGTTGGTCATCCAGATTGGGAAGGTCGTGAGGTTAAGGCCAGGTCAGTAATGCAAGATGTCTAATTACGGGGCTGGGGCTGGAGCTGGGCTTGGAGTTGAGGGTAGAACATGGGGGAAAAAGGGCAGGGAGATGATGAAACCAGGGGAGAAAATGTAGGGAGATAAATCCAGGTCCTTAAGGCTTGTTAGATTAAAAAATAAATAAATGAGCAAGGCAGAGGGTCATCACGTAAACCAGGGCTGGGGCCATGTGGGGGCCACACGTGATCAGTGGGACTAGTCGAGACAATGAGTGGCTCACCCAGCTTGCCAAGGCTGTGGGGTTAAGGCACACAGTGTTAGGCCAGGTGGGAAAATGGGGGCCGGCCAGGGCTGTAACGTGAGGTGGGCAAGGCCAGGGAGCAAGGGCAGACGAGCACCGGCAGGAGCTTCATAAGGCGGGTGGGTCAATCTTAGCGGGTAAAGTCAGCTGGGTTTTGAAGGGAGATTGAGGCCAGCAAATTACAACCAGGCGAGTAAGAACAGGAAGTTATGGCCAGTTGGGTAAGGGCCGGATTTTTAGGAAAAGTCATGAAGACTGGGTGAGAAAGGCCAGGAGGTTAATAAGGCCAGAGGGATAATGTCAACTCTACAACACATTTCGGAGGGTGCGAGGGGACTGCTGTACCTGTGAGGGGATCAGCTCATCTTTAACTTCCTCCCCTTCTCACGGGGGTGCTCCCTGTCTCTGAACATTGGTCTGGGTGAGTATCTGTGAAGTTCTTAGTTCAGCACGTGGCCATTTTTTCAACTTAGTGCCCCTCGTCATGGTCCACTGGAGTAACTCACCTGCAGGGGACTAACTTACCTGCATGCTGGACAAACAAAATAGCAGCTGTCAAAGGAGAGCTGCCTCTCACTGGCTCAGTGTCAAGGCCATGCCAGGCCCCAGGTCCCCTGCAGATCATTGTTCCCCATGACAACCCCATTTCATAACTCCGGAAGATGGTCAATTTGCTACTGAATTCTTTCATCATGACAACTTATCAATGAAGGAACACTTTGTAAACTGCACACGGTCGGGGACCGCAGGTGGGAGGCGTTCCCTGCCTTGGGTAGAGAATTGGCTTTACTCACTGGTGGAGACGGGTGAGCCGAGGCTGCTCCTCATCCCTGTGGCAGCAGAACAGGAAGAAGACACCTCAGAAATGGGATCTGTTCACTGCCTGGTGCTGAGTCCTGCCTCAGTGGAACCCCGGCAAGTTGGGCCCCATCACAGAGGGGCAAGGCCTGAGGATGCAGCGCCCCCACACTCAGCCAAGGCAGGAAGACAGTGATGCCTGCTGTACTCACGTTTATAAATCCCCTTACGTTGTTGCTCACAGCAATCAGTCGCGGCCCTGGAAGGAGGTCCTATTACTGCCATTTAAAAAAAAAAAAAAAAACGCACATGACCACAATTCTCATAACCCTGAAGTCGCATTCGTCGCCCGCACAACAGGTGCAAACTCTTAAGCAAGAAAGAGACTGTGCAGAAAGGAGCTGGTGCCCCGCCCACCCTGCCTCCACTGCTCCCCCTCCAGCTTCCCCTCCCAGCCACTCAACACCCTGGCCACACGGCCCTGCGGTGACTGTGCCTGTGTGCTGAGTTCAGGAGACTCTTCCTCTGGGGATCCACAGGCCCCCAAGGAGGGCACTGATGAGAAAAGGGGTGAAGACAGTCCATTACTCTGGAGGGTCCCTGTGTGAAAGGAAAGGTGGGGTCAGCATGCAGGTGGAAGGGCAGCCAGGCTGGACACGAACCCAGAACACCTCAGCGCGGCCTGAGCCAGCCTCGCGCTTCCGCTCAGCACTCCCAGCATGACTCTTCTTGCATTTTCTAATTTACTGTACACTTTACTTACTCTTTATTGCCTATATCCGCCGCTGAAGTATACACTCTGTAAGGGCAGGAATTTTGCCTAAAAGCACCGAAGCAAGGGCCCTTCAGTCTAAAGGGCCCGGGGTGGGGCTGGGAGTGGCGAGGCAGAGGCAAAAGCAGAGGGTGGAAAAAACTTCTCCTTAAAGGGCTGCTCCATAAATAATTCAGGCTTAAGGGTCCTCCGGTCCTCATCACAAGTTCTCAGCTAAGCCGCTTCGGCAAGAAAGCAGCCAAAGATGATCATAAACAAATCAGGTGGTTGAGTTTTAACATGAGATTGACACTCCAATAAAGAACTACAGATAAGAACAGGAGGTGGGGGTCTGGCCCCCAGGCAGTGACTTCCCAGTGGAAATGCCAGTGATGCTCCAGCACAGAAGTAAGAAAACACCAAGATTGGGGCCAAATAAAAGCGTGGAAGAGGAGAGCAGTAAGCATCACAATGACACAGAAATCTGGAAATGAGGCCGCAGAACAAGAACATTACAGCCAACCTCATCTGCAGATATGTGTTACCAGGCACAATGAAGACACCTAGCAATGGTGGACTGGAGACAAAGCCGCACTGGACATGAGAGAAATCTGCACGTATTACTGGCCAGGCCGCCTCAGCAACGGACTGGATAAGGTTAACGCCCACGCTAACGGAACAAGTTTTTACCCACTGTGCATCTCAGCTCCGTAACCAGCACCATGATTAACTAGTCAAAGGGCAGAAGGACTGAGACAGGCCGGAAGGCTGAAGCCACCTGATGGCGGCTGCACCAGTTCCACAGGGGAACAGAAAGACACAAATTCACCTCTCTTTGCCCCCATGAACATCAATAGAAAAAAGTGTATCAATAGCTTTTCTGTACATGACCAGTAACGTGGTAGATAAAATAAGTCATTTTCACAATGGCCATTCAAATGCAAAATACCCAGGAATAACTGTAATACCAAAAATGTATGCAGAGCCGAGAGGAAAGCTGCCTCCCTTCACTGAGGGATACATTTAATGACTAGAAGAAACATATCCCATGTTATAAAGCAGAAAACAATAATACTGCAAATTAGAATGCATAATGCATACACTTTTAATCAATACACAGGTTTTTGGGTGTGATTTTAAGAAGCTAAGAAGCAGATTTGGGGCATAAAGCAGAGAACACGAACATTGCAAATTAAAATGCATCATACATGCACTTCTTATCAATACAAGTTTTGGGTGTGATTTTAAGGAGCTGAGAAACAGATTTGGGGTCCAGCACCGTGGCTTGCACCTGTAATCCCAGCACTTTGGGAGGCTGAGTCAGGCAGATCATTTGAGGTCAGAAGTTTTGAGAGCAGCCTGACCAACATGGCAAAACCCCGTCTCTACTAAAAATACAAAAATTGCTGGGTGTGGTGCCGCACGCCTGTAGTTCCAGCTACTCGGGAGGCTGGGGCAGGACAATCACTGAAACCTGGGAGATGGAGGTGGCAGTAAGCTGAGATTGTGCCACTGCCCTCCAGCCTGGGCCACAGAGAGACTCCATGTCAAAAAATGAAAAAAAAAAAAATTTTTTGGAGAGCCCTGGAAAGGAGACCGACAGACCCTGCAGACACAACGGCCTCGTCGATGGGAACCTGATGCCAGTGCCTCAGTCGTCTGTGCTCCACTGCAGCCCCTGGCCCCCCTTGCCACAGCATTCAGATTCTCCTTGTGAGAACAGTCTCTGCTTAACCCATTCTTGCAACTACTATGTAGGCACTTAAGACACTCCCTCAGACTTCAGAATGAATACACCCCGCAGACAAGAAGCACCTTTCTTCTACCTGGCCATGGACCCAGGCAGTTCCAACCTGAGGCTCTTGGAGGGGAGGTTTGCTCTGCGGCTCAGCTCTGAGAGTCCCAGCCTACAGTGGCCAGTAGTTCTCTTGGCACCTGAGGAAAGCAGGCCTCAAAGAAATCCCACTCCCGCAGGTAAAGTGTGGAGACCTCCAGGACGGCCCAACTATCCTGCCATCAGAATTCATGGCCTCAGCTAAAGCCCTCCCTTTGTGAGAGCTGATCTACTGGTGGGCTCATCTACTGACTTGCTTCTAACTATGGGGTCTGGCAGAAGTGAGATCAGGTCTCAAGAAACAGACCATGACTTCTGTCTTACTGGTGTGTCCTCGCACTATCTAAGGAAGCCAGCCACCATAATGTGAGCTGCCCTATGGGGGGCAGCCCTGTGGCAAGGAACAGAGGGAGACTCCAGCCACATGCCCACTACACACTGAATCCTGCCAGGAAACCTGGGGAGCCCAGACGTGAAGCCCACATAGACCAAAGGAACAGAATCAAGGGACCAGAGGTAAAGCCATACATTTAAAGCCATCTAAGTTCAGAGAAAGGTGACAAAAGCACACATGGGGAAAGGACAGTCTCTTCATAAGTGGTGTTGGGAAAACTGGACATCCACAGGCAGAATGAAATTAGACCCTTATCACACACCGTACACAAAAACGGAATCAAAATAGATTCAATACTTAACAGTAAGACCTGTTTGTGACCAGCTTGGCCAACATGGTAAAACCCCGTCTCTACTAAAAATACAAAAGTTAGATGGGCATGGTGGCGCATGCCTGTAATCCCAGTTACTTGGGAGGCTGAGGCAGGAGAATCGCTTGAACCCAAGAGGCAGAGGGTGCAGTGAGCTGAGATCACACCGCTGCACTCCAGCCTGGGCAACAGAGCCAGACTCTGTCTCAGCAAAATAAAATATCCAACAGGCAATGAAAAAATACCCAAGTAGACAAGAAGGAAAAGTCATGACCAAAAAGCACAACCACAGAAACAGACACGGGGTCACCAGGAGTAACCCTAAAAATCCACCATTAATATGTCCAAGATATTAAAGCTCAAGGTTGAGAATTTCAACAAAGGAACTGAAAACCATAAAAGACATAAAGGAAGTTCCAGAACAAAAAGAAAAAAAACAAAACATTAACTGTACAGTAAATCCACACTTACTAGAAACTGTCTTTAAACAAGCCTATAAATAACAAAGGAATCTTAACATAGGCTAATTAATATAAACCAGAGTTAAACTCCTCCAGCATATTTCTGAACACAAAATGTCAGCAAACTTCTAAAGAAAGATTAAAAACATTTCTAACATTATACATTGAAATAAATGTAAGCTATATATCCACTGATTATTAATGAAAACAGGTCAATTACCGAAGCTTTGATGAATTAGTGCATGATGGTGACTGTAGTGTGGTAGGCCGGGCGCGGTGGCTCAGGCCTGTAATCCCAGCACTTTGGGAGGCCAAGGTGTGTGGATCCCCTGAGGTCAGGAGTTCCAGAGCAGCCTGACCAATATGGTGAAACTCCGTCTCTATTAAAAATACAAAAATTAGCTGGGCACATGGTGGTACGCACCTATAGTCCCAGCTACTGGGGAGGCTGAGACAGGAGAATTGCCTGAACCCAGGAGGCGGGAGACTGCAGTGTCCAAGATTGTGCCACTGCACTCCAGCCTGGGTAACAGAGCAAGACTCCATCTCAAAGAATATATACGTAAATATAAAATAAATGTTTGTAAAGCCACAATTGGAGGGAGCACCTCCTACCACACCATACAGTCACCATCACAAATCCAATGACCGGATGCTTTCAAACTAGATCGTTTATTGTAATACAATTGTGTAATTACCTTATGTTGTTTTAGGAACTTTTATTTGATGGTAATTTGTTTTTATTGGTTTTCCAACCTGCTTATTCCACTTCGGGGCCTATCCCCGCTGCTCGCAGCACAAGGCACAAACCGATCCCGGCCAGGACGCCATCCCATAGCAAGGCACTCCCACATATGCCCACCCTCGCTGAGACTGTGACCAGAGACCCACCGATTCACCTCAGGAGTGCAGCATAGGGTGTGGGGAACTTGAGTACCAAGAGAAAACTTGCAGACAAGAGGAGAACATGCAAACAAAACCCAGACAGTGGCCGAGGCCCTGGCCGACAGGCGATGTTTTCTCATCCGTCTTCTAACAAAATTAAGTTATTTGAGGACCTGCTGTACATGAGACAAAGCTAGAGAAAATATCCAGGTTTCAGGAGTTCAAGATCAGCCTAGGCAACAAAATGAGATGCAGTCTCTGTAAAAATAGTTTAGGCCGGCTGCAGTGGCTCATGCCTGTAATTCCAGCACTTTGGGAGGCTGAGGTGGGCAGATGAGGTCAGGAGTTCAAGACCAGCCTGGCCAACATGGTGTAACGCTGTCTCTACTAAAAAGTACCAAAATTAGCCAGATGTGGTTGCAGGTGCCTGTTATCCTAGCTACTCCAGAGGTTGAGGTAGAAGAATTGCTTGGGCCGGGCACAGTGGCTCACGCCTGTAATCCCAGCACTTTGGGAGGCCGAGGCGGGTGGATCATGAGATCAAGAGATTGAGACCATCCTGGTCAACACGGTGAAACCCCGTCTCTACTAAAAATACAAAAATTAGGTGAGCACGGTGGCGCGTGCCTGTAATCCCAGCTACTCGGGAGGCTGAGGCAGGAGAATTGCCTGAACCCAGGAGGCGGAGGTTGCGGTGAGCCGAGATCGCACCATTGCACTCCGGCCTGGGTAACAAGAGCGAAACTCCGTCTCCAAAAAGAAAAAAAACAATAGAAGAACAGGCCGGGTGTGGTGGCTCCTGCCTGTAATCCCAGCACTTTGGGAGGCACCGCTGCCCTCAAGCCTGGTGGCAGTGAGACTCCATCTCAAACAAACAAACAAACACACAACAGAAGAACAGATAAAGGAAGCACATTCTGTTGTCAGCACAGTTGACTTCTCATAGGCTTAACACTGAGCCTGAGAAGTGGAGGGAGGGCAGTGCCCTTGTGCGGTTTGTAGCATCACCTGGGTGGCAGAGACACAAGTGTGCAAGGTTTTTAAAAGTCACTGAGCTCTAGACTCAGCTGTGCATTCTGTAGCATGTGATCACTCACATTCAGGTTTTATCAGTCATAAGAATCCTCGAGAATAGAAAAACATCACAAAAGCAGTAATAACCAACGCAAAAATACGACGGGGAAATCTCACTGATAACAGCACTTAAAACACGTATATAACAACCTGCAAACTCACTTGCAAGGTCAACGTTTACAAAATATTACAACTTTCCAGAATATCATTATTTTTAGAACTAAAGAAACACTACACGAATGGTCAGACCGGCTTTGGTTAAGGACGGTTAAGTCAATTAAAACACAAATGCCTCCTAGGATAACACCTGTTTTATAGACGACCCTAAGTTGTGAACACATCAGCCACTGCATCCGTCCCTTTCACACCGAGAAGTACGAAGGAAGGCCTCCCCCGCTGACCCGCAGAGACAAACCGACCCCGCCAGTGCTTCCTCCTTGGTGACCCTGTGACTCCCTCTCCGAGAAGCCGGCAAGAGGAGCTGTGATGTCCCCCCGTCCTCCCACTTTCTCTCCTGTCCTGACCAAGAAACGCCAGGTGCTTTGACTGCTCCGTGAGCCGGGCAGCTCGTTTCTCTTGCAGCCTGGAACCCAAGCTGGGGGCCTGGATATTCCCAGGCACTAAACAAAGATGTGAGAATCGTTACCCAAAATGCGAGGAAAAAACGGCACCCGCCCTGAGCCAAGTTCCTGAATCTTCCCTGTAAACTCCGCGCCGCGACACCCTTCACGGGGAACGTCCCCTTCCCTCGGTGCCTGTGAAGCACAGGCCACAGCACCAGGCAAGCTCCCCCAGTGAGCACTGGACCAAGCACCCTGGAGCTCGGTGCTTCCTCCTCTGGAGCCGCAACAAGCCCCGTTTTCACAGAGACTAAGGCGCCCCCACGTGGGAATTCCTCTGCCAACAATTTCAGGGCAACCCCAGCTGGAGGCTGAGCCCCAAGAAATGAGAGCCAAACCCAGTTCTAGTATGTTCAACCCGACACGATTAAATAAAGGCAAAGAACCCAGATGTCTCCTCGGGCCGCCCTACCAAAGCGCCAAAGCCACGGCGACTTACAAGCAGCGTTATTCCTCACCGTTCCGGAGGGTAGAAGTCGGGGATCAGGACCCGCTTTCTGGTTGCTGAAGCCGGCTCCTCGCCGAGTCCACACAGGGTAGAAAGAGAACAAACTCACGCTGGGACCTCCTTTAAGGGAACCCGTCTCCCCGTGGCGGCTCTGACCTCAGGACCTCACCCATCCCTAATCACCTCCCAGAGGCCCCACCTCCCAACACCGCCCCTTTAGAAGCACAGGGCTTCATTATGTGAATTACCTTCGGGTCACAGTCCGTCAGCGGGATGGATTAAATGAGGGTACATACAAATAGCATACCCACGCAACCGCTGAAAAGTAATTTAGACCCCGATACAAACAAACTCTGCCAATTTCGAGACAACTGGGGAGATCCGGACACTGCCTATGTGACAGTAATAATGAATTATTATTAACTGCTTGGGTTTTTTTTTTTTAAGTTTTCTTTGAGGCCGAGTGCGGTGGCTCACGCCTGTAATCTTAGCACTCTGGGAGGCCAAGGTGGGGGGATCACCTGAGGTCAGGAGATTGAGACCAGCCTGGCCAACATGGCAAAACTCTGTCTCTACTGAAAATACAAAAAATTAGCTGGGCATGGTGGCAGGTGCCTGTAATCCCAGCTATTTGGGAGGCTGAGGCAGGAGAATTACTTGAACCTGGGAGGTGAAGGTTGTAGTGAGCTGAGATCTCACCATTGTACTCCAGACTGGGTGACAGAACAAGACTCTGTCTCAAAAAAAAATAAATAGGTTCTCTTTGAAAGATACAAACTAGAATATTTAATGACTATTAGTAAAATGGTTACCCTGGCCATGCACAGACATTACCTAAGACAGCGATAGGGATGAAGGGCACCAGCACAATCTCTTCTTTTGTGTTCCTCTGATCTGTTCCACAAAAGCTTCTCCACTCACCCCTCCTCTGCCCCAGACAGAGTCTCACTCTGTTGCCCAGGCCAGAGTGCAGTGGAATGATCTATGCTTACTGCAACCTCTGCCTCCCAGGTTCAAGCGATTCTCCTGCTTCAGCCTCCCAAATAGCTGCGATTATAGGCGCCAGCCACCGCACCCAGCTAATTTTGTATTTTTAGTAGAGACGGGGTTTCACTGTGTTGGCCAGGCTGGTCTCGAACTCCTGACCTCATAATCTGCCCACCCTGGCATCCCAAAGTGCTGGGATTACAAGCATGAGCCACCGCGCATAGCCTTTTTTTTTTCTTTTTCTTTTCTTTCTTTTTTGAGGTGGCGTTTCACTCTTGTTGCCGAGGCTGGAGTGTAATGGCAAGATCGCAATTCACTGCAACCTCCTCCTCCTGGGTTCAAGTGATTCTCCTGCCTCAGCCTCCCAAGTAGCTAGTAGCTGGGATTGCAGGCATGCAGCACCACACACAGCTAATTTTGTATTTTTAGTAGAGATGGAGTTTCTCCATGTTGGTCAGGCTGGTCTCAAACTCCTGACCTCAGGTAATCTGCCTGCCTCGGCCTCCCAAAGTGCTGGCATTATGGGCATGAGCCACCTGCCCAGCCTCACCCAGAGTTCTGATCAGCCCTGTTCTGAGCTCCTAATTTCTTCAAAGCTTTGTATTTCCCTCTTTTGAATCTGTCCAAGTTCTGCCGGAGACAGGGACAAGCACTTGCTATGTATTACCTCTGTTCCCCCTCACTTTCCTGTGAGGAGGGCAAGCCTGGCACTTTTCTTTTTTTTCTTTTTTTGAATCAGGGTCTGGCTGTGTCACCTAGGCTGGAGTGCAGTGGTGGGATCTCAACTCACTGTAACCTCTGCCTCCTAGGCTCAAGCGTTCCTACCACCTCGGCCTCTGGAGTAACTGGGACTACAGGTGTGTGCCACCACACCCGGTAATTTTGTCATTTTGGTAGAGACAGAGTTTCCCCATGTTTCCCAGGCCGGTCTCAGTCTCCTGAGTTCCAGTGATCTGCCCGCCTTGGCTTCCCAAAGTGCTCACCCTCATTTTACAGAATAAACTGAGGCTCAGGAGATGTATTTGCCCAGGGTCACAGCCTAGACAAGCGGCAGAGCTGAGAATTAACTGAGCCATGTAGATCCACTTGGAATCCTCTGCATTCGGTCTCCTGCTCTGCTACAAGCCATGTTTGTCCTGATAGGCCAATCATTCCTGAAGTGCAAGGGTGTTAGCCTCCACGGGAGGACGGGGGACCTTAGGCCTGGGGGCCTCAGAGGCAAGTTGTCTGCACAGCCCTCTCCTGAGAACACCACCAACCCGACCACCAACCTGTCCCCTTCAGAGGGAGAGACAGTCTCTGTTTATCTAGTCTATTTCATTAGACAAATTTAATGATAGCAACACACTATAATAATTTATCTTCTGCATAATTTTTTTCCTCTTAGAAAATTTAAATTTCCATTTGAACAAAACTGAGTCACTCGGCCGGGCACAGTGGCTCATATCTGTAATCTCAGCACTTTGGGAGGCTGAGGTAGGTGGTCACCTGAGGTCAGGGGTTTGAGATCAGCCTGGGCAACATGGTGAAACCCTGTCTCTACTAAAAATACAAAATTAGCTGGGTGTGGTGGCATGGGCCTGTAGCTCCAGCTCTTTAGGAGGCCGAGGCAGAAGAATCACTTGAACCCGGGAGTAGAAGTTGCAATGAGCTGAGATCGCACCATTGCACTCCAGCCTGGGCGATGAAAGCAAAACTCCATCTCAAAAAACAGCAACAACTATGTCACTCAAGGATACGCACTTTGACAGAGTGACCTACCGTCCTTCCTCCACATCTGTCCTCCAGGGGCTTCCTGGAGCCCATAATCCAGAATCAATGTGGGGCAATAATCCTGGCTAGATGGGTGGTGTGTGACCACAAGACCCAGGGTGGGCCATGACCATTTATTCTCCAGTAGGAGCCTATGACACTCTACAAAATGTGCCTGTGGCAGGCTTAGGCCCCAGTAAAGGAATGCACAATCTCTTCACCATCAGCCTTTCAGACTAAACCCCAAATTCACAAAAACCGGGGCCCAAGGGAAGGAGTGCTCAGAAAACATGGATGAAGTAGACTGTCAAGGACCAAATGTCACTCAAACCACGGCCTATGATTTCTCTTTCATGCTGCACATTATTTCAAACAAGATGTTTCAATTAATAAATGACAGATTTTCAAAGAAAGCTCTAAAATGATAATAACTTCCAAAAACAAATAAATGGATTTTTTTAAAATCTCAATTATTTTAAAAGTTACACCAGACTGAAGACAGGTATGATTTTATGACTGAGCCCCAAACTCTGCCATGAAGACAAATTTAGAGGTTGAACACTGACCACAAATATCCCCCTCTTCATCCTTTTTTTTTTTTGAGACGGAGTTTCGCTCTTGTTACCCAGGCTGGAGTGCAATGGCGCGATCTCGGCTCACCGCAACCTCCGCCTCCTGGGTTCAGGCAATTCTCCTGCCTCAGCCTCCTGAGTAGCTGGGATTACAGGCACACACCACTATGCCCAGTTAATTTTTTGTATCTTTAGTAGAGACGGGGTTTCACCATGTTGACCAGGATGGTCTCGATCTCCTGACCTTGTGATCCACCCGCCTCGGCCTCCCAAAGTGCTGGGATTACAGGCGTGAGCCTCCGCGCCCGGCTCATCCTTCTTTCTTACAAAATATGATTTAGGTTCCAGCAACACAGGTGGCATAAAATATTTTAATTCAAACCCTGAAATTTCTGAAAGGCGAAAGAACATCTGTCAAAAAAAAAAACATATAAAATCCTCTAAGTCACTGTTGCTTTTAATCAGAGAACTAACCTGTTACCCAATAGCTGCAAAGATCTGGTTGCTACAACTACGCTGTGCTGTAACCCTTTACCTGAGACGTTCCCAGAATATACCAATTACTGTTTTAAATGGGTGTCTCAAAGAATCTTGATGATCACACTGAATAAACATGAACAAATATGTACAAAAATTAACCAAAAAAACATTTAAACTAGCCCCAAATTATCCGTATTAAATGTTAAAATCCAAACTATGTCCTCCATAGGCTTTTATTAAAATGAATGACTGTTCCAATGTTGCTCAATGAAAGAAGCAAACATAATGTGAACATTTTGCTGTCAGTGATGGACTAAGGTTTATTATCCTTAATTCATAAAGAGTGAGGCCGGGCGCGGTGGCTCACGCCTGTAATCCCAGCACTTTGGGAGGCCGAGGTGGGTGGATCATGAGGTCAAGAGATCCGAGACCATCCTGGTCAACATGGTGAAACCCCGTCTCTACTAAAAATACAAAAAATTAGCTGGGCATGGTGGTGTGTGCCTGTAGTCCCAGCTACTCAGGAGGCTGAGGCAGGAGAATTGCCTGAACCCAGGAGGCGGAGGTTGCGGTGAGCCGAAATCGCGTCATTGCACTCCAGCCTGGGTAACAAGAGCAAAACTCCATCTCAAAAAAAAAAAAAAAAAAGAATGGATGCAAACCAACAGGAGACAGGTGAACACCTGAACAGAAAAGTGAGCACAAGTTGTGTTCATCAGGTCACAAAGAAAGATAATGTTTTAAAAGAAAAATAAGCATTTGTATATCAAAAATACAGACTAAAGATGCAATTTAAAATTTCACCTATCAAACTGAGCACATTTTGTAGACTTTTTGTCATCTAATTATTTTCTTTTTTGGATTTAAATTTTTTTTGGGGGGGGGGACGGAGTTTTGCTCTTGTTGCCCAGATTGAAAGCCAATGGCATGATCTCAGCTCACTGCAACCTCCACCACCCAGGTTCAAGTGATTCTCCTGCCTCAGCCTCCTGAGTAGCTGGGATTACAGGCATGCTCCATGATGCCCAGCTATTTTTTTGTATTTTTAGTAGGGACGGGGTTTCACCATGTTGGTTAGGCTGGTCATGAACTCCTGACCTGAGGTGATCCACCTGCCTCTGCCTCCAAAGTGCTGAGATTACAGGCGTGAGCCACTGTACCTGGCTATTAAAAATTTTCTTTGAGATAAGATCTTGCTCTATCACCTAGGGTATAATCGTTGCTCACTGCAGCTTCAGACTCCTGAGGTAAAGCCGTCCTCTCACCTCAGCCTCCAGAGTAGCTGGGACCACATACAGGTGTGTGCCAGCATGCCTGGCTAAAATATTTTTTTTAATTTTTAGAGAGATGGGGATCTCCCTGTGCTGCCAGCTGGCCTCGAACTTCTGGGCTCAAGGGATCCTACCGCCTCAGCCTCCCAAAGTGTTGGGATTACAGACACAAACCGCCACACTCAACCTGTCACCAAATTCAATTTTGAAAAGAGAACATGAAAATGGATGCTGTCCTACAATCTGATGAAATCTGGCACAAACTTTTTGGCTATCTGGCAGTGTGTCTCAAAGACATAGTCCGTGTGGGGGCATGTCCATCTAAGTCCATACGTGGCACAATTACACCTCCAGGAATTCATCCTAAGGATCATCATGATCATGCACAGCTGAGAAAACTGAACTGTAAACCACTGGAATGTCCACCAAGAAGGTGGACAGCTTTGGGCACACCACACAGTGGACACGGCAGACACTCTCCTAACTCCACTACCTGATTAGCCAAATTGACTGACATTCTCCACTCTCCTATAAAACACTGGTGGTTGACGAGACTCTTGGATAATCTGTGCATCTGTGTGAAAAATTCAACACCATGCTGCCTAAGACTAAGTCACATTGATTCTAAACACCCATTTATGCCAGTTGAATTTTTTATTAAAAGCCTGGAGGCCAGGTGTGGTGGCTCATGCCTATTACCCCAGCACTTTGTGAAGCCAAGGCAGGTGGATCATGAGGTCAGGAAATCACAACCATCCTCGCTAACATAGTGAAACCCCATCTCTATGAAAAGTACAAAAAATTAGCCAGGTGTGGTGGCACATGCCTATAATCCCAGCTACTCAGGAGGCTAAGGCAAGAGACTTGCTTGAATCTGGGAGGCAGAGGTTGCAGTGAGCCAAGATCACACGAATGCACTCCAGCCTGGGCGACAGATTGAGACTCCATCTCAAATAATAATAATATTACCAGGAATAGGCTGGGTGGGGTGGCTCATGCCTGTAACCCCAGCACTTCGGGAGGCCGAGGCGGGCGGATCACGAGGTCAGGAGATCGAGACCATCCTGGTCAACATGGTGAAACCCCGTCTCTACTAAAAATACAAAAAATTAACCGGGCATGGTGGCACGTGCCTGTACTCCCAGCTACTCAGGAGGCTGAGGCAGGAGAATTGCCTGAACCCAGGAGGTGGAGGTTACGGTGAGCTGAGATCGCACCATTGCACTCCAGCCTGGATAACAGGAGCGAAACTCTGTCTCAAAAAAAAAAAAAAAAAAAAAAAAAAAAAAAAAAAAAATAACAGATATACCTGAGGCTGGGTGCAATGGCTCATGCCTGTAATCCCAGCACTTTGGGAGGCTGAGAAGGGTGGTTCACTTGAGGTCAGGAGTTTGAGACCAGCCTGGTCAACATGGTGAAACCCCATCTCTACTAAAAATCCAGCTACTTGGGAGGCTGAGGCAGGAGATTTGATTGAACCCTGGAGGCAGAAGTTGCAATGAGCTGAGATCACACCACTGCACTCCAGCCTGGACGACAGAGCAAGACTCCACATTAAAAAAAAAAGTCTGGAAAGTTTTCTTTAAAAATAAAGATGAGGGTCTTGCTTTGTCAACCAGGCTGGAGTCCAACTCCTCACCTCAAATGATCCTCCTATGAGCCTCCCAAAGTGCTGTGATTACAGGTATGAGCCACCACACCTGGCCTAGCCTGGAAACATCTGCACCTGATCTAGGAGATTGTATTAAGTGTCTTCAAAGTTCTTTTACATTCTGAGCCAGGCACTGTGGCCCATGCCAGTAATCCCAGCACTTTGGGAAGTTGAGGGAGGCAGATCACCTAAGGTCAAGACTTTGAGACCAGCCTGACCAACATGGTGAAACCCTCATCTCTACTAAAAACACAAAAATTAGCCAGGCATGGTGGTGTGCATCTGTAATCCCAGCTACTCAGGAGGCTGAGGCGGGAGAATCACTTGAACCCAGGAGGCAGAGGTTGTGCAGTGAGCCGAGATCTCTCTCCTTTGCACTCCAGCCTGGGCAACAAGAGCAAAACTCCATCTCAAAAAAAAAGAAAAATGTATTTTACATTCTGCCCTTATTCATCCATTCTATAAAATGCACCTGTAGTCCCACCTAGTAGGGAGGCTGAGATGGGAGGATCATTCCAGCCCAGGAGGGTGATGGTGAATTCACCCGAGACTGCCCCACTGCACTTCATGCCCTCCAGCCTGAATGACACAGTAAGACTCTATCTCAAAGGAAAAAATATATATATATTCCAAAGTGAATAAATGTACTGTTGTTTAAATTTAAAATAAAGTGTTTAGACATATATCATATTTTATTATTTTCCACATTAACTCACTTCTTCAAGAACTAAACATCAATAGTTCCCTAGCATATAAAATAAATACATACAGCTTCTAAAAACATGGTACAAGGCCGGGCACAGTGGCTCACACCTGTAATTCCAGCACTTTGGGAGGCCATGGTGGCAGGATTATGTGAACCCAAGAGTTTGAGACCAGCCTAGGTGACATAGGGAGATCCTGTCTCTACAAAACAATTTTAAGAAAATTAGCTGATCATGGCAGCATGTACCGGTGGTCCCAGCTACTTGGGAGGCTGAAGTGGAAGGATCACTTGAACCTAGGAGGTTGAGGCTGCAGTGAGCTATGATTATGCCACTGCACTCCAGCCTGGGTGACAGAGTGAGATTTTGTCTCTCAGAAAAAAAAAAAAAAAAAAAAAAAAACAGGCTGGGCATGGTGGCTCACACCTGTAATCCCAGCACTCTGGGAGGCAAATGCAGGCAAATCACCTGAGGTCAGGATATCAAGACCAGCCTGGCTAACATGGTGAAACCACATCTCTACTAAAAACACAAAAATTAGCTGGGCGTAACGGTGGGCGCCTGTGGTCCAGCTACTCCAGAGGCTGAGGCAGAAGAATGGCTTGAACCTGGGAGACAGAATTTATGGTGAGCCTAGATTGTGGCCAGTGCACTGCAGCATGGGCAACAGAGCGAGACTCCATCTCAAATGTACCCTAGAACTGAAAGTATAATAAAATATAAATAAATAATATTAAAATTGAAAAAATAAAGGATAAATTAATAAAAGCACAAAAGAAAAAATGACTGATATGCTAAAATACTGATAATACATTGAGGTGAAAAGGACGATTAGAACAGAGTCTTCAATATGTTCACATCTTAGTAAAGTTCGCCTTGTTACATATGACTAAACAGAAATCCAAGAGGCGTCCACTACAAAATCCCAACAATTCCTCCCAGACGTGAACTAACAGATCATTTTATTTTCTTCCTTTTGCTTTCCAAGGATTTTCCAAATCTTCTAAAACTAAGATTAGTTTTATTTCTTCCTTTTTTTAAAAAAAAAAACAGTCTCACTTGGGAGGATGAGGTAGGAGAATTGCTTGGACCGGGACCTAGGAGGCGGAAGTTGCAGTGAGCCGAGATCACACCACTTCCCTCCAGCCTGGGCTACAGAGCGAGACTCCATCTCAAAAAAAGTCTCACTCACTGTCACCCACGCTGGAGTGCAGTGGTGAGATCTCAGCTCACTGCAATCACTTCCTCCCAGGTTCAAGTGATTCTCCTGCTTCAACCTTCCAAGTAGCTGAGATTACAGGCAGGTGCCACCACCCCCAGTTAATTTTTGTAATTTTAGTAGAGATGAAATTTCACCATGTTGGACAGGCTGTTCTTGAACTTCTGGCCTGAAGTAATCTGCCAGCCTCAGCTCCCCAAAGTGCTAGGATTATAGGCATGAGCCACTGCGTCTGGCCTAAGATTACTTTTATAATCAGGAGAAATATTACTTAAGTTTTTGTTACTCTTTCCAACTGTTCATGTGGAAATGCTACTAAACGGATAATCAAAAACATGATTGTGATAGAAAAGGCCTTTGGTGCTACATGAGCACATGGAGGTCACTCAGTGAGATACAAACTCAGTTTCTGTGGAGAATGGACTGCAGTGACGCAGAATAAACCTGGGAAGGACCGAATTTCCTCTGCAGGATAAACCACAAGGGAGCGCACGGCACCCCTGTCACCTGAGGGTGAGGGGACACCAGGAGGCACCCCAGGGAGGAGGGGGCAGGGCACAGCTGGGGGAACGCTCTGGAAAGGTCAGAGCCTGTGCTGATCCTGTTCAGATTTCTGACTCTTTCTGCTCCTCCTCTATCAGAGCTGCTCACACTGTCTCCTTTTCTCAGAACCCAGGGCTTAAGTGATGAGTTGTTATTGAACCAGAGACCAGTGTGCACAGGACAACCACCTGTATTAAAAGGTGCTGTATCGGCTGGACTCGGTGGCTCACACCTGTAATCCCAGCACTTTTGGTGGCTGAAGCAGGCAGATCACGAGGTCAGGAGTTCAACAGCAGCCTGGCCAATATGGTGAAACCCCGTCTCTACTAAAAATATGAAAATTAGGTAAGCATAGAGGTTCATGCCCAATTCTTGGGAGGTTGAGGCAGAAGAATTGCTTGAACCTGGGAGGGAGAGGTTGCAGTGAGCTGAGATCATGCCATTGAACTCCAGCCTGGTGGACAAAGCAAGACTCTGTATCTTAGAACCACAGGGGACTCACAGTGGTTTCATTCCATCAAATAAATTTTTTGGATGGTGTAAATACAGGATTTGATGAAAAGAGTCCTAAGTTCAAATTAATAGAATTTGATAGGAAGACATAGATACAACAGTTTATTTACTTTTTGACATAGGGTCTCCCTCTGTTGCCCAGACTGGAGTGCAGTGGCATAATCAGGACTTACTGCAACCTTGACCTCCCAGGTTCAAGTGATCCTCCCACCTTAGCTTCCTGAGCAGCTGGGACTACAGGCGCTGTCACCACACCTGGCTGTGTGTGTGTGTGTGTGTGTGTGTGTGTGTGTGTGTGTGTGTGTGTAGATGGGGTCTCCCTGTGCTGCCCAGGCTGGTCTGGAGCTCCAGGACCCAAACGATCTTTCTGCTTGGGTCTCCCAAAATGCTGGAATTGCAGGTGTGAGCCACCAAGTCCAGCCTTGAATTCTTAAAATTATCTGTAGCACCTGTGAATAGAGTTTGTGACCTGGACACGAACTTTAAAGTCATAACTGGCATTCACCTGAAACATTGTAGCACAGTTAGGCTTTTGCAGGAATCTCCGCCGGCCATAAATAGTCACTGAACAATGACTCTTGTCAGGGCCCAGTGCTGTATACAAAGATACAGAGTCCTTCGTAGTTGTCTATATCCCATTAACTATGATCATTTGAATAGAAGGTGCCTGGGGTGAGGGGTCATCAATTTCAGTATCTAATTCAGACAATCCCGCCCCGAGGCCCTCTGGCATCAACCCCATTTGCACTCTAAGCCGTTGTTGCCAAGTCTCTCTGAGCAACACATTATAAACATGGGCGAGGCTCATCCATTTCACTCCAGATGTGCTGACCCCTGTGATTTCCCCAGATGTGGGAAACTGGACTGCATAATGTGTGGTAGTGGGGGACTGCCTTCATGCTTTCCCCTGATAAAAAATAAAAATAAATAAATTAATTAACCAGGCATGGTGGTACATCCTTGTAGTTCCAACTACTTGGGAGGCTGGATGAAGAGAATTTCTTGAACCCAGAGGCGGAAGTTGCAGTGAGCTGAGATCATGTCACTATTCCCCAGCCTGGATGACAGAGCGAGACTCCATCTCAAAAAATTAAAAGGCTGGAAATTTTTCTTTCTTTAAAAATAAAGATGGGGATCCTGCTTTTCGGCCAGGCTGATGTCCAACTCCTCTCCTCAAGTGATCCTCCCATCAGCCTCCCAAAGTGTTGGGATTACAGGTATGAGCCACCACACCTGGCCTAGCCTGGAAACATCTGCACCTGATCTAGGAGGTTGTATTAAGTGTCTTCAAAGTTCTTTTACATTCTGAGCCAGGCACTGTGGCCCATGCCAGTAATCCCAGCACTTTGGGAAGCCAAGAGAGGCAGATCACCTAAGGTCAAGACTTTGAGACCAGGCTGGCCAACATGGTGAAACCCTCATCTCTACTAAAAACACATTAGCCAGGCTGGTGGTGTGTGTCTGTAATCCCAGCTACTCAGGAGGCTGAGGCAGGAGAATCACTTGAACCGAAGAGGCAGACATCGTACAGCAAGCCGAGATCTCTCTCCTTTGCACTCCAGCCTGGGCAACAAGAGCAAAACTCCATCTCAAAAAAAAAAAAAAAAAAAAAAGGTCTTTTATGTTCTGTCTTTTTTCATCCATTCTATAGAAATCAAAACTGGATATTACAGGAATGGTTTAGAGAAGAAACTGGAAAAAGTGGACAAAAAGTCGACCCACTCTCCAAAAATGGGCTGTACGCCTGTAGCCAAAAGATTACAAAGTGAGACAGGGCGAGGTGGCTCACACCTGTAGTCCCATCAAGTAGGGAGGCTGAGATGGGAGGATCATTCCAGCCCAGGAGGGTGATGGTGAATTCACCTGAGACTGCCCCACTGCACTTCATGCACTCCAGCATGAATGACACAGTAAGACTCTATCTCAAAAAAAAAAAAAAAAAAAAGATTGCAAAGGGAATATGCTGTTGTTTAAGGATGGGCGCAGTGGCTCACTACTCTAATACCCGAACTTTGGGAGGCTGAGGTGGGTGGAACATGAGGTCAGGAGTTCGAGACCAGCCTGGCCAAGATGGTGAAACTCCATCTCTACCAAAAGTACAAAACTTAGCCGGGCATGGTGGCAGGGACCTGTAGTCCAAGCTGCTCGGGAGGCTGAGGGAGGAGAATCACTTGAGCCTGTGAGGTGGAGGTTACAGTGAGCTGAGATTGTGCCTCTGCACTCCAGCCTGGGTGTCAGAGTGAGACTCCATCTCAAATATATATATACATATATATAATGAAGTGTTTAGACATATATCATATTTTGTTATTTTCCACATTAACTCATTTCTTCAATAGCTAAACATCTATGATTCCCTAATATCTAAAGTAAATATATACAGCTTCTAAAAACATGGTACAAGGCCAGGCACAGTGGCTCACACCTATAACCCCAGCGCTTTGGGAGACCACAGTGGAAGAATTGCGTGAGCCCAAGAGTTTGAGACCAGCCTAGGTGACATAGGGAGATCCTGTCTCTAGAAAACAATTTTAAGTAAATTAGCTGATCATGGTGGCATGCACCTGTGGTCCCAGCTACTTGGGAGGCTGAAGTGCGAGGATCATTTGAGCCCAGGAGCTCGAGGCTGCAGTCAGCTATGATTATGCCACTGCGCTCCAGCCTGGGTGACAGAGTAACATCCTGTCTCAAAAAAAATAAATAAACAACAAAACACGGTAGAACAAAATGACTGATATGCTAAAATACTGATAATACATTGAGGTGAGAAGGCCGGTTAGAACAGAATCTTCAGTACGTTCACATCTTAGTAAAGTTCGCCTTCTCACATATGACTAAACAGAAACCCAAGAGGCGTCCACTACAAAATCCCAGCAATCCCTCCCAGACGGGAACTAACAGATCATTTTATTTTCTTCCTTCTGCTTTCCAAGGATTTTCCAAATCTTTTAAAACTAAGATTACTTTTCCTTTTTTCTTTTTTTTTTTTTTTTTGAAACAGAGTCTCACTCACTCACCAAGGCTAGAGTGCAGTGGGGGCCGTCTCGGCTCACTGCAACCTCTGCCACCCAGGCTCCTGCCCCAACCTCCCAAGTAGCTGGAATTACAAGTGTGTGACGCCACACCTGGCTAATTTATGTATTTTTAGTAGAGATGAGGTTTCACCATATTGGCCAGGCTTGTCTTGAACTCTTGGCTTCAAATATCTGCCTGCCTAGGCCTCCCAAAGTGTTGGGAATACAGGTGTGAGTCACCACATCTGGCCTAAGATTTTTATTTATTTATTTATTTGTTTTTGAGACAGAATCTTACTCTGTCACCAGGCTGGAGTCTGGTGGCATGATCTCTGCTCACTACAGCCTCCCAAGTTCAAGTGATTTTCCTGCCTCAGCCTCCTGAGTAGCTGGGAGTATGGGTGCATGCCACCAGGCCCAGCTAATTTTTATTTTGTATTTTAGTAGATACCAGGTTTCACCATATTGACCAGCATGGTCTCAATCTCCTGACCTCATGATCTGCCCACCTCTGCCTCCCTAAGTGCTGGGATTACATGTGTGAGCCACAGCACCTGGCCAGATTATTTTCATAATCAGAAGAAATAATACTTAAATTTTTGTTAGTCTTTCCAACTCTTATTGTGGAAAAGCTATTAAATTGATAATCAAAAATGAAAAGTCCTTAAATCCTACATAAGCACATGGAGGTCACTCAGTGAGATAGAAACTCAATTTCTAGCCAGGCGCGGTGGCTCATGCCTGTAATCCCAGCACTTTGGGAGGCCGAGGTGGGTGGATCACGAGGTCAAGAGATCGAGACCATCCTGGTCAACATGGTGAAACCCTGTCTCTACTAAAAATATAAAAATTCACCAGGCATGGTGGCATGCACCTGTACTCCCAGCTACTCAGGAGGCTGAGGCAGGAGAATTGTTTGAACCCAGGAGGTGGAGGTTGCAGTGAGCCGAGATCATGCCACTGCACTCCAGCCTGGGTAACAAGAGTGAAACTCCACCTCAAAAAAACAAAAACAAACAAAAAAAAAACCTACTAAGTTTCTGTGGAGAATGGACTGCAGTGACGCAGAATACACCTGGGAAGGACCGAATTTCCTCTGTAGGATAAACCACAGGGGAGCGCACGGCACCCCTGTCACCTGAGGGTGAGGGGACAGCAGAGGGCACCCCAGGGAGGAGGGGGCAGGGCACAGCTGGGGGAAAGATCTGGAAAGGTCAGAGCCTGTGTTGATCCTGTTCAGATTTCTGACTCTTTCTGCTCCTTCTCTATCAGAGCTGCTCACACTGTCTCCTTTTCTCAGACCCGCAGGGCTTAAGTGATGAGTTGTTATTGAACCAGAGACCAGCGTGCACAGGACAACCACCTGTATTAAAAGGTGCTGTATTGCCTGGACTCGGTGGCTCACGCCTGTAATCCCAGCACTTTTGGTGGCCGAGGTAGGCAGATCACGAGGTCAGGAGTTCAACACCAGCCTGGCCAATATGGTGAAACCCCGTCTCTACTAAAAATACTAAAATTAGTTGAGTATAGAGGCATGTGCCCAGTTCTTGGGAGTCTGAGGCAGAATTGCTTGAACCTGGGAGGCAGAGGTTGCAGTGAGCTGAGATCATGTTATTGAACTCCAGCCTGGTGGACAAAGCAAGACTCTGTCTCAAAAAAAAAAAAAAAAAAATGCACTACATCTTAGAACCACAACGGACTCACAGTGGTTTCATTCCATCAAATAAATTTTTTGGATGGTGTAAATACAGGATTTGATGAAAAGAGTCCTAAGTTCAAATTAATAGAATTTGATAGGAAGACATAGATACAACAGTTTATTTACTTTTTGACATAGGGTCTCCCTCTGTTGCCCAGACTGGAGTGCAGTGGCATAATCAGGACTTACTGCAACCTTGACCTCCCAGGTTCAAGTGATCCTCCCACCTTAGCTTCCTGAGCAGCTGGGACTACAGGCGCTGTCACCACGCCTGGCTAATTGTGTGTGTGTGTGTGTGTGTGTGTGTGTGTGTGTAGATGGGGTCTCCCTGTGCTGCCCAGGCTGGTCTGGAGCTCCAGGACCCAAACGATCTTTCTGCTCGGGTCTCCCAAAATGCTGGAATTGCAGGTGTGAGCCACCAAGCCCAGCCTTGAATTCTTAAAATTATCTGTAGCACCTGTGAATAGAGTTTGTGACCTGGACACGAACTTTAAAGTCATAACTGGCATTCACCTGAAACATTGTAGCACAGTTAGGCTTTTGCAGGAATCTCCGCCGGCCATAAATAGTCACTGAACAATGACTCTTGTCAGGGCCCAGTGCTGTATACAAAGATACAGAGTCCTTCGTAGTTGTCTATATCCCATTAACTATGATCATTTGAATAGAAGGTGCCTGGGGTGAGGGGTCATCAATTTCAGTATCTAATTCAGACAATCCCGCCCCGAGGCCCTCTGGCATCAACCCCATTTGCACTCGAAGCTGTTGTTGCCAAGTCTCTCTGAGCAACACTTTAGAAACCTGGTCCCTGGTAAAGAACGGCAGAAAGCTACATTACAAGTAAAACTAAACATCAATTCCAAATGTAAATTGTTTGACAAGAAAAAAATACAATTAAATAATAGCAGAATGGGCTGGGCAGGGTGGCTCAAGCCCGTAGCCCCAGGACTTTGGAGGCTGAGATGGGCAAGTCACTTGAGATCAGGAGGTTGAGGCCAGCCTGGCTAACATGGTGAAACCCGGTCTCTACTAAAAAAAAAACTACAAAAATTACTCAAGTGCACCTTTAATCCCAGTTACTCAGGAGGCTGAGGCCCGAGAATCACTTGAACCCAGAAGGTGGAGTTTGCAGTAAGCTGTGATTGTGCCACTGCACTCCAGCCTGGGCCACAGCATGACAGCCTGTCTCCAATAAATAAATAGATAATATCAAGAGTGAAGAGCTTTGAAAAACAGATATATGTGAGGGTGGGTGCAGTGGCTTGTGCCTGTAATCCCAGCACTTTGGGAGGCTGAGGTGGGCGGTTAACCTGAGGTCAGGAATTTGAGACCAGCCTGGCTAACGTGGTGAAACCTCGTCTCTACTAAAAATACAAAAATTACCTGGCAGGGAAGATACCATGATCATGAAGGTGGTTTTCCCAGCGCGAGGCTCATCCATTTCACCCGGATGTGCTGACCCCTGCGATTTCTCTAGATGTGGGAAACTGGACTGCATAATTTGTGGTAGTGCGGGACCGCATTTGCGCTTTCCCCTGATAAAAAATAAAAATAAAAAAATTAGCCAGGCATGGTGGTACATGCCTGTAGTTCCAACCTCTTGGGAGGCTGAGTGAGGAGAATTGCTTGAACCATGAGGCAGAAGTTGCAGTGAGCTGAGATCACGCCACTGCACTCCAGCTGGGTGACAGAGCAAGACTGCATATCAAAGAAAAAAAGAAAAGAAAAGAAAGAAAGAAATGCTGGAAGTTTTTCTTTCTTTAAAAATAAAGATGGGGGTCTCGCTTTGTCGACCAGCCTGCTGTCCAACCCCTTGCTTCAAGTGATCCTACTGTGAGCCTCCCAAAGTGTTGGGAATATAGGCATAAGCCACCACACCTGGCCTAGCCGGGAAATATTTGCACCTGATCTAGGAGGTTGCATTAAGTGTCTTCAGATTTCTTTTACATTCTGAGCCAGGAGCTGTGGCTGGCACCAGTAATCCCTGCACTTTGGAAAGCCAAGAGAGGCAGATTACCTGAGGTCAAGACTTTGCGACCAGCCTGGCCAACATGGTGAAACCCCATTTCTACCAAAAATACAAAAATTATCCAGGTATGGTGGTGTGCATCTGTAATCCCAGCTATTCAGGAAGCTGAGACAGGAGAATCACTTGAACCCAGGAGGCAGAGGTTGTGCAGTGGGCTGAGATCTCTCACCATTGCACTCCAGCCTGGGCGACAAGAGCAAAACTCCATCTCAAAACAAAAACAATTGTAAGTAAAGTAGTTGATCATGGTGGCATGCACCTGTGGTCCCAGCTACTTGGGAGGCTGAAGTGCGAGGATCATTTGAGCCCAGGAGCTCGAGGCTGCAGTGAGCTATGATTGTGCCACTGCGCTCCAGCCTGGGTGACAGAGTAACATCCTGTCTCAAAAAAAATAAATAAACAACAAAACACGGTAGAACAAAATGACTGATATGCTAAAATACTGATAATACGTTGAGGTGAGAAGGCAGGTTAGAACAGAATCTTCAGTACGTTCACATCTTAGTAAAGTTCGCCTTCTCACATATGACTAAACAGAAACCCAAGAGGCGTCCACTACAAAATCCCAGCAATCCCTCCCAGACGGGAACTAACAGATCATTTTATTTTCTTCCTTCTGCTTTCCAAGGATTTTCCAAATCTTTTAAAACTAAGATTACTTTTCCTTTTTTCTTTTTTTTTTTTTTTTTGAAACAGAGTCTCACTCACTCACCAAGGCTAGAGTGCACTGGGGGCCGTCTCGGCTCACTGCAACCTCTGCCACCCAGGCTCCTGCCCCAACCTCCCAAGTAGCTGGAATTACAAGTGTGTGACGCCACACCTGGCTAATTTATGTATTTTTAGTAGAGACGAGGTTTCACCATATTGGCCAGGCTTGTCTTGAACTCTTGGCTTCAAATGATCTGCCTGCCTAGGCCTCCCAAAGTGTGGGGAATGCAGGCGTGAGTCACCACATCTGGCCTAAGATTTTTATTTATTTATTTATTTGTTTTTGAGACAGAATCTTACTCTGTCACCAGGCTGGAGTCTGGTGGCATGATCTCTGCTCACTACAGCCTCCCAAGTTCAAGTGATTTTCCTGCCTCAGCCTCCTGAGTAGCTGGGAGTATGGGTGCATGCCACCAGGCCCAGCTAATTTTTATTTTGTATTTTAGTAGATACCAGGTTTCACCATATTGACCAGCATGGTCTCAATCTCCTGACCTCATGATCTGCCCACCTCTGCCTCCCTAAGTGCTGGGATTACATGTGTGAGCCACAGCACCTGGCCAGATTATTTTCATAATCAGAAGAAATAATACTTAAATTTTTGTTAGTCTTTCCAACTCTTATTGTGGAAAAGCTATTAAATTGATAATCAAAAATGAAAAGTCCTTAAATCCTACATAAGCACATGGAGGTCACTCAGTGAGATAGAAACTCAATTTCTAGCCAGGCGCGGTGGCTCATGCCTGTAATCCCAGCACTTTGGGAGGCCGAGGTGGGTGGATCACGAGGTCAAGAGATCGAGACCATCCTGGTCAACATGGTGAAACCCTGTCTCTACTAAAAATATAAAAATTCACCAGGCATGGTGGCATGCACCTGTACTCCCAGCTACTCAGGAGGCTGAGGCAGGAGAATTGTTTGAACCCAGGAGGTGGAGGTTGCAGTGAGCCGAGATCATGCCACTGCACTCCAGCCTGGGTAACAAGAGTGAAACTCCACCTCAAAAAAACAAAAACAAACAAAAAAAAAACCTACTAAGTTTCTGTGGAGAATGGACTGCAGTGACGCAGAATACACCTGGGAAGGACCGAATTTCCTCTGTAGGATAAACCACAGGGGAGCGCACGGCACCCCTGTCACCTGAGGGTGAGGGGACAGCAGAGGGCACCCCAGGGAGGAGGGGGCAGGGCACAGCTGGGGGAAAGATCTGGAAAGGTCAGAGCCTGTGTTGATCCTGTTCAGATTTCTGACTCTTTCTGCTCCTTCTCTATCAGAGCTGCTCACACTGTCTCCTTTTCTCAGACCCGCAGGGCTTAAGTGATGAGTTGTTATTGAACCAGAGACCAGCGTGCACAGGACAACCACCTGTATTAAAAGGTGCTGTATTGCCTGGACTCGGTGGCTCACGCCTGTAATCCCAGCACTTTTGGTGGCCGAGGTAGGCAGATCACGAGGTCAGGAGTTCAACACCAGCCTGGCCAATATGGTGAAACCCCGTCTCTACTAAAAATACTAAAATTAGTTGAGTATAGAGGCATGTGCCCAGTTCTTGGGAGTCTGAGGCAGAATTGCTTGAACCTGGGAGGCAGAGGTTGCAGTGAGCTGAGATCATGTTATTGAACTCCAGCCTGGTGGACAAAGCAAGACTCTGTCTCAAAAAAAAAAAAAAAAAAATGCACTACATCTTAGAACCACAACGGACTCACAGTGGTTTCATTCCATCAAATAAATTTTTTGGATGGTGTAAATACAGGATTTGATGAAAAGAGTCCTAAGTTCAAATTAATAGAATTTGATAGGAAGACATAGATACAACAGTTTATTTACTTTTTGACATAGGGTCTCCCTCTGTTGCCCAGACTGGAGTGCAGTGGCATAATCAGGACTTACTGCAACCTTGACCTCCCAGGTTCAAGTGATCCTCCCACCTTAGCTTCCTGAGCAGCTGGGACTACAGGCGCTGTCACCACGCCTGGCTAATTGTGTGTGTGTGTGTGTGTGTGTGTGTGTGTGTGTGTAGATGGGGTCTCCCTGTGCTGCCCAGGCTGGTCTGGAGCTCCAGGACCCAAACGATCTTTCTGCTCGGGTCTCCCAAAATGCTGGAATTGCAGGTGTGAGCCACCAAGCCCAGCCTTGAATTCTTAAAATTATCTGTAGCACCTGTGAATAGAGTTTGTGACCTGGACACGAACTTTAAAGTCATAACTGGCATTCACCTGAAACATTGTAGCACAGTTAGGCTTTTGCAGGAATCTCCGCCGGCCATAAATAGTCACTGAACAATGACTCTTGTCAGGGCCCAGTGCTGTATACAAAGATACAGAGTCCTTCGTAGTTGTCTATATCCCATTAACTATGATCATTTGAATAGAAGGTGCCTGGGGTGAGGGGTCATCAATTTCAGTATCTAATTCAGACAATCCCGCCCCGAGGCCCTCTGGCATCAACCCCATTTGCACTCGAAGCTGTTGTTGCCAAGTCTCTCTGAGCAACACTTTAGAAACCTGGTCCCTGGTAAAGAACGGCAGAAAGCTACATTACAAGTAAAACTAAACATCAATTCCAAATGTAAATTGTTTGACAAGAAAAAAATACAATTAAATAATAGCAGAATGGGCTGGGCAGGGTGGCTCAAGCCCGTAGCCCCAGGACTTTGGAGGCTGAGATGGGCAAGTCACTTGAGATCAGGAGGTTGAGGCCAGCCTGGCTAACATGGTGAAACCCGGTCTCTACTAAAAAAAAAACTACAAAAATTACTCAAGTGCACCTTTAATCCCAGTTACTCAGGAGGCTGAGGCCCGAGAATCACTTGAACCCAGAAGGTGGAGTTTGCAGTAAGCTGTGATTGTGCCACTGCACTCCAGCCTGGGCCACAGCATGACAGCCTGTCTCCAATAAATAAATAGATAATATCAAGAGTGAAGAGCTTTGAAAAACAGATATATGTGAGGGTGGGTGCAGTGGCTTGTGCCTGTAATCCCAGCACTTTGGGAGGCTGAGGTGGGCGGTTAACCTGAGGTCAGGAATTTGAGACCAGCCTGGCTAACGTGGTGAAACCTCGTCTCTACTAAAAATACAAAAATTACCTGGCAGGGAAGATACCATGATCATGAAGGTGGTTTTCCCAGCGCGAGGCTCATCCATTTCACCCGGATGTGCTGACCCCTGCGATTTCTCTAGATGTGGGAAACTGGACTGCATAATTTGTGGTAGTGCGGGACCGCATTTGCGCTTTCCCCTGATAAAAAATAAAAATAAAAAAATTAGCCAGGCATGGTGGTACATGCCTGTAGTTCCAACCTCTTGGGAGGCTGAGTGAGGAGAATTGCTTGAACCATGAGGCAGAAGTTGCAGTGAGCTGAGATCACGCCACTGCACTCCAGCTGGGTGACAGAGCAAGACTGCATATCAAAGAAAAAAAGAAAAGAAAAGAAAGAAAGAAATGCTGGAAGTTTTTCTTTCTTTAAAAATAAAGATGGGGGTCTCGCTTTGTCGACCAGCCTGCTGTCCAACCCCTTGCTTCAAGTGATCCTACTGTGAGCCTCCCAAAGTGTTGGGAATATAGGCATAAGCCACCACACCTGGCCTAGCCGGGAAATATTTGCACCTGATCTAGGAGGTTGCATTAAGTGTCTTCAGATTTCTTTTACATTCTGAGCCAGGAGCTGTGGCTGGCACCAGTAATCCCTGCACTTTGGAAAGCCAAGAGAGGCAGATTACCTGAGGTCAAGACTTTGCGACCAGCCTGGCCAACATGGTGAAACCCCATTTCTACCAAAAATACAAAAATTATCCAGGTATGGTGGTGTGCATCTGTAATCCCAGCTATTCAGGAAGCTGAGACAGGAGAATCACTTGAACCCAGGAGGCAGAGGTTGTGCAGTGAGCTGAGATCTCTCACCATTGCACTCCAGCCTGGGCGACAAGAGCAAAACTCCATCTCAAAACAAAAACAATTGTAAGTAAAGTAGTTGATCATGGTGGCATGCACCTGTGGTCCCAGCTACTTGGGAGGCTGAAGTGCGAGGATCATTTGAGCCCAGGAGCTCGAGGCTGCAGTGAGCTATGATTGTGCCACTGCGCTCCAGCCTGGGTGACAGAGTAACATCCTGTCTCAAAAAAAATAAATAAACAACAAAACATGGTAGAACAAAATGACTGATATGCTAAAATACTGATAATACGTTGAGGTGAGAAGGCAGGTTAGAACAGAATCTTCAGTACGTTCACATCTTAGTAAAGTTCGCCTTCTCACATATGACTAAACAGAAACCCAAGAGGCGTCCACTACAAAATCCCAGCAATCCCTCCCAGACGGGAACTAACAGATCATTTTATTTTCTTCCTTCTGCTTTCCAAGGATTTTCCAAATCTTTTAAAACTAAGATTACTTTTCCTTTTTTCTTTTTTTTTTTTTTTTGAAACAGAGTCTCACTCACTCACCAAGGCTAGAGTGCACTGGGGGCCGTCTCGGCTCACTGCAACCTCTGCCACCCAGGCTCCTGCCCCAACCTCCCAAGTAGCTGGAATTACAAGTGTGTGACGCCACACCTGGCTAATTTATGTATTTTTAGTAGAGACGAGGTTTCACCATATTGGCCAGGCTTGTCTTGAACTCTTGGCTTCAAATGATCTGCCTGCCTAGGCCTCCCAAAGTGTGGGGAATGCAGGCGTGAGTCACCACATCTGGCCTAAGATTTTTATTTATTTATTTATTTGTTTTTGAGACAGAATCTTACTCTGTCACCAGGCTGGAGTCTGGTGGCACGATCTCTGCTCACTACAACCTCCCAAGTTCAAGTGATTTCCCTGCCTCAGCCTCCTGAGTAGCTGGGAGTATGGGTGCATGCCACCAGGCCCAGCTAATTTTTATTTTGTATTTTAGTAGATACCAGGTTTCACCATATTGACCGGCATGGTCTCAATCTCCTGACCTCATGATCTGCCCACCTCTGCCTCCCTAAGTGCTGGGATTACATGTGTGAGCCACAGCACCTGGCCAGATTATTTTCATAATCAGAAGAAATAATACTTAAATTTTTGTTAGTCTTTCCAACTCTTATTGTGGAAAAGCTATTAAATTGATAATCAAAAATGAAAAGCCCTTAAATCCTACATAAGCACATGGAGGTCACTCAGTGAGATAGAAACTCAATTTCTAGCCAGGCACGGTGGTTCATGCCTGTAATCCCAGCACTTTGGGAGGCCGAGGCGGGTGGATCACGAGGTCAAGAGATCGAGACCATCCTGGTCAACATGGTGAAACCCTGTCTCTACTAAAAATATAAAAATTCACCAGGCATGGTGGCGTGCACCTGTACTCCCAGCTACTCAGGAGGCTGAGGCAGGAGAATTGTTTGAACCCAGGAGGTGGAGGTTGCAGTGAGCCGAGATCATGCCACTGCACTCCAGCCTGGGTAACAAGAGTGAAACTCCACCTCAAAAAAACAAAAACAAACAAAAAAAAAACCTACTAAGTTTCTGTGGAGAATGGACTGCAGTGATGCAGAATAAACCTGGGAAGGACCGAATTTCCTCTGCAGGATAAACCACAGGGGAGCGCACGGCACCCCTGTCACCTGAGGGTGAGGGGACACCAGGAGGCACCCCAGGGAGGAGGGGGCAGGGCACAGCTGGGGGAAAGCTCTGGGAAGGTCAGAGCCTGTGTTGATCCTGTTCAGATTTCTGACTCTTTCTGCTCCTCCTCTATCAGAGCTGCTCACACTGTCTCCTTTTCTCAGACCCCCAGGGCTTAAGTGACGAGTTGTTATTGAACCAGAGACCAGCGTGCACAGGACAAGCACCTGTGTTAAAAGGTGCTGTATCCCAGAACCACTGGGGACTCACAGTGGTTTCTTTCCATCAAATAAATTCTTTTTCAATAGCGTAGATACAGGATTTGATGAAGAGTCCTGAGTTCAATTAATTGGATTTGATAGGAAGACATAGATACAACAGTTTATTTAGTTTTTGACATAGGGTCTCCCTCTGTTGCCCAGACTGGAGTGCAGTGGCATAATCAGGACTTACTGCAACCTTGACCTCCCAGGTTCAAGTGATCCTCCCACCTTAGCTTCCTGAGCAGCTGGGACTACAGGCGCTGTCACCACACCTGGCTAATTTTTATTTATTTATTTGTTTTGTGGTGATGGGGTCTCCCTATGCTGCCCAGGCTGGTCGCAAACTCCTGGACCCAAACGATCTTCCTGCTTGGGTTTCCCAAAGTGATAGAATTGCAGGTGTGAGCCACCCTGCCCAGCCTTGAATTCTTAAAATTATCTGTAGCACCTGTGAATAGAGTTTGTGAACTGTGTAAGAACTTTAAAGTCAACATCGGCATTCACCTGAGAATCTTGTAGCAGACTTAGGCTTTTGCAGGAATCTCAGCCGGCCATAAATATTCACGCTTGAACCCAGGTGGCAGAACTTGCAGTGAGCCGACCAGTGCCACTGCACTCCAGCCCAGATGACAGAAGACCAGGAGTTTGAGACCAGCCTGACCAGCTTGGGGACACGCACCTGTAGTTCCAGGTATTCAGGAGGCTAAGGCAGGAGAATCACTTGAACCCAGGAGGTGGAGGTTGCAGTGAACCAAGATTCACACCACCGCACTCCATCTCAAAACAAACAAACAAAAAGAAAACCACAGATACATGTGGAAAAAGTCACCAAAAGAGCGTCAAATTTTAAATAAAATGTTTAAATACGGCTTGTTTTTTCTTATTCCCACATTACCTCAATCTGTCAGTAACTATCAATGAGGCTGTGTGATGTCTCATGCCTGTAATATCAGCACCCTGGGAGGCCCAGGCAGGAGGAGTGCTTCAGCTCAGGAGTTTGATACCAGTCTGGGCAACATGGTGAGACTTCATCTCTACAAAACATAAGAATTAGCCAGGCGTGGTGACATACGCCTGTAGTCCCAGCTACCTGGGAGGCGAGGTAGGAGGACACTTGCGCTGGGAGGTGAAGGCTGCAGTGAGTCCTGATTGCATTGCTGCCTGGGTGATGGAGTGAACCCTGTTTCAAAAAACAAACAAACAAAAACCAGCCGTCTGCCATTCTCCACTGTGTCAAATGAACGTATTGGGAACAAGAAACAGAGAGGTGGAAGTCAAGTCTCACTTCAGGGGTCGCTATTTCTAGTATCTTGCTAGACCTTTAAAAGTTCTCAGTAACACATTATAGCTGAAGAGAGAAGCATATTTTGTTTGTTTTGAGACGGAGTCTTGCTCTGTCACCCAGGCTGGAGTGCAGTGGCGTGATCTCAGCTCACTGCAACCTCCACCTCCCAGGTTGAAGCAATTCTCCTGCCTCAGCCTCCCAAGTCACTAGAATTACAGGTACCCACCACCACAACTGGAGAATTTTTATATTTTTAGTAGAGACAAGCTTTCACCATGTTGGCCAGGCTGGTCTTGAACTCCTGATCTCGTGATCCACCCTCCTCGGCCTCCCAAAGTGCCAGGTTTACAGACACGAGCCACCGCACCTGGCCTGTTTTATTTTTTCCAGATAGATTCTCTCTCTGGAGTGCAGTGGTGCTATCATGGCTCACTGCAGCCTTGACCTCCAGGGCTCAAGTGGTCTTACCTCCATCGGCTTCTGGAATAGATGGGATTGCAGGCACATGATACCACACTGGCTACTCTTAAATATTTTTCTGGCTGGGTACAGTGTATAAGGCCTGCAATCCTAGTACTTTGGGAGTACAAGGCTGGCAGATGACAAGGTCGGGAGTTGGAGACAAGCCTGGCCAATATGATGAAACCCCAACTCTATTAAAATGAGCCAGACTTGGTGGCCGGCGCCTGTAGTTCCAGCTACTTGGGGGCTGAAGCAGGAGAATCACTTGAACCCAGGAAGTGCAGTTTGGAGGGAACCAAGATCACACCACTGCACTCCAGCCTGGGTGACAGACCAAGACTTGGTCTCAAAAAAATTTTTTTTTTCTTAGAGACAGTATCTCACTATGTTGCCCAGGCTGGTCTAGAACTCCTGGCCTCAAGGGATCCTCCTCCCATAGCCTCCTAAAGTACTGGGAGTGCAGGCATGAGCCCCCATGCCCAGCCCAATTTATCTATTAATCACCAAGGAGTTAGAATTATTTTCATATATGGCGGGAAAATAAGGTGTTTCTTTTTAAAAATCTAGTATTTTGTTTTCTCTAGATAGGTTTTTTTTTTTTTTTTTTTGAGACGGAGTTTCGCTCCTGTTACCCAGGCTGGAGTGCAATGGCGCAGTCTCGGCTCACCACAACCTCCGCCTCCTGGGTTCAGGCAATTCTCCTGCCTCAGCCTCCTGAGTAGCTGGGATTACAGGCACGCGCCACCATGCCCAGCTAAGTTTTTTGGATTTTTAGTAGAGACGGGGTTTCACCATGTTGACCGGGATGGTCTTGATCTCTTGACCTTGTGATCCACCCGCCTCAGTCTCCCGCAGTGCCGGGGTGACAGGCGTGAGCCACCCGCCTCAGTCTCCCGCAGTGCCGGGGTGACAGGCGTGAGCCACCCGCCTCAGTCTCCCGCAGTGCCGGGGTGACAGGCGTGAGCCACCCGCCTCAGTCTCCCGCAGTGCCGGGGTGACAGGCGTGAGCCACCCGCCTCAGTCTCCCGCAGTGCCGGGGTGACAGGCGTGAGCCACCCGCCTCAGTCTCCCGCAGTGCCGGGGTGACAGGCGTGAGCCACCCGCCTCAGTCTCCCGCAGTGCCGGGGTGACAGGCGTGAGCCACCCGCCTCAGTCTCCCGCAGTGCCGGGGTGACAGGCGTGAGCCACCTCAGCCAGCAGTTGCTTCATTTTTTTGTTGTTTTATGTGTGTGTTTCATCCAACTCTTCGTTCAAAACACCAAGAACCTGGATGTCTCAAAGTCGAGATCTTCCAGTGCAGTAACGTCAAGGAACTGACACCAGATGATCACATCTGGACAATGAGAAGCCAGACCCTTCACCTGTCATGATTGCCTAACGGACCACCTGCTTCGTCTTGAGCGACTCCTCTTCCTCACCCTTCTCCAATTCCTGTTTGCCTAGTAGTTACATTTCTTCCCTGCTATATAAACCCCTAATTTTATTTGCTCAGGGAGATGGATTTGAGACTGATTGCCCATCTCCTCAGCTGCAGCACCTGATTAAGCTTCTTCCCCGGCAATGCTCATTGCTCAGTGATTGGCTTTCTGTGCGGGGAGCAATTGTGGCTAGATCAAACTCCTGGCATCTTGGTAATGTGATAGCCTGCTTTTTGCCAGCGAGAACTAACTCTTTCTCAGACTAAAAGCTGTTCAGGCTTTATGTTAGCTTCTTGAGCCAGACAGACTCCATCTTAGCTTCTTCATTTTAGTTATTTTCCCACCATTAAGTATGTAACTAGAGTATGTAGCTGGGGCAGGCTGACACTGGGCACCTCCAGGAATGCATTTGTTGATAAGAGGCTGAGTTAAGTGGTATCAGCAGAGCCTGGGAATGCAGGTGCTGTCAAGTGCCCAGAGCCCCCATTGTTGCAGAAACTCTTACCTGACAAGAAACCCAAGCGGCATTCAGGGGAACGGAGGAACATACTTTATTATGCCAGTGGGCCCAGAAGAGTTCACACCCGAAAGTCTGGACCCCACCTAAGAAAAGTACAGTTTTTATAGGTGAAGGGGTGGGGGAAGTAACTCAGAACTTTAGACGACGCAGCAGTTTCCCCTGAGGTTTTTAGCTAGTAAGCAGTAAGCCGAGGTACAGAAGCAGAACGAGGCAGTTATCAGCAGGAAAACAGGGGCAGTTTTAAAATAGGGAAGCTGCTGACTATGTGCTAACAAAATCCTGGGCAAAACTTCCACTGCGCCGTTATCTCTAAGTTGTGTGTCTTTCACGACGGCTTTACCCCCGCACCTGGCACTGTTTCATTGCTCATGTACTAGTTGATCTTTTAACTTTTTGCTGACTCTGCTTCTGTGAAAAATCTGCTTCAGCTAGGTTCCCCCTCCATTTTAAAACCAGGGTATAAAGGACCACCTAACTTTTCCTTAGGGGCCAAGAGAATTTCAGGCATTCGCCACCTCTCAGTCGCCAGCATAAAAAAGGCCTCATAATTCAGTCTCAGAGTGTGGCGCATCCTTGACTCGTTCAGGTGCAACAGTAACACTTTTGTTAGGTGAGGAAGTTGAGAAATGTTACGTGACTTCCTCAAGTTCCTACAGCCAGAAAAGGGGAGTGCTGGGTTGGAACTCTGCTGGTCTAGCAGCTAAAGTTAACGTAAGCGAGCAGCATGCTAGCCTGTCTTCCAACAAACCTGCACGAAAATGAGCCCTAGCTCTTCACTGAGAGCCCAGCAGCCTGTGTGAGCTGTGTCATCTAAAAGAACCTCAGCTCCTGTGGGAAGGGGGTGTCCTATTTTTCCTGCACTGTTGTTGGGATGTGTAAATAAGATAATGTGTCAATGCCCTCCAGCCGGAAACCACTAGGAACACACCTATAGTTAAGAAGGTTGAGTTTAATTCTCATTGAAAGGAGGGAAAATGCAAACAATGGAAACTAGGGGGCGTCTCAGCGAGGATGTTGGAAGATGTTAGTGAAGGATTTGGGCTTTTATTAGCTCCTTGGGAGAAGTTTTAGAAGGCAGAGCTTTTTTCTGAGTTGGATAGGGTCAGGAAACTGGTAATTCTAGGAATGTACATCCTCATAAACCTTACCCACAGGGCAGGCAGACTACACCGAGTCTAAAGCTGTAATTAGGCTGGGTGTGGTGGCCCACACCTGTAATCCCAGCACTTCAGGAGGCTGAGGTGGGAGAATTGCTTGAGCTCAGGAGTTTGAGACCAGCCGGGGCAATGTAGCAAGACCTTGTCTCCAGAAAAAACATTTTTTTAGGTGGGGTCTCACTCTGTCACCCAGGCTGGAGTGCAGTGCTGCAATCTTGGCCCACTGCAACCTCTGCCTCTCAGGTTCAAGCCATTCTCCTGCCTCGGCCTCCAAGTAGCTGGGATTACAGGTGCATGCCACCACACCTGGCTAATTTTTTGTATTTTTAACACAGACAGGGTGTCACTGTGTTAGCCAGGATGATCTCGACTTCCTGACCTCATGATCCACCCCTCTCGGCCTCCCAGAGTGCTGGGATTTCAGGTGTGAGCCACCGCACCCAGCCATCGCAAAATTCTTTTTAAAAAATCAGCCAAGTGTCGTGACATGTGCTGTGATCCCAGATACTCAGAGGGCTGGGGTAGGAGGATTGCTTGAGCCCAGGAGGCCAAGGTTGCAGGAAGTCATTGCACCACTGTGCTCCAGTCTGGGTGACAGAGTGAGATTCTGTCTCAAAATAAAAGCTACAATTGGCAGCAGCCAGTTCTATTAGTCAAAACAACTGCTCTGTTTGTGGGTTGAACAGTGTTTGTGCTTGGTCTGTTTTCAGATGTGATGCTGGAGTGGTCTTATTCTGGTCTAGATCCATCCTGGTCACAGAGGAGTCTTGTCTACAGGTACATGCCACCATGACCAGCTAATTTTTGTATTTTTTAAGAGATAGGATCTCGCTGTGTTACCCAGGGTGGCCTTGAAGTCCTGAGCTCAAGAAATCATCCCACCTCAGCCTCCCAAAGTGCTGGGATTACAGACACAAGCCACTGCACCCAGCCTATATTTCAGTAAAATTCAATAAAAATCAAAACAATACAAAGAAACAAAAAATTTAGACATGTATCTCCTGATGTGGAAGTTTTTTCAAAATGCTGAGAAAAGCATACAAAGCAATCCATACAGGATGATCCTGTGGTTATAAAAGATAACATACATGCATTAAAAACAGGATACGCAATGACATTCATTCATTTAAAAATATTTATTGAGCACGTGTGATGCACCAACACGAAATGTATTTGGAAGACATCTACACAACTGTACTATCCCATTGCATGCATCGCCACCTCAGCTCCTGCGCTGAGCCCGGGCAGTGTCCCTACACGCCACTGGCACAGGCCTGTGCAATCCTACATCCCACACGAGTGGATGAGCGATGGCGGTAAGGGCACCGCGAGCACAGGAGGCCTGGACAGTCACTGTCACGGGGTACACGGGCTGATATGCGTGCATCCTAGGAGTGTGGACCTAGACCTAGCTTGGGAACGTGGAGCTACATCCTAGCCACAGGTCGGCACTGTGGGCGAACACCTGGAAACACAGCCTACTTCTAGAGGGCAGACACTGGGCAGCGAAGTGGCCACGGCAGCTCCTGCCGAGCCCAGGTGTGTTTGTCTGTGAAGGACGCTGATGTCACCTGCCAGCCGGGTAGGGTCAATGTCGAGTGAATGTTCGCCGACTTTCGCAGGAGTGTGCAGCAGCCAGGAGCGTCTCGGTTGGCTTGTGTCCATCACTTCTCAAATATGCACACTGCTTTCCAAATAAAGCATCAATGTCATCTCCAGATTGGAAAGACTTTTTCTCCAACCTGAAAAGGATAAATGACCCAGGTCAATCACATAATAAATCATTTGATTAACATACTACATTTCCTAATGCTTTAACATTGGACAAAAAAGAACAGTATTCAGGTGCAGAATTTTTTTAAGTAGCATCTAAACTTTTAGCAAAAAATTATCACAAAGCAAAGCACAAAACAAGTATAAAACATAAAGGAAAACCGTTTGTTTTTATTTTCTTTGCCACATTAATCCTGAGTCCAAAGAAAAACATTCTGTTTTTAGCAGCCTCTGAGACAGGAAGCCCGAGTGAGCTGGGCGAGCCACACAAGAATTCGTAACAGTCAGAACGGGCATCACGGATGACACGTCTAGGTTAACTGCTGCCTGGGAAGCCACGGGGCCTCTGTCATGGGAGCATCAAGGCACAGCTCAGGCCTCTATCCGCCTGGGGGCCCCTCTGGACATGGCACAAGGGGCCTCAGGCTGATGTGGGTGTCTGCTCTCCCTCACTTACCGTGTCCCCTGAGGAAATGAGTTCCCTCCCACAGCCCTCCGCTTCCGGTGCTGTCAGATGGGAAATGAGCCCAACAGCAGTGCTTTCTGTGTGAGGATTAAATCGAGCGTACACAAAAGGCGCGGGCCCCGGTGTGAGCACCACGCACGCCTGTCTCCCTGAGGACCGGCACCCACAAGACAGAATCTTACAACTAAATATCTTACTTTTTGAGAAGTGGGGTCTTCTCTGGAAGTGACAGCCCAGCTCAGAGCCACCGACATGTGCCTTCTCCACACCGGGTTTCTCTGCAACACAACTGTACCCGTGACCACGTCTCCTGCGTGGACAGGAACTGGGTCGTCCATCATAAACAGCGTCTGCTTCCAGTGTGTGGTCCTACAAGACAGGGGTGCGTGTGACCTGGAGGCCGAGGCATCACAGTCTCCACATGGCCCCTGGGGCGCTGACTCAGCTCCCACTGGCTCACCCCCAGCAGCAGCCACCCGGCCGGCAGTCCACCCTGAGAGCCTGGGACACGAAGCTTGGCTTTTCAGGCCAACTCGGGACAGATACACCCCCAGCCGTGTGATCTAAAGGACTATGGGATACGCTGGGATCAAAGGTACGCTGGTGAGACAGATCCTGCCAATGCCAAACAGAAGGCTGGTCCTGAGACCACTCAGATTCCAGGAGGTGTGGACGGCTCACCCTGGGTGGCCCAGAGGATGAGGGAGCTCAGGGGACACAGAGCTGCACAGAGGGTCCCCGAGTGGTGTCTGACTCCCGGGCCCTGCAGGAAGACGTCTGTCCCCCCGCCTGCTGTGGGCCCCGCCTAAGCGCAGAGGCTGCTGATCTAGCTCCTGCGTGAAAGTATGGGGGACACAGACGGAATCAGGTCCAGGGAGTCGCTTCTGTGACAGTTACAATGTGAGGACAACTGTCACATTTGGGGGGGAAACGGTAAAACGCTAGGATTCTTCAGAGTTGCGATGGAAACGTCTCGAAGTTCTTCAGCTTCTGTTGCCCCTCAAACTCCCACTGTCCACGGGCCCAGCGGTGAAGGGGGCTCCTCCGGTCTCGTTTCTCCCTGACTCTGGCCACCGCCCTCAGCCCAGCCTGTGCCCGAGCTCACTGCCCTCTGCGTGCCCCTGACTCGGGGGTGGGTGTAACCGGCCTCCTCTGCCAGGTGAGGGCGCTGAAGGGGGCACCGCAGGACCCTCGTGATTCAAGCCCACATTCCAGGCCGGTGGCATCAACCCCGCACGTCTGCGGCCTCCCTGGAGCCGGGGTCCCCTCGCGGGGCAGGTGCGACAGGCGGGCAGCTGACCCCACCCCGGTCCCAAAGGGAAGGCCTGCGCCCCCCGCACCCCACGAAGGCGGCTCCACCCGCACGCGTGCCCAGGGTCCTGGCCGGGAAATATGTCTCAGGAAATAACCTGCTCCAAAAGCGTCAGGCGAAGCCCCACGTCCTGCGGAGGCGCTTGGGGTCAGACCACGAAGACCTGCGGGTGCTCCTCGGGCGCGGGACGACGGGGAGCTCCTCCCGCTGGGGCTGTTCCCGGGGTGACGGCCCAGGCCCGGCGCAGAGCGGGGCCCACAGGCTGCCACGTCTGCACCACCCCCGCGCCCCCACGCGCGCGCCCCGCCCACACTCACGGGTGGAAGGGCCCGGTGCTCAGCACCTGCGGCGGCCGCCCCTCCTGCAGGCTCTGGAAGTGGACGCTAAACCAGGCCGCGAAGCCGTGCAGGGTCCCCGCCTTCCTGATGTCGAAGCGCAGCTCGCCCCGCAGGGTCTGGGTCAAGCAGACGACAAGGCACGCGTGGGCACCGCGTGGCCCCACCTGGGGTGTCCCCCGCGCGCCCCGCGCAGACGCGGATGCGTCAGGAGCCGCGGACGACCCCCGCTTTGGGGAAACCACCCCCAAAACCCGCATCGGGAGTCGAGGCTTCAGTCAGAAACGTTTCAAACAATCTGAGCTTCCGGCACCCAATTTTCTCCCCAGATGCCCGTGGAATCTTCTGCGCTCAGCTCTTCGAGTTAAGGAGCTGCAGAGCTCGGGCTGGGCCTCCCCCAGCAGGACGAGCTGAAAACCACAGCTGCGCCCACGCGCGGCGGCCGCCCCAGCTCCAGACGCGGCCACGTGGGGCGCCGGGCGGGGCGGGGCCGCGGGGAAACGGCCAGGAGCCCACGCGCCGCAGCCGCACGCGGGGATTCCCGGAAGGAACCGCGACAATTCTGTTATCAAGGGCGGCTAAAAACACTTGAAAAAAACTTAATGCAAATACCAAAATGAAACGGAATATAATTTATTTGATTTTGAAGATGCTGAGAATATTAAACACAAATCTAAAATGAAGACGCTAGAGGCAGCTATAAAGAAAATGATGTACAATATGGAAGAACCCGAATAGAACATAAAAAAGACTGGAAAAAATCAGTAGCAAATGCTTTATAAATTCACTCAATTGTCTAATAACAGCCACACACTCATACCGCTAGCACTCACTGAGGGTTTACGGTAAGAAGCCAGGCTCTGCTCTGAGTGTTTCACGGTCACTGATGATTAAATCTAAGGACCAACTCTTTTTCTCACCTCTAGATCAGAAATTTGCACGGTTCTCATGTCCAACTGCAATATAGTGCACGGCTCAGAGAGACAGTCTTCCGGTTTCAAAATGTGGTTATACTTGGGCTTTGAAAAAAACTCCTTAATTGCTAAAGATCTAGGGGAAAAGGTCAAAGCAACTGTTCAGTCATTGCAAACATCGTACAAGCCACGGTCTGGGGCCCCGAGCCCCCAGAGCAGCCCTCAGGCCTCCAGAGGACCCAGACCCTACCCGGGCAGCCGGAGTCCTCCTGGCCTGACCTGGAGGCATCCGCGAACCTGCGAGTCACTGGGCGCTTCCCTGTGAGGTCTCATTCATGGGATCTGAGCACTTGGAAAGCAACAGTCACCCCCCTAACCTGGAGGACGTGAGGGGCTGCAGTGCACCTTGCCTAGTTTTAGAATCTATTTGATTTCAAAATGCCTTTTGTGGACCTTCTATTAACAGTTTATGAAAGCGGTATTCCTGCTGTAGGCTCCTCTGTAACAAACGTTAAGGAACTCGAGGGCTGAGGTGGCCTGAGGCCGGGTTTTAGGAGAAATACTTGCTCTGTTGCGACACAAATTCAACACGGAAATAGACACCAGATGCCGCCCAGAGCCCTGCGTGTCACCGTTTTTGCTAACCCATCACGGGCTGCACTGGGCTCGCTAGTGAGTCACCTCTTACCACAGAAATGTTTTAAAAGTAAGCAAAGCAGTAACTTCTGAAATAGCATATAAAAGTGAATGTTTTTAAGATTCCACTGTATTTACATATTTCTGAATATTTTTCTGATAAAAAATTGTGAATTTATTTAAAAATGGGAGAATAGGGCCAAATACAAAGAAAAGTTTAAATTCTCCATATCCCTGTCTTAGCATTATCCCCATCATATTTATATAGATTTATTTATGCAAACTAACATCCATTCTGTATGACTTATTCTGCCAAGTTTTACTGTCTCTTAAACCCTTTCTAAGTATCATTACATATCCCTAAAAACCTACGGTTTCTTTTTTAACAGCTGCACAGCAGTACTCCACGAGACAGATATACAGCAATTCAGCCATATTCTTCTGGACGGCCACTGGCTTCCAGTGCTGGGAGGAGCGCTCTGGCAGTGGTTGGGGTGGCCAGCCAGATGCCAACCTCTAAGGCCCTGGCAGTCACACCTCCCTGCCACCACCAGGCAAGCCTGGGCTACTATTTTAATTTACTCTTTGCTTTTCTGGTGGGGAAAAGAACATCTATTTTAATTTGCATTTTAACTACTAACAATATTATAATTTGTCATATATTTATTGGTAATTTTATTTACTTTTTGTGATTTGCTTGTTCATGTGATTGGGATGTCTTTTTTTTTTTTTTTTCCTTTTGAGACAGAATTTTGCTTTTGTTGCCAAGGCTGGAGTGCAATGACATGATCTTGGCTCACCACAACCTCCGCCTCCTGGATTCAAGCAATTCTCCTGCCTCAGCCTCCCTTCCTTGTAGCTGGGATTACAGGCATGTGCCACCATGCCTGGCTAATTTTGTATTTTTACTAGAAACAGGGTTTCTCCATGTTGGTCAGGCTGGTCTCAAACTCCCGACCTCAGGTGATCCGCCCGCCTCAGCCTCCCAAAGTGTGGGATTACAGGCATGAGCCTCCGCGCCTGGCGATTGGGCTGTAATTCTAATTGGCTAGTCAGCACTTTCTAATGGATTCCAAGATCTGTCAGCACGTGTTATCTCTAATTACTTGTTTGCTTATACAGTCGTGTTTGCTAATTTCTGCCATATAGATTGCCAGATTCTAGCCCGGGGTTCACTTCAGCCATTGCTGCTGTGCATTTCTCCACCTAGGATGGCGCGCACAGGCCCCCACGGATGTCTGTTGTTGACACTGATTCCACGCAGAATTAAGTTTTCATGTATGGTGTGAGAGAAAAGGGCTAAGCAACTGCTCCTGAATAATTTGCTGACTCGGCCCTCACTCCCTCCTAATCGTAATGCCATCTTTTCCATGTATGAAAATTTTTGTTCTCTGCTCATCTGTCTTTTCTTGTTATAGCACCATACTGTTTTAATTACTCCAGCGCTACAACAGACTGTCCTATCTGGGTGCACAGGTACCCTCATTCATCCAACCATTGTGTGGGATCTCCCAGGGCCTCGGCTCACCTGCAGACTGTGGACCAGGAGGCCCCACAAGACGGTACCGTCCCAGCTGTGGACACTTACTTCAGAGCGCTGAGGTTGAACTCGTACGCGTTGTCCCAGAAGAGCACTTTGCTACGATAGTCCTTGTCAGCACTGCAGGGCACAAGGTGCAACGCTGCCATGGTGGGCCAGATGACCCCGTCCTCCTTGAGCCAGGCATCCCGGGCATACAGGATGGACTCGATCATGAACTCAAACTGCATAGGAGTGAAGACACACAGGAGACACATCACAGGCCCTGTGGCTGCACAGGCCTCTCACCGCCACATTCGCAACACCACAGTCTGAGAGTTCTACAGTTTTAGCCTCAAGAATATTCCGGCCTAGGCCAGTGAACCATGCAAGAAAATGTCTCAAGGGCTTATTTTATGCCCGCACGTAATGATCATTGATGCATCTCACAGCCTGGGTTTAAGTCACATAATTTCCCATTAGAATTAAGAATTGAAGCAGAGCAAAAAGCAAGGACATATCTTCACTTTGGTCCCATCTCAGTCACTGAAGAGTTAGTAACTACTGTGAGGCTGATTGCGTCGCCGAGACCTTGGACACACCCCCCTCCCCCGCGGGGAGCTTGGACACAACCCCTTCCCTCGCGGAGACCTTGGACACACACCTCCCACGCCCCTCCCGGGAGCCCAGGGGGGGAAAAAAAAAGCCCCGCTGGGACCTACCTGATACCATTTTGTCCAATCCAGGCCCCACTCCCTGCCTGCCATTTTGTCTTCCTGCCTATCATTTTGTCTATCTGGGCCCCACTCCTTGCCATTTTGTTCCATCCGGGCCCCACTCCCCCACCTTGGGCACAACCAATCAAGTGCCTCCACTCCCTATAAAACCCCACAACCTGAGAAGCCCAGCGCGACTTCTCCAGCCCCTCCTGTCGGACCACAGAACCTCATCCAGGAGCCTGAATAAATTCCTTCGCATTGGATTATTTTCATGCTGGCCTCAGTTTCTTTGTTTTATCCTCGGCGAGAACAGACCTTACAAATGGTGCCGAAACCCGGGAGGAGTTGTAAGACCCCTCCTGGGGGAAACTGACTCCTCCACGCAGAGCCAGACCGGGAAGCTGTCGCTTCACCACAAGGTAAGACTTCTGTTACCCACTACCCCACCTGCTGCTTTCAGGGAGTCCCTGTCCGAAAACCACTGCGCAGCGTCAGGGATTCCCACCGGGAGTCCAGGACTCCCACAGCCGCGGGGTCTGTGACCCCCAGCTTCCTTCCCCACGGGTCTGTGACCCTGGCAGGCCTCCCACTGCGAGTCTGTGGCTCCGGCTTCCCTCCCTTCCTTCCCCATGGGTCCGTAACCCTGGGAGGCCTCCCGCCGTGAGTCCATGACTCCGGCTTCCTTCCCCACAAGTCCATGACTCCAGTTTAGGACCTGAGTGTAAGAGGAGACGTCCCTACACTCTTGTTCTCTCCCCGTGAGGGGTCTTTTTAGGATCAGGAATTTGAGGGAGACGTCCCCACTTTCCTGAACCCTCACCAGCAACTGAGGTGTGGGTACTCAGAAGCCCCTTTTAAGCAGCCCTGCCTCACGGCAGAGTCAAACCCTCCAGCTTACACCAAATTCTTTAATTCGAACTGGCCCATTTGGCATAAAGGCTCCCATTAGAAAGAAACCGAAAATACAGTTTCCTTCTCATCTGTTTTTCTTTTTCGGTTTCTCTTTCTTTCTCTTTCTGTTGTTCTTTCTCTCTCGTCTCTCTACCTCTATTCTAAAATGGCAGCCATACCACACCCTTAAGATGGCGGCCGCTTTCTACCTTTAACTCTATCCTTATCTCCTTTCCTAACTCCAATGCGAGTGAGTTTATGTGTAGTCCCACGGCCTAACTGCTACGGGGCTTGTGTGGGCCTCCACCCGCGGTTCCACGGGGACGTCATAAGGCATAACGGTGATTCACCTCAGAGCTGTCCTACTCGGACTTCCATCCTGGGGTGACCAGGCCCGGGGATTATACGGGTACACCTTAGCCAAGATGCCCCTGAAATATCCCTCCGGGGATGTGGCCAGGAAGGCATCAGACTGGCCTCCCATCTGGGGGGGGGGGGCACCCACCCTTTCTCCGTCAGTCTTGTCTGTCTTTATTGTAACCTCTAATTTTGCCATGTGGCAGACAGTCCTAGCCTGGTCTGTTTTCCTTCTTATTATCATCATTGCATATGTGGTGTTGGCTTTATTGTACCCCCTAATTTACCCGTGTGGCAGATAGCTCTAGTCCTGTCTCCACTGCCCAGGTGCTCCTAGCCACCCACTTTATCTCTCAGTCAGCGGCTGATATAAGGAGGAAAGTTAAAAAAGCTGAGGAGGGCCCCCAGACTCCCATGAGAGACCTGGTAAACATGGCATTTAAAGTTTTTAACAGCCGAGAGCATAAGGCTGAGGCCACCCGACAGGCCCACTTAAGGCAGAAGGTAGGCCTCCAAACCCGAGCTCTTGTAGCAGCCCTGAGGCCGGCAGCCCACCGAACATCTGGTGAGGGAGGTCCATCGAAACCCTTCCGAAATATTTTAAGGGCCCCGCCCGGGTCCTGTTATAGATGTGGTCAAGGACATTGGGCCCGGGAGTGCCCCTGTCCTCGTCCACCTCCTGGAAGACTGGACACTGGAAGGTTGATTGCCCATCCCGGACCAAAGGCCCACTCTCCGCACCTCTATGTGAGGAGCAGGCCGGTCTGCAGGAGGCAGTCCCTTCACCTGAATTTCTTGGCCTTCTGGATGACTGATGCAGCCCGGACTTGAGGACCCCCATCACCCTTGCCGAGCCTAGGGTAACGCTGCAGGTAGCAGGTAAGTCCATTTCCTTCTTAGTGGACACGGGGGCTACCTACTCTGTATTGCCTTCCTACTCAGGGCCTAGCATACCTTCCCAGGTCTCGGTCATGGGAGTTGATGGAAGGTTTTCCTATCCCAACCAAACCCCTCCCCTAATCTGTCTCCTCAAGGGACACCCCTTCTCTCACTCCTTTTTAATCATACCCTCATGCCCAGTTCCCTTGCTAGGAAGAGATATTCTCCAGACTGTGGGGGTCACTCTCCAACTCACTAATCTCACATACTCAAATTCAAACGACTCACATACACACCTCCTACTGTCTCTCCTAATGGAGGCTACACCCTGTCCTAACCCTACGTCCTAACTCCCTATCCCTCCAGATGTAGTTGATCCTGTGGTGTGGGATACATCTAAGCCTGTAGTGGCGAGACATCACACACCAGTTAAAATACTTCTCAAAAATTCTACTTGCTTTCCCTCACATCCTCAGTTTCCTATTTCAAAGACCCAACATCAGGGTCTGAAGCCTATCATCGCTCGACTCCTAGCCCAGGGACTCCTTATGCCCACCAGTTCCCCTTGTAACACTCCTATATTGCCAGTCCAAAAGCCGTCCGGCGACTATCACTTGGTTCAGGACCTATGCCTTATCAATGAGGCAGTAGTACCCCTGCACCCAGTAGTCCCCAACCCATATACCTTGTTATCTAGCATTCCCTCCAATACCTCCCACTTCACAGTTCTGGACCTCAAGGATGCCTTCTTTACCATCCCTCTACACCCTGAGTCCTTCAACTGGACTGATCCGGACACCAATTTGGCACAACAGCTTACCTGGACAGTTTTGACCCAGGGATTTAGAGACAGTCCTCATATTTTCCGGCAAGCCTTAGCAGCTGATCTCGGCTCCTGCCCTCTCCAACCCAGTCTCCTCCTCCAATATATGAATGACCTTTTACTATGTAGTCCCTCCCTCTCCCTGTCTCAAGAGCATACTGCCACTCTTCTTAACTTTTTGGGATCCAAAGGATACCGAGTATCCCCACCCAAGGCACAGTTGTCAGTCACCTCAATAGTTTACTTAGGCATTCGCCTCACCCCTACAACTAAGAGCCTGACAACAGACCGTAAAAAGGCACTCCTTTCACTACAGCCTCCAGAGACAGCAGACCAAATTCTCTCCTTTTTAGGGTTTGTAGGATTTTTCCGCCATTGGATACCTAATTTTGCCTCCCTGGCTAAACCTCTGTATGTGGCGGCTAAAGACACACCCATGGGACCCCTCTCCCACCTTGGGGTAGTAAAACAGGCTTTTAAAACCCTACAAACTGCCTTGTCCACGGCACCTCCACTCCAATTACCTGATCTCAACTGCCCCTTCCATTTATTCACTGACAAAAAACAGGGAATTGCGGTTGGAGTCTTAACCCAGCCCCTAGGCCCTGTGTATCATCCAGTAGCCTATTTATCAAAGCAACTTGACCCCACGGTCAGGGGATGGCAGCCTTGCCTGCGGGCCTTGGGGGTGGCAACAGAACTCACTAAGGAATCCTAAAACTTACCTTAGGCCAGCCCATCTTGGTATTTTTCTCCCCATCGGCTCACTGACCTTCTCTCTCATAAGTCTCTCGCGTACCTAGGACCTTCCCGGTGACAAAAGTTTCATCTACTCTTCATTAAAAATCCTTCAGTCAGTCTTCATCCCTCTTCTCCACTCAACCCAGCTACTTTACTTCCCCTTCCATCCCACTCCCCTTCCCCAATTCATTCCTGTCCTGAACTAATGGAGGCATTTGCTACACCACGAGAGGGTCTGTCTAGCCTTCCACTCTCCAGCCCAGACCTTACCTTTTATGTAGATGGGAGTTCAGTAATAACGGCTGAGGGATGGTGAAAAGCAGCCTATGCTGTAGTCACAGATTCAGCCACCCTTGAGGCACGCCAACTCCCTGATGGGACGACATCCCAAAAGGCAGAGCTCATTGCCTTAACCCGAGCTCTTGCACTAGCAAAAGGGAAATGAGCAAATATCCATATGGACTCCAAGTATGCTTTCCTTATTACCCATTGTCACTCTGCCCTCTGGAAAGAGCGAGGATTCCTTACCATAAAGGGAACCCCCATAGTCAACACCACCCAAATCTCTAACCTCTTGCAAGCTCTGTTACTGCCCAAAGAGGTTGCTGTCATCCACTGCCGAGGGCACCAGGCCCAGCAGGATACCATTTCTTGGGGCAATGCAAGGGCAGATGCAGTAGCAAAGGCTCTAACCAGTACCAGGCCAGCTCCCGCTCCGGTCCTGTTTCTTACCACAGCCACATCGCCAGTGTACTCACCATCAGAAAAACAGGACCGTTAAGGGGAGGAACCAAGTCTGACCAGGGCTGGATCTTCCTAAACAATAAGATCGCCCTCCCACGGGAACAGGCTCCTAAAATTATTGCCGAAATCCACCAATCCTTACACATAGGGCCCAAAGTGTTACACTGCTTTGTGCAATCCCTCTTTTATTCACCAGGTTTGCAACAGACAATTGAACAGGTACACAAAATATGTGTTACTTGCTCTAAGGTCTCGTCTCAGGGAAGCTTGAGGCTACAGTTTCCCACCTACCAAATGCATGGCAACCTCCCGGCTCAGGATTGGCAAATTGATTTCACCCATATGCCCACTCACAAAAAACTTCGCTACCTCCTAACCTTTGTAGATACCTTTTCAGGTTGGATTGAAGCCTTCCCCACTTCTTGGGAAACAGCAGACATGGTAGCCTCCATTCTTACTCAAGAAATCATCCCTCGCTTTGGCCAACCTGCAACCATCCAGTCGGACAACGGTCCAGCATTCATAGCTCAGGAATCCTGGAAACAAGGCCCCACCACTAGAACCCAATACAGTGCTACAAGCTTGTATGCAAGAAGTTGGACGAGTGGCTGTCAACCAAATGCTGTTTCATCCCTTCGTCCGACTCTCAGTCAAGGCACCAGCCGACTGACCTATGCCCCTTACTTCGCCCCTATTCAGCAGGAAGTAGTCAGAAAGAGCGGTGCTCTCTATCTATCATCAAAAGGTCGGAATGTAAGGCTGGTTGCGTCGCCAAGAGCTCGGACACACCCCCCTCACCCGCGGGGGGCTCAGACACACCCCTCCCACGTTCCCCACCGGGAGCCCGGGGGGGGGGGAAAAAGCCGCGCTGGGACCTACCTGATACCATTTTGTCCAATCCAGGCCCCACTCCCTGTCTGCCATTTTGTCTTCCTGCCTACCATTTTGTCCTATCCGGGCCCCACTCCCCACCATTTCATCCCACTCACCTTGGACACAACCAATCAAGCGCCTCCACTCCCTATAAAACACCACGCCCTGAGAAGCCCAGCGTGCCTTCTCTGGCCCCTCCTGTCGGACCACAGAACCTTGTCGAGGAGCCTGAATAAATTCCTTCACATTGGATTATTTTCGTGCCGGCCTCAGTTTCTTTGTTTTATCCTCGGCGAGAACAGACCTTACAACTACCAGATTTTGAAAGAGCCCTGAAGTGTTGCAGGGACCCAACTGTTACATAAGATATATTTGGTCTGCAGTATTCTCAGAGTTTTCACAACCCTTTAAGTGGACTGAAGTCACTCCTTAAGAAATCAAAAGCAACACAGCCATGCCTTGGCCATTCACGTGGTCCCTAGGTCCACCTTGCATCCCTCAGAAGGTCCCAAGTCAAGGGAAGGACGTCATATCTGACTGAGGAAGTGGGGACCCAACACCCTGAAAGATCAGGCTTTCTGTCTGAACCAGAACTTCCTTCAAACACAGAAAGAGTAGAGGGAGCACCAGGGAGGTAGGTGGACCTTGCAAGCCACCTGGGGAGCTTGCAATTCATCCTGTAGTTGATGAGAAGCAACAGAGGGGTTTTACTTTTCTTCAATAATCTCAAGCAGGTTTTATTATAGAAGTAATACATGTTGGGCTGGGCACAGTGGCTCATGCCTGTAATCCCAGCACTTTGGGAGGCCGAGGTGGGTGGATCACGAGGTCAAGAGATTGAGACCATCCTGGTCAACATGGTGAAACCCCGTCTCTACTAAAAATACAAAAAATTAGCTGGACATGGTGGTGCGTGCCTGTAATCCCAGCTACTCAGGAGGTTGAGTCAGGAGAATTGCCTGAATCCAGGAGGCGGAGGTTGCGGTGAGCCGAGATCGTGCCATTGCACTCCAGCCTGGGTAACAAGAGCGAAACTCCGTCTCAAAAAAAAAAAAAAAAGAAGTAATACATGTCTTGTATAGAAAATGTAGAAAACTTACAAAAGTTCAAACAAAAATAAAAATCACGTATTAACCCAGCATCCAGAAGGAACCACTGTTACCACTGTGCAGTTTATCTTCAAGTATTTTTCTGTACACACACATGAAAAATATATATATATAATTTATTTTTATTTTTTCAGTTAGTCAAACTGAGCCTTTCTGGTGTACAACCTACGAACTTCAGGGCTTGTGTGGATTTTGTCCTCACGACCACAGCCAGCATACACACAGCTCTGGCACCCCAAAACACTCCTCACACTTCCCTCTGGTGGCCACGCCCACCCCCACCCCCAGCCTCTGCAAGCCACTCATCGGGTGTCCATCCCCATGGTCTTGTGCCTTCTTGAGAGTATCGTTATCAATGGAACCAAACAGTATATAACCTTTCAAGATGAGTCTCTTTCACTCGTAAAGTTTCTGGGGTTCCTCCGAACTACCTGTTTCAATAACTGGCTCCTCTTCACTGCTCAGTGGTATTCTGCTGTGTGGATGCACCAGTTTATCCATTATGGATTATCCTGATGAAGGACACTTGAGTTGTTTCCAGGTTTTTTGGCAATTATAAAGAGAGCCAGTATAATCATTCACGTACAGGTTTTTGTGCGAACACAACTTGCATTTCTCTGGGCTGAATACGCAGGAGAGGGACTCCAGGGCATAAGGTGAGTGCACACACAACTCTGTAAGTGCCAACCTGTTTCCACAGTGGCATGCCACCAGCGATGCACGACTTTCAGCTGTTCCTCATCCTCAATGGCACTTGGTATCACTATCAGATTTTTTTATATTTTAGTCATTTTTCAATAGGTGTAAGTGATATTTCACTGTGGCTTTAATGTGCATTTCCCTGATGGCTAAAAATGCTGAACGGCTTTTCATGTGCATATGTAATATCTGCACATCCACTCTGGTAAAGTCTGTGCAAGTCTCTTGCCCATTTTCAATTGGCTTGTTTTCTTCCTGTTGAGTGTTGAGAGCTCCTTGTATATTCAGAACATACACTGGATATATTATTTGCAATATTGTCTCCTAATCTTAGCTTGTCTTTTTATTCTCTTAACACCATCCTTTGCAGAGCAGTCACTTCTAGTTTTGACAAAATTCAATTTATCAACATTTTCTGTTATGGATCATGCTTTCATAGTCATTCCTAAAAACTCTTTGCCCAAGTCCAGGTGATGAAGATTTTCTCCTATGATTTCTTCAAGAAGCTTTACAGCTTTATATTTTACACACTTAGATCTATGATCAATTTTAAGTTCAGATGTATGCGGCGTGAGGCTGAGGTTTTATTTTTTAGATATGGATGACAACTATTCTAGTATCATTTGCTGAAAAAACTCTTTTCTCCATTAAACTGATTTTTGTACCTATTTGTAGAAATCTATTTCTCTTCTCCATTCCATTGACTTACATGTCTGTCCCTTCACCAATACCACATTGTCCTGATTACTGTAGCTTTAAAATCAAGTAGTATAGTTCCTCCAACTTTATTCTTCTTTTTAAAAATTGAATCACCAACTCTAGTTATCTCAGTCTATTTTTGTGTTGCTATAAAGGAATATTTGAGGCTGGGTAATTTATAAAGAAATGAGGTTTATTTGGCTCATGGTTCTGCTGGTTGGGAAAGTTCAGGCTTGGGCAGATGCCCAGTCTAGACGGTGAGGGCTTCAGGCTGCTTCCTCTCATGGTGGAAGGCAAAGGGGAGCTGGCATGTGCAGAGACCACAGGGTGAGAGCATAGGCATGCGGAGGTGCCAGGTTCTTTTTCAGAACCAGGATTTGCTGGGACCTGAGAGAGCAAGAACTCACTTTTCTACCCATGAGGAAGGGCATTCATCTACTCATAAGGGATCCATGCCCATGACCCAAACACCTCCTGCTAGGCCCCACCTCCCAACACCACCACACTTAGGATCAAATTTCAACGTAAGATTGGCTGGGGACAGACCACAGCACTGGTTCCTTTACATTCCACATACATTTCATAATGAGCTTATCTATAAGAACAAATCCTGCCTGGATTTTGATCGGAATTTTATTAAGTCTACAGATCAATTTAAGGAGACTCGTTCCAGGACCCCTGTGGATACTCAAATCCTTGGATGCTTCCCCCATACGAAATAATGTGTTTTTTACATACAAGCTACGCACATCCTCCCACAGCCTTTAAATCATCTCTACATTACTTCCACCTAATACAGTATCAATGTTATATAAGTAGCTGTTATTCTGCATTGGTCTGTTATTTATATTGATTTTTATTGTTGTATTGTTATTTTTACTTTCCGATATTTTCAACACACAGTAGGTTGAATCCACAGATGTGGAGCTCACAGATGTTTGACTATACTTCAAATTCTTGTCTTCTTCACCAATCAACTGCTACTATGTCTTTGTTCCAGAGTCCTCAAATAGTTTCTCCCTGTCTGCTGTCCAGGATTTACAGCTGCATTCAGTGGGCGAGATGAGAGGAGTGTGCCTTCTCCGTCTCACCTGGAATTAATTTTTAACGATCATGTGTATTGCTACAATTCTGCGGTTTCCAATTTTCTCCCCATTTTAAATGCTGCTGCCATGAACATTTTTGAACATAAATTTCTGTACAAATTTGATTATTTCCTTAGCGTAATTTTATCAAATATTTTTCGGTGCCTAGTCTCTGGGTCCAGCTAGGATGCTCTGCAGTCTCAGGACCCACCAGTTCATCCTCCTTCCTCCTCATCTGAGGTGACTGTGCCCTCTGCTGATGAACGATGCTGCATTTTTTTCTGATGTTACAGTTCAGAAATGCTCCACACCAGAACAAAATCCAGAAAAGAAAAAAGGCTGTCATTTTCTCTCTCAGTGCAGATAAAGCACACTGTTGTACAAGGAGGTGAAGAGACCTTGGTTGGAGATGTAGATGTAGCCATAAGCAGCCCTTCAAGCATGTGGTGGCAATGTTTCCTGAAAAAGACGTCTCTACTTTGTATGAGGCAAGCTTTGAAACCAAGGAATTCAGAAGAGTTGATGGTTTTTGTGTGAGGGAGGGGGGCACCAGAACTAGCATCTCTGAAAAGTAAAATGATCTACATGAGCTCCAGGGAATATAGCCAAAAAGAAATATCAAGGCATTAAACATGAACATCAAGCAAAGGGTCCAGAAGGCCTCCCATGGGCCTGTCCTACCGGGAAGCCAGGCGGCCTTGGTTGTGGCCTCTGCAGGGTGCCCTGTATAGATCGTCCTTCAGTGCCACAAACTGAAAGCTCCCTTGTTTACTGTCATCCTCTTGTGTAAATAAAGCACATACATTTAGGCCAGGGTCTTGCTGAGGGGCAGCTGTCCCATCCATCATCTAGAGTAAACTACGCATTCTATAAAGATGGCCCTAAATAAATCCAAAGTCTAAAGTTTTATTGGTGTGAAATTAAATTCTTATTGGCCACGTGCCTGTTTTCATGAGCTTGGTAAGCTCAGGATTTGTGATAATATACTCCATAAAACAGTACAAGGCGGTGTGAAGACAATTATTACATCTTTGTTAACCTCGGCAGTTACTTTGTTTCTTTTGCTTAGAAAATTGGTCATAATCTGGTTTTAATTTTGGTTCAAATTCTTTATTCTTCCTTGAACTAAACAGAATAACGGAATATAATATGTCCTCATCACACATGACAGCACTAATACACTAACAACAGTAAGGCTGAGTCTGGCAGTCTTTTAATTCTACCAGATGTGTAATGGAGACCCTCAGTGACCTTGCAAAGCATCCTGAAATCCAGGAGGCAGCCCCTGCCCCTGCAGTGCCACTGGCCAGTGGGAGACTGCTGAGTGTGCAACCTGCTTCTTGGAAATCCTGGTTCCTCAGAAGAACGAGCAAGATCCTGCAACGGCTAATGATAACGCAAATCAGGGCTCCACTGTCATCTGCTTTGTTAACAAAAACGATTAAACGGTCTGCTGACATTCTAGGACACCTGTGGTGTCTTTACCTGCATCTCCTTCAGAACTTTGCTGCTTCTGGAATAATAAAGCATGGAAGAAAAAAAATTTTTTTAATGCTTTTTTGACATATTCTGCCCTATTTTCCTTCCAAAGGCTTTACCCATCTACCCTGCCAAAAAGAGTGCACGGTGGTGACATTTCCCCACAAGCTCAGCATGGGGATCATCAGATAGTAGAGGATTGCTCAGCCAACTTCCCAGTCAAAACTAGTACAGTTAACTTTTAAGTTGTTGGGGACATTAAAGAACGTTCAAGATTCTGGCGTGTGGCCCTTCTCCGGTAAGCTGCTTTTCCAGTCCCTGCTCACCTTCCATGAGGTTATTTCTCCTATCTTTAGCTTCTGTTTTTCTTATTCCAACTCTTAATGTCACACATGCTGCAATTGTTTAGTTTCATTTACCATTTAATAATTTTTAGCTGTGTTAATGTATGAAGGGGAATTTTCTGTCAAATGTTTATCTGACAGCTTCATTATGAACTCTGTTCTTAGACCTTTCCCATCCTAACAACAGATAAACTTTCAGCAATTTTTTATGTTTCCTCTTTTTCTTAAATATTTAACTCTTTAGGCCGTTTGAGGTTTACTTTAGCAGACAGTGTGAAGGATCTCTTTTCTCCAAATCAATCAATCATTCAGCAGCGTCTTTGAACAAGCACACGCCCTTGCTGCGCCGACTGCAAGCTGCCCCTCCCCTACGTAAACGCACACGCTCTCCTCTGTCTCAGACTTTCACTACGTGTCAGCATCAGAGCAGGAAGATGGGCTGAGAGAGATGAAGGCCTGAGGGCTGTGGGGCTCTGAGAACAGGCAGACAGCAGGCAAGGACGACGTGAAGAGGGCCAGACACACAGTTGCAGGGGAGGATGCAGTGGCTCAGGAGAGGGGCAGCCTGGGGATGAAAAGTGAAGGTGGGTGCAGCTGCACCAGCGACTCCCAAATTCACAACCTCCCTCCCTCAAAGCCTCGCCAACCCTTATCCCAACAACAATCGCCATAGGAGCTCTTGCAGCCCCGTCACCCTGTTCTGTGCCTCCGTGGCCTGAGTAATGATGGTGCCTCTCCCTCAATCCCCCCAAGGAGAGTCTGAAGTCTGAACTCCAAAGCTGCCTCAAGCCCTCACCTGCAAAGCTCTGCCTCCCCCTCCACTGCCTGCACTGGGGAAAAACATGGTCCTGTCTGAACTTGCCCCAGCACTCCTCCGAATGTCCGGCTCAGGGTGGGCCCTCCAGGCCAACACCCACCGAGACCCCAGGCCATGTCCCCCCTGCCCAATCCACAGCTGGCCTGCATATCAGATGGGCACCCTGTGTTCAAGACCCACACAGATTTCCATCCTCCCCATGGCCCTCCTTACCCCGGCCCCCACCCGGTCCTGGTGGCCCACTCCCTGCAGCTCAGGGCTGGGAGGTACTGTCCTCCTGATCACACCAGGTCCCCATCAGCACATCCTGCCCGCTGGCCCTGCTCTGCGTCTCCACACCTGCCCCATGCCAGGCCTTGGCTCCTGCATCTTGACAGTAAGCCCACAGTCCATCCCTGGCAGTCTGTACCCCTCACACACAGACGGGCCTCTCGTCGCACAGGCTGTCCCAGGCCTCCAGTCCCAGCCACACACACCCAGAGGCCTCCCAAACACAGCCCACCTCTTTCTCCATCACCACTGGCACCCCCCTCGGTGTCCAGGATGTGGCACAAAGTCCTCAGACACACAGTTCCCCACATCTGGCCTCTGCCTCCCTGATGCAACACAGTCTGGCCAGTCTGGCCACTGGGCAGCTCTGGAACACAGCAACATGGAGAACACGGTGGCTACTCCTCTCTCCTCCCTCTGCCCCGCATCCCTCCCCGCTCTCACCCAGCCCAGGGCACAGCCGGACCCTCCGGCAGCCAGGCGTCCCCCCATCAGTGCCCACACACACCCTTCGCCGCACCACATGCACCCCCCTTGGCCCTGTTTCTGTCCCCATGGCCGGGCACCAGCTGCCAGCAGACATGTACTGAAGGAGCATTTGTGTCCGGGGCAAAGGCGAGAGCCCTCAGGGGTCAGGAGTGAAGCCTTCCAGCTCCACGGACGCTATTAATAAGCTGAGTCACAGCATGGACACTGAGTCTATTTACATTTCATCTTCTGACCACAAAATTTCAACCGGATTAAAGGCCCAATGCCATCTGTTACCAAGAAAACCGTTTCCCGGGGAAGCATCAGCCACACTCCACACTCCTGCACCAAGGCCTGTCTTTCTGGCTCTCAACACGGAGAAGTTGTTTTAGGTTGGGACGCTCCACTGCAACGTCCTGTGACCCAGGACACTGAGCCCAGGAGAACGCCGTGGAGACAGCATCCGGCCGCACCCCCGCCTCTTCCCTCCAAGTGGATAGCGTCTATGCAGAGCGTATTGGCAAGCAACCAGAAAACAGTCCACCCGCATGTGAAACGCAGGGTGAACGGCCGGACACGCCAGGCCCATGCTGGCCCACAGATGCCCAAGTGGCTTCACAGCGTCAAGGGGGCCCGTCTAAGGCGAGGAGACCCCGGTCAGGGACGAAGGCCCTGCTGGCATTAAAGAAACAGCCTTACCTGTCAGGCACGGGATTTCTACGGAATCTCAAGGAGAATGCAGTTCACGTAAATCACTCATGAAAATGTTACATGAACTTTGACCTAAAGTTCCCCTAAAGGCACTGTTTTAAACCAGGTGAAAATGCAAGACACTGAGCCAATGTCCACACAAGAAATTAATTATACCTCACATGAGGGAAAACATCAAAATGAATCACACGTCACTCTTGAGACCCTGAGGTTGGCCCAGCCGAGCCTGTGCTCAGAAGCCCCCCAGGCCCCGGCCCCCCGCTGCCCGCTCACCCGCCCTCACCAGCAGGCAGGTCCCCATCCACTCGGACACCAGCACATCCACCTTCTCGGGCAGCACCACGTCCTCCACCTTCTGCTGGAACACAGTGATGATGTCGGCGAAGCCGTTCTGCAGGACCAGCTGCCCCGTGTGCTGTGCCATCTCGCTGGCCTCCACCGCGTACACCTGCAGCAGAAGCGCCATCAGCGCGTGCCTGGCCCGCGTGGGGCCCGTCATCCACTCTCCTCCTGAGCCAACACCACACCGTGAGAAAGGGTCAATGACACAGCAGGGAAGCAGCATTCCAGACAGCCGGAGACAGCCGGAGACAGTGAGGGCTGGGCCACGCCTGCCCCTCCGGGGTACCTAGAAAGGTGCCACCTCTAACCCTCCCGACCGCCACCACCTCCACAGGGCTGCAGGTGGCCTGAAGCCTCGCATGCCCGGGCTGGCTGCCGCACGCACAGCGAGCTTAATCCATGACCGGCACAACAAGCGCTGAGCACCCAAGTGGCAATGCTGGTCTGTGCCACACCTGAGGCCTGCGAGACAATTTCAAACCCAGGTTCATAGGGGTCTGGTGGGAAGCGCCCAAGCGCTGGGTCCCGCAGAGCGTGGCCCTGGGTGGACACTGTGCTGAGATCCCACCCACCGTGTCAGGAGCCTCCAAGGCTGCCGCTTGGCTCAGCTTAGCACAGCACAGATGGCCCAAGAGGGGTGGGGAGGGGGCCAGCATGTGGATTCATCCCATCTCCGTGAGGCCATCCACACCCGATGCCAAGCACAGACATGTGGGTGCACCTGTTTCTCTACTCAACTGAAATAAACGTCTCACAGAACATACCCTGCCCCATGCAATTCATGGGATATTTTCTATTCTGCCCTATTCCTGTCCATGCTGTCTGTGACTCTTTACGTGGGCGCCACAGCCTCCAGCACGGAGTCTCAACACTGCTGTTTCACCGACCCTGAGCCCCACGTGCAAGGACGGTCGCCAAGACCACGCAGTCATCAGTGAGCCCCCAACAGCACAGGGTCACGAGTCGGCATCTCAGAGGCCACCTCGGACATCACCAGCCTTGACACACACACCTGGGAAGAGCTGGAGACCCCACTCACCGCTTTAGGCCGCGCATAATGTGCACAGAAAAGACTGATGATCCCAGTCCCACAGCCGACGTCCAGGATGACTTTATCCGTCAGGGATTCTTTATTCTGCAGGATGACGCTGTGGTATTTAGTTGTGCGTGGCTGGTCTGCCAACATTTCCAAGTGGAGTTTCTGGAAGAAATGCACACTCAGAGTCACTGCCTTGACCTAGAGCCATGCCGAGTTCTGGACTGAGATGAGGGTCAGAGCCACAGCTGACGACCCTTGACCCGGCCACCCCCATCTAAAAACAAAAGAAAACACAGAGCAAAAGAACAGGCCTGTGAGTCCCTCAGCTCAGCACAGTATGGCCGGCAAGCAGAGAGGCAGGACAGACCGCTGTGCATAGGGGTGCAATGTCGCCTGGACCACCCATGCCCACCTGAGGCAGGAGGGACCACCGCAACCCAACCAGATTCCCCAGGGCCAGGTGTCTGACTAGAGAAAACCGCGGATACGCCATGGGAGAGACGCCGGCGCAGGTGGGCAGGGGGTCCCCCAAAGTCCTCTGTACAGGAGCTTGCCCCTCATGTCCTGAGATAAGCGAGAGGCCCAGCCATTTCCTGAGGGAGAAAAATGCCTGAAACCCGAGGATATCCACATGAGAATCAGCCATCCCGCAAGGAGGCAGAGAGAGGCTTGCTCAGGGCAGCCGGCAGAGCCACGGGCTGCAGGTGAGGCCGCACCCCTCCCACCAACACTCTCAAGCTACAGAAGACCCAGCCTAGAAACAGCATCGCCAGGAAGAAGACAGGTAGCAGGCGGGAGCAGAGTGAGGACAGCGCCCAGACCTCGCCAGCAGACAGGAGCCTGCAAGAGGTCCTCAGAGCTCACCATGGAGCCTCCCAAGACGCCGCAGAATAAAAAACAAAGGGACAGGCAGGAGGAGGTGGGAGGCATGGACCACAAAGCAAGGCCCAGGTCTCCTGCCCTGAAGCAAAGGATGGGAAAGGCCTGTGGTGCCAATGCCAAGAAGACAGAGCAGGAGCAGCTACATCAGCACCACACAGAACACAGTTCAGAGCAACACATCAACACAGGACCAGTTCACCCAGAGCACGTGATTATTCTGAATACTTCTGTACCTAGTAACAGATCTTCAAAATACACAGAGCAAAACCAATACAGACGCAAGAAGAAACACACAGATTCGCCATTATCATCTGAGATTTCAACACTGTGCTCTCAGTAACTGACAGAAACAGAAGAGGAAAATGAGTAAGACTGTGGAAGGCCTGGATGTCAAAACCAAGCTAATCTCGCTGGTACTTAGAGAACACTTCACCCAACCCCTTGTAACAGTAATAATAAAAAATATCTAGGAATAAATTTAACAAGAAAGGTGCACAACCGTGTATGAGAAAAGCCTTAAAATGTCGAGATATTAAACAAAGCTGAAGTAACAGGAAGCTGAGAGTCAACGTTACAGAGATGTCATTTCTCCCAAAATTAACATCAACATTCCACGCAGTACCTACTAAAATGCCAGCCCATTTGGCGTGCAGGAGGAAGCACAACAGAATGATATTAAAATCAGTTTCAAAACAATCAGTGCCCAAGGCTAATGAGGAAAATGCTTTAATAAAAAAGTGGGGGGATGCTGGAGACCTAGCTCCCGCAGATCCTACCAAGGTGCGACGATGAAGCACTGGGCACTGCCGAGAAGTAAACAGACCAGTGAGCCAACAGGAATTCTCAAGCAGACCCCTGAAATCCAGAGCACGACAAACAGCATTTCACATCAGTGGGAAGGAACTGTCCAGTAACTGAGGCTGCGGTCGCTGGCTGGGTATTTGTGGGCATAAATTAGGGTGGAATTTTACATTATATTTTTTACAACAAATAAATTCTGGATTGATTTAAAATCTCATTGTTTAAAAGAGGATAAGGCCAGGTGGGGTGCCCCACCCCTGTAATCCCAGCACTTTGGGAAGCTGGGGTGACAGGAACCCCTAAACCAGGAGGCCACAGTAAGCTATGACTGTACCACTAGACTCCAGCCAGTCAAACAACAAAGTGACCCCATCTCTAAAGAACATAAAAAATAAAAATAAAATAACACAGAATCAAAACAACCTGTGGGTGTTTATAATGTGACAGTGAGGAAGATTTTCACAAAGGAAAGAGAAACCTGTCAGATCATACAAAGAAAAAGGTTCTGTGGGGAAAAAATTCACAAAGTCACAAAAATTCACAAATTCAGGCTAAATTACTTAACACATAAATCAACAAAAATCAAAAGAAATGGACAAATAATATGAAAGTTTACAGAAAATGAAAAAATACAAAACACCAAAAAACACACAAAAGATGACCAATCTCACTTATGGAAATCAAAATTAAAAGATACCATATTCAACGTTTAAGATCCAAGACCTTTTTCACTTTGGTTTGTGGTAGGGAAATGAGTTTTCACACACCATCAGTGGATGTGTGCCATGGTCTGAAATGTCCCCCAAAATCCACATGTTGAAACTTAATTGCCAATGTGATGGCATTAAGAGGTCAGCTTTGCGGGCAGCCCCCTGGCACCAAGTAGCCTGAAAGTGCCCCAGCCCAGAAGCTGAGAGGTCAGCTTTGGAGGTTACTATGAAAGGGCCTGAGGTGGAAGGGGCACTCCCAGCCCTCCCTCCTCCACACGTGAGGACAGCCATGAGGCGCCATCTTGGACACCAATGCCAGTGCCTCCCCAGCCTCCAGAACTGCAAGAAATAAATCTCTGTTCTTCATAACTTACCCAGTCTAAGGTATTTTGTTACAGGAGCACTAAGTGTATAACTAGCAAATCTTTCTGGAGGGCAAATTGGCAAGATCCACTTAAGGAAACCACACACACACACACGCACGCACGCACGCACGCACACACACACACTAGGAATTTACCCTATAGAAATTCTAAAAAACATTAAACAGGGTTACACAGGACTCCATTACAGCATTATTTATCATGACAAAATGTTGTTAAATAACCACTGTCCAAATCCAACACGATCCTTTTAAAGTAACACGATGCCCTGCAGCTGTTACCAAGAATGGCAGGTTCAGTATGAGAGATCTTCAAAATCATACAGCTATGTGACGAGAGCACAGTGAACACCCGAGTGTGTGGAACAACGCCTTTTCTATAAACTAAAAAAATGAAATAAATTAGGTGTCACTTAGACTTCCTAAGTACAGAGGAATCTAGCGGGCAGTGGTTCCTTGAGCTGAGAGGCGGGAATTTAACACTTTTAATTGTGAAATATGGTATACCTACAAAAGAGTGCATTAGAAAGTGTCTGCCCAGTTTATCAAGTCTAGTTATATACCAAAAACCTCTAATCCAACCCCAGAACACTGCCAGCATGTCAGACCTCCCAACTCGGCCTGCTGGTCCCACAGCCTCCACCACCAGCAGGTAATTTCCATTCAACTCTCAGGGGAGCCACTCCTGCCCTCAGTCAGTCTCACCACACATGCAAACTCACAAGCAGTGCCTTCTGGCCAGGCGCGATGGTTCACACCTGTAATCCCAGCATTTTGGGAGGCTGAGACAGGAGGATCACTTGAGGCCAGGAGTTCGAGAACAGCCTGGCCGACGTGGCGAAACCCCCTCCACTAACAAAACCAAAATTAGCCAGGCATGGTGGCGCGCATCTGTAGTCCCAGGTACTCAGGAGGCTGAGGCAAGATAACTGCTTGAACCTGGGAGGCAGAGGCTGCAGTGAACTGAGATCCTACCACGGCACTCCAGCCTGGGTGACAGAGCAAGACTCTGTCTAAAAAAAAAAAAAAACACCTAATGTGGCGTCTTAACTTTATATAATTGAGTCACACGTTACAGATTCTTTGCCCTATTCCTTCTTTTGCTTAACATTATTTTTATAACATTCATCCTGCAAGTAACTGTTTTCATCTCGTTTTAAAATGTAACCAGACTGTTGCCTGCACCAGGGGGTTATAGGCACTTCTCCATGTTGGGGGAAAAATTTCAGTAAGCTGACTGTTTAGAAGTTGGGCTTTTATTACTTTTTTAGGGACAGAGTCTGGTTCGGTCACCCAGGTGCTCACTGCAGCCTTGAACGCCTGGCTTCAAATGATGCTCTGACCTCAGCTTCCCAAAGTGCTGTGATTACAGGCATGAGCCACCACACCTGACTAGAAGTATTATTATTCACAGATTTATAGAATTTTTTTCATTTTTTTGAGAAAGGCTCTCGCTGTGTAGCCCAGGCTGAAGTGCAGTGGCACCATCATGGCTCACTGCAGCCTCGACTTCCAAGGCTTGAGCAATCCTCCCACTTCAGCATCTCAAGCAGCTGGGACTACAGACATGCACCACCATGCCCAGCTAATTATGTATATATGTATTTTGTTGTAGAGACGAATCTTATATATATATATATATACATTTTCACTATGTTGTCAGGCTGGTCTCGAACACTCGGCCACAAGCAATCCTCCTGCCTCAGTCTCCCACAGTGCTGGGATTACAGGTGTCAGCCACCACACCCAGCCTAATTTCATTTTTAAAGTAAAAGTTACTACTTTTTTAGATCCTGAGAGAGCATGCTCATAATCTCATTGCCCAAATCCTATCACTGAGCCAAGGGTCGGCAAACTACGCCACGGGCCACCCGTTTTTGGATGGCCTCCAAACTAACAATGGTTTTTACATCTTTAAATGATTTTTTTAAATGAAAAGAATAATTTGTGACACATGAAAACTGTATAGAATTCAAATTTCAGGGTCCATAAATAAAGTTTCACTGGAACACAAACAACCCTGCACACTTTTGGCTTCCACACAACCATGTCAGAGCTGAGTGGCTGCAACACAGACCCTCTGGCCTCCAAGACTACGAGCCTGCTCCGAACGACGCAGTCGGAACTAAGGCCAGAGAGAACCCGCCGCCCGGCCGGCCACAGGGAACTCAGAAGGCGGTACCAGTGTTCCGTAGCTGCCAAAGTACTCTTCATCCTGCCACGTGTCCTCGGGGTCATATTCATCCATCTGCTTCCCCACATGGTTTGCTGGAATGTACCCACAGCAGCCCGCACGCTCGCCCCACCACCAATCTGCAGTGGTCTGTCTCAGGATAAGAATTTTTTCTCCTCTCAAAAAACTGAGCTGGAAAAAAAAAAATGGTTAAAATTCAAAAGGAAAACCAGTCCTTAGTATTTCAAGTCTGGCTCAGTGATAAATCCCATCGATGGTGACAAAATCACAGAGATTTCAAACAGGAGTCAGTGGGTAATGACAGCAACTGAGAATGTGTGCAGGTGACAGCACGACTCAGCGATGCCTGTGGAACACCTACCTGAAGGACGGGTACAGCTTAACTGATGTTTTTAAAAGAAGGAGTGGGCTGGGCACGGTGGCTCATGCCTGTAATCCCAGCACTTTGGGAGGCCAAGGTGGGTGGGTCAGCTGAGGTCAGGAGTTCAAGACCAGCCTGATCAACATGGAGAAACCCTGTCTCTACTAAAAATACAAAATTAGCCAGGCATGGTAGAGCACGCCTGTAATCCCAGCTACTTCGGAGGCTGAGGCAGGAGAATCACTTGAACCCTGGAGGTGGAGGTTGCGGTGAGCCGAGATCGTGCCATTGCACTCCAGCCTGGGCAACAAGAGCGAAACTCCATCTCCAAAAAAAAAAAGGAGTGAACATTTTCAAACTGCCTAGGGGAGAATTTCTCAACAGCCTCTCCACCGTAACTCAGCTATGCCAATGGAGTTACTGGAGGCGTGCTCTATGAAATTCCTGTCACAAGGTAAAGCCACATCCAAGCAGATATAGCTGGATATGTTTGACAGCTTCACTTTTCATTAACTGGGTGGGTTCTGAAGCAAGGTTTCCAAGTAGAAAGCAGAACACTCTTCTGCCCCGGCTGAGGATCCCCACTCTATACCCGGCGTCTTCACATCACGCTTGGAGCAGAACTGGTCAGGCTGGGAGGTGAAGCCCACACACAGGTCTTATGTGGCTCCAAGCATCTGAATACTCTTCATTTAATTTTGGTATGACTTCTGCAAAAGCTATCTCATTGTGCCACTGAACATGCTGAAAGCCATGAACACTGACCACCACGCGTGGCTACCTGTGTCTCATCGGTGGCAGCGTAGTCTGCGATGGCCACAAACTCCTCCGGCTGTACTCCCTCCTGGAGAAGCCCCGCGTCAGTGTACTCAGCAGGCTCTTCTTCCTGCTCAAAGCCAAGCAAACGGTGAGGAGAGGACACAGGAGCTTTTTTTTTTTTTTTGGCTATGCTATTAGGATGGTTTAAATTTCAAATATAGATTCACGTGCCCAAGAATTTATCACACAAACGATACGGATCATCTTTACTACCATAATCAAAGGCTGTCACCTTCACTCTACATTTCTTTAAAAAAAAAAGAGAACATCAAAGGAAGAAGTCAGAAACAGGCACTGCTAGTGTCTATTTGGTGAGGAACCCTTGGCCTTCAACAGCAACGCTTCCTAAAGGCGGTCATCAGCTCCACGAAGAGAAACCAGTGTGAGGACAGAGCCAGGGGCCCAGTGCCCCAGGCAGGCACAGCCAAGGGCCTGTGGAAAGAGCTGGTGGCATGGCACAACTGCACGAGGCAGCAGAGCCTGGGCAGCCCCAGCTCAGACCCACACGGGTCCTTGGAGCCTCCCCCCACCACACCCATTTGTTTTTTTTTCCGAGACATAGTCTCGCTCTATTGCCCAGGCTGGAGTGCAGTGGCACGATCTTGGCTCACTGCAACCTCCGCCACCTCCCAGGTTCAAATGATTCTGATGCCTCGGCCTCCCAAGTAGCCGGGACTACAGGTGTGCACCACCACACCCAGCTAATTTTTTGTACTTTTAGTAGAGATGGGGTTTCACCATGTTGCCCAGGTTGGCCTCGAAATCCTGAGCTCAGGCAATTCACCTACGTCAGCCTCCCAAAGTGCTAGGACTATAGGCATGAGCCACCATGCCCAGCAGTTCACTTTATATAAGAATAAACTTGCCTGGAGACACCACTGCAGGGGGCAGAACCTCCAATCACACATTCCAGTTCAATGAATCAACCCTGTCTCAATACACACATTTTAAACACATTTTCCTAAACATAAAAGTAATTCATGTTTACGCTAGAAAATGTGTGAGAACGCCAAAGTACACAGAAGGAAATTCCTGTAACTGCACTCACTGATCGCAGATGGCAGGCAGCACACCGTTTACACCTTGAGGCTTTCTGAAAAGTGGACACGTGACACGTATACAAAGCATTTACCGGGTTCACACAATAATCCTGTGGCCTGTTTCTCACTTATAAACTCAACATTTTTCTTGATTCTTAAATATACTTCTAACACTATGTACTATCTGTATAGTATTCTAGTCTATGAATTGTCAAGACTTACCTATCCAATTTCCTAGTCTTGTACATTGAGACTTTTCAGTTGTTACTATTCTAAGTTACGTTAAGGTGAACTTCCTTCAACATAAATCATCCTGCATGGACCTTCATCACCTTAGGGCGAGTTTCTGAATGTGAACTGGACAGACTGAGGCTCTGTGTCCTCTATGGCTTTCGGTTTTACCGCGCAGTGCCCTCCACGAACGTATTCCTTAGACCGCTTGCTGCGAGAGGGAACCGCCAATCTTCCCACACTCTCAATAGATACAACCACTTTTGTTACCTCCATTTGCCTCCTTGTGTGGTTAGACGTCTTTGAAATCCCTGCTGGCATCTCTTTTTACCTTGCTGACGGCTTGTTTGTAGGCTTTGCGCCTTTCCGTGTACCAGGAGCGTGACTCGCTCTGAGGCAGCACTGCCTTCTGCTCACTCTGATCCCCCGTCACCAGCCCCTGCTGTGCGGCCTTCCATCCTCCTCCACGCCCGTGTCACACACACACATACGCCCCCCAGGCTGGAGTGCAGTGACGTAAGCTAAGCTCACTGCAACCTCCACCTCCCTGGTTCAAGCAATTCTCATGCCTCAACCTCCCGAGTAGCTGGGACTACAGGCATGTGTCACAATGCCCAGCTACTTTTTGTATTTTTTTGGTAGAAATGGGGTTTCACTGTGTTGGCCTGGCTGGTCTCAAACTCCTGACCTCAAGTGATCTGCCCGCCTCACCTCCCAAAGTGCTGGGATTACAGGCGTGAGCCACCGCGCCCAACCTGCATTTTGTTTTTCTCACTCACACAATACCTTCTGGAAAAACTCTCCAACTGTTAGAACCCTGAATTACTATTTTCAATGGCTATACACTATTCCATAGAAGGAATTCCGCTTGATTCTTCAGCCAGCCTCTGCTGACAGGCTTTGCCTCCGTGTCCAGTTTTCTACCACCGTAACTGATGATGCAACGGAAGAAGTCTGTGCACAGATAAGCTTATGTGAGGACACCGTATTTCTGTGGGACAGATTAGACTGCCAGGGTTAAAGAATACGGTTTGTTGTTGTTGTTTTGAGATGAGGTCGCCTTCTGTCGCCGAGGCTGGAGTGCAGTGGCGTGATCCTGGCTCACGGCAACCTCCACCTCCCAAGCTAAAGCAATCCTCCTACCTCAACCCCTCAAATAGCTGGAACCACAGGCACACACCGCTGTACCCAGCTAATTTTTAAACTTCTTGTAGAGATGAGGTCTCACTACATTGCTCACTCAAACTCCTGGGCTTAAGTGATCCTCCCACCCAGCAGCCTCCCAAAGTGCTGTGATTACAGACATGAACCACTGCATCCAGCCAGGGTATTTTAAATCCAAACATGAAAGATTATTTTCATCAAGCATATACCACTTCGTACTTCAATAGCACTGAACACTTAGCAGCAACAGGCATTACCACTGTCTTTCATTTTTCCCACAGTCGTAGGTGTAAAGTGTATCTCACAGTTAGTCACTATCAATCCCCTGGCTATCGCGTGTTCATGGTTTTTGACTGCACGCGTCTGCTCTCCTGTAAACTGTATCTTTATCTTGTCCATGATTCTACCTGGCTATTTGTCTTCTACTCAGCAGACTGAAAGCACTCTTTGTATAACATAGATCCTGTCTGACATCGCAAGAAATGTTTTCACAAACGTATTGTTTTCCCAGTTACTTTGTTTAGATTAGCAACCTCACGAGTTAGGTCAACAGAAATTTTCCAAACTGAAGCACAAAAAGAAAAAAGAATGAAAAAAAATAAGACTACAGCATGAGACACGCCAAGAGAAGAGACAGAAAAAATAAATGAAGAGATAATGGTGGAAATTTTCCCAAAATTAAAATTAAAAAGAAATCATCGAGGCCAAGGTAGGCAGATCACCTGCGGTCAGGAGTTCAAGACCAGCCTGGGCAACATGACAAAACCCCATCTCTACCAAAAATACAAAAAATTAGCGGGGCATGTTGACGCGTGCCTGTCATCGCAGCTACCTGGGAGGCTGAGGCAGAAGAATCGCTTGAACCCAGGAGGTGGAAGTTGCAGTGTGCGGAGACTGCAGCACCGCACTCCAGCTTGGGTGACAGCGCAAGACTCAAAACAAACCACAGATTCAAGAAGTTCAACTAACCCTAAGCAGGAAAAGCAAGAAGAAAACTGCTAAAAACCCCCAAAATGAGAAAAATCTTAAATGCGGCCAGTGTGAAAAAGGAATACATTACATTTAATAGAACAACAGTAAAATACTGATGACTTCTCATCAGAAACAGAAGCCAGAAAACAGTGAAATGGCACCTTTATGAAGTGTTAAAGTTGAACCTAAAATCCCGTATCAGGCTAAAACATTCTTGAAAAATGTGGGCAAAACACATTTCATAGTTTGACACAGGAGATTCACACTAATGAGTGTAATAATGAAGCTGTTCAGGTTAAAGGAAAACGATCCTACACGAACACACAGAACGCAGAAAAAAGGGAAAGACCTCAAAAAAGGCAAGAATGTGGGGAATCCTAAGAGACTATTTCTCTCTATTAAAACAGCAACAACGATAATGTATCGTGGGGTTCACAACACACGTAAAATTAAAATGTTACGACAGCAAAACAAAAACACGGGTCCCGGTAAATGAAACTCACTTGTAAGATCTTGACGTCATGAAGTGGTTACAAAAAGAGTGAAACTGAGTTAGGACGCACATTGCAATTTCTTGGGAAAACAATATAAAAAGGTACAGCTAACAAGCTAATAGAGGAGGTAATGGGGAACCGTAGGGAATACTTCAGTAATCCACAAGAGGGCAGAAATGGGGACGTGTACAAAAAAGAAATGTGACAAATATAAAACAGACAGCTGATGTTACACTTAATCACATTAGTCATTGCATTAAATATTAATAGACTAAATATTCCAGTTAAGAGGCAGAAATTGTGTTTAACAGAGAGACAAAAAAAAAAAAAAAAAAAAAGACCCAAGAGCCAGACCCAACTAGCTCTTTATAAGAGAAACACTTTATTTTTATTTATTTATTTTTTTTTTTGAGACGGAGTTTCGCTCTTGTTACCCAGGCTGGAGCGCAATGGCGCGATCTCGGCTCACCACAACCTCCGCCTCCTGGGTTCAGGCAATTCTCCTGCCTCAGCCTCCTGAGTAGCTGGGATTACAGGCACGCACCACCGTGCCCAGCTAATTTTTTGTATTTTCAGTAGAGACGGGGTTTCACCATGTTGACCAGGATGGTCTCGATCTCTTGACCTCGTGATCCACCCGCCTCGGCCTCCCAAAGTGCTGGGATTACAGGCGTGAGCCACCGCGCCCGGCCAAGAGAAACACTTTAAATATAAGGACTTATGTTGAGGAAAAATATATATACATAGACACATATACATACACACACACACACACACACACACACACACACACTATGTAAGCACTAATGATAAAAAAAAAGATGGTACAGCTATATTAACATTAAAAAAGGTACCTGCAAGACAAGAAGTATTTATTAACAGGAAAAAAGACATATTTTGTAAAAATAAGGTAAATTAATCTAGAAAACAAAACCTATACTAAATATATACACGCAATAACAGAGACTCAAAATATACAAGGCAAAAAGTGATAGAACCAAATGGAAAAATAGAAATATCTACATCATAGTGGAGAATTTTTAGTAACTGATAGAAGAGGGCAAAAAATTCAGAAAAGATACAGAGATTTGAACGATACTAATAACCTATTTGACCTTAATGGCATTTATAGAATACTACACTCAACAACTGCGGAATACATACTCTTTGCAAGTACTCATGGAACATTCACCAAAAAATTCCATGTGATTAGAATATAAAGCAGCCCTGAATACATTTCAAAAGACTGAAATTATAGAGGATGTTATGTTCTCTAGCCAATGTAATCAAAGCAAAATTAAGTAAGAAAAAGTAACATTTCCAAAATGTGCATAAATTAGTCAACATACTTTCAAATAGTCCAGAAAATTTCTAATTTCCATTGACTATATTAGAAAATATTTTGAAAAATAATAAAAATACAACGCATTGAATATGTGAGGTACAGCTACAGCAGTGATTAGAGGAAAGCCACAGCTTTAAAGACTGGTTTAAAATCAATTAGCTTCCCTCTCAGATGCTACAAAAATTAACCCAAATAGAACAGAATGAAATAAAGACAAAAGCAGAAATCAATAAAATAGAAAACAGAAAAATAGAGAAATCAACACAGATAAAATTGGTTCTTTATCAAATTGATAAAATCCTAAAAAGACTCATCAAGGGGGAAAAAAGAGATGGAACACAAATTACCATGATCAGACATCTCTTCTATAATGAGGGGTGGTATTAACAGGCTGAACACAAGTATTAATGAAATATTACCATGATCCACAAGTAGTCAGCAAAATTAAAATAACAAGATGCATTTCTAACCCAGGAGACTGACCAAAACTTAAAAGACTGATGCTGTCAAGTGTTAGCAAGCACCATTGCGGGTTACCGACAGACCTGTGAACTGGTTAAGTCATTTTGGGGAATAAGGGATCATTATCCAGGGAAACTGAAACTTGCGATCCCTTCCACCCTGCAATGTCATTACTGGAGAACAGAGGCATAGAGAAGGATGGTCACTACAGCACTGTGAAATCGAGAAAACTAGAAACGAGTGTCCAACAAACGGGAAGTAAGTAAAATGGGGTATACGCCTACCGTACAGCAGCGAGCCTGCAACCGGCCCATACACATGTGTACAAATAGGGTACTTTCTACTTTCAGAGAAGGAACACACTACAGGAGTACCCCACAGTGGCAGGACTGAACCAGCAGTACACACATATCAACAAGGACAAATTCCCCAGAGGTAAAGTTAAGTGCAGAGACAAGCTACAGGTGACACTGAGTATGACATCATTATGGAAACTCTAAAAAGCGCACACAGACAGTATCATATATCGTTCAAGGATATCTACAGGAGGCTTAAAGGTATATAAACGGTGCACGGGCACACAATGATTCACAGTTGTGTTTGCCTCTAGAGAGGTAAGAGGAGAAGCAGGACTGAGATTGGGAAACAAACTTGTTGCTTTTTGTTTTTTAAGAGATAAAGTCTCACTTTATTGGCCAGGCTGGAGTGCAGTGGCTGTTTACAGGCACAATCATAACACACTACACCCTCAAACCTCTGGCCCCCAGTGATCCTCCCGCTGCAGCCACCTGAGTAGCTGAACTACAGACTGAAATACACCCGAGAGTACTTTTACTTTATATAGAGAGAAAGAGCTTAATGTACATTGCTTAATGTACTTGTTTACAACATCATCCTAAAAATATCCTAATATTTGTTAAATTTCTCAGAAGAAAAATAAGATGTCCATGGAATTAAAACATTTTATGAATAATTAAAGAAACAAATTAATGAAAGATGCTAACTTTAAATAAAATTCCTGTAAAAACCCAAATGAGGCCGGGCGCGGTGGCTCAAGCCTGTAATCCCAGCACTTTGGGAGGCCGAGGCGGGTGGATCACGAGGTCAAGAGATCGAGACCATCCTGGTCAACATGGTGAAACCCCGTCTCTACTAAAAATACAAAAAATTAGCTGGGCATGGTGGCGCGTGCCTGTAATCCCAGCTACTCAGGAGGCTGAGGCAGGAGAATTGCCTGAACCCAGGAGGCGGAGGTTGCGCTGAGCCGAGATTGTGCCATTGCACTCCAGCCTGGGTAATAAGAGCAAAACTCCGTCTCAAAAAAAAAAAAAAAACAAATGAGGCCGGGCGCGGTGGCTCACGCCTATAATCCCAGCAGTTTGGGAGGCCGAGGCGGGTGGATCACGAGGTCAAGAGATCGAAACCATCCTCATCAACAAGGTGAAACCCTGTCTCTACTAAAAAATACAAAAATTAGCTGGGCATGGTGGTGCATGCCTGTAGTCCCAGCTACTTGGGAGGCTGAGGCAGGAGAACTGCTTGAACCAAGGAGGCGGAGGTTGCCGTGAGCCGAGATCACGCCATTGCACTCCAGCCTGGGTAACAAGAGCGAAACTCCGTCTCAAAATAAAAAAAAAAAAAAACAAATGAAAGTAGATCATTGGAATGAAAGAGGAAAAAAAAGAAAACATTAAAGTTGACATAACAGACATGAAAATGCTTAATTTTTAAAACGATATTTATTATTCAGTTGGTAACTTTTATATAATCAACATTCCTTAAAATTTGAGGCTTTTTTACTGCTAACTTGAACAAAACCACATGAGTAACCCAGGCAGAAACAGTATGAATACATGGAACTTTCCTAACGTGTCCGACTGGCCCTCAATATATTGCTGGCATTATGCATGAAATTTTATTGAACAGCTCAGAAAATATGCTTGCTTTGCCAGCTCACGTACCAAAAATGGAAGCCTAAGTGATGCTGATGTTTTGGGGCTAAGTATTTCCTTAGAAGGGTTTATGGGGCCCAGTGCAGGATGTCACCCTACAGACACTGCGTCTCCTCGGCCTCACAATCTTCATATTTAAGCATTCTACTGTGTGGCCACCTTCCAAGGCACAAGTCAAGTTCCATCACATCTGTGAGCTGACGCTTAGCTCTCTGCAATGTTCGCATTCGTTAAACACAGATTTTTAGGAACTGGAACCAAAATTACCTGTGATTCACTTCTGGGACAGTCACCTGATGTTGCCATAGTTCTCTTAGGCTCTGCCTCATAACTCCTGCTTTATTTCATTTTCTTCTCCATTTCTACTTTTAAAAAGAGAAGGAGATACAAAGTACTTGCCATATTAATAATTAAGTTCACTTAACTTCTAAGGTCCATGACAAAGGTCCTCTACCAAATAGAAATAAAATGTGTATGTGTGAAGAATGGTATAGAAATGAAAATTATAATCACAATTCTTCACAAAGACAAAAGCATTTAAAAATCATAAACTTCAAACAGTGTGTGTTTTCTTCACTAGTCTGCAAGGTGTTACTCTTACTCATTTGCTGAAGCCTGTTAGTTTCTGTCAGATCAAATGTCGACTTAAAGCAATAGAAATCAGTATCCATTCTTTCCTTAGAACTGTGATAGCTTTAATTCCAACTAAAAGTCCCTATCTGGGACTTTACAGTGCTTTTTCCACTGACAGGAACGAAGGTGCGCATCTTCCCGTCTTTTCCTTCTCAATTCTTATTTTTCCAGTAACAGTGTAATCCACACTCAGCTCTGGGATGAACGCGTTTTTTCAATTGCATAGCAATTCTTTGCTTAAAATGCAAGCTTCACTTCTAAATTCAGACTTGATGTTTATTTTTGTGATGTTCATCGTTACAAATACTTACTGATTTACAGAATTATATTTTCACTGGAGAACCTGCGTCCAAATTGGGATGGGTCGGAGTGGGTGCTGGGGTGCGCGCAGGATCCGGGCCCACCTAAGATGACCTTGGGAAGAACAGGATCATGGGGGGTGGGAACAGGTGGCCAATGACGGCGGGTGAGAACCGGGCAGGAAGCGGGCAAGAAGCGAGGGGGCCGCGCGTGGACGCAGGAGCACCACAGGGTCAGGCGGCGAGCTTGCCGTGAGCTTCAGAGCAGAGATCGGTGGGGCGTGACCGAGAAGGGCGTGGCAGGGCTGGTGGTGAGGTGGGCGTGACGGCGGAGGGCGTGGCAGGGCTGGTGGTGAGGTGGGCGTGACCGCGAAGGGCGTGGCAGGGCTGGCGGTGAGGTGGGCGTGACCGCGGAGGGCGTGGCAGGGCTGGCGGTGAGGTGGGCGTGACCGCGAAGGGCGTGGCAGGCCTGGCGGTGAGGTGGGTGTGACCGCGGAGGGCGTGGCAGGCCTGGCGGTGAGGTGGGCGTGACCGCGGAGGGCGTGGCAGGCCTGGCGGTGAGATGGGCGTGACCGCGGAGGGCGTGGCAGGCCTGGCGGTGAGGTGGGCGTGACGGCGGAGGGCGTGGCAGGGCTGGCGGTGAGGTGGGCGTGACGGCGGAGGGCGTGGCAGGCCTGGCGGTGAGGTGGGCGTGACAGGGGAGGGCGTGGCAGGCCTGGCGGTGAGGTGGGTGTGACCGCGGAGGGCGTGGCAGGCCTGGCGGTGAGGTGGGCGTGACCGCGGAGGGCGTGGCAGGCCTGGCGGTGAGATGGGCGTGACCGCGGAGGGCGTGGCAGGCCTGGCGGTGAGGTGGGCGTGACGGCGGAGGGCGTGGCAGGGCTGGCGGTGAGGTGGGCGTGACGGCGGAGGGCGTGGCAGGCCTGGTGGTGAGGTGGGCGTAACCGCGGAGGGCGTGGCAGGGCTGGTGGTGAGGTGGGCGTGACGGCGGAGGGCGTGGCAGGGCTTGTGGTGAGGTGGGCGTGACCGCGGAGGGCGTGGCAGGGCTGGTGGTGAGGTGGGCGTGACGGCGGAGGGCGTGGCAGGGCTGGTGGTGAGGTGGGCGTGACGGCGGAGGGCGTGGCAGGGCTTGTGGTGAGGTGGGCGTGACGGCGGAGGGCGTGGCAGGACTGGCGGTGAGGTGGGCGTGACCGCGGAGGGCGTGGCAGGGCTGGCGGTGAGGTGGGCGTGACGGCGGAGGGCGTGGCAGGCCTGGTGGTGAGGTGGGCGTGACGGCGGAGGGCGTGGCAGGGCTTGTGGTGAGGTGGGCGTGACCGCGGAGGGCGTGGCAGGGCTGGCGGTGAGGTGGGCGTGACGGCGGAGGGTGTGGCAGGGCTGGCGGTGAGGTGGGCGTGACCGCGGAGGGCGTGGCAGGGCAGGCGGTGAGGTGGGCGTGACGGCGGAGGGCGTGGCAGGCCTGGTGGTGAGGTGGGCGTGACGGCGGAGGGCGTGGCAGGGCTTGTGGTGAGGTGGGCGTGACGGCGGAGGGCGTGGCAGGGCTTGTGGTGAGGTGGGCGTGACGGCGGAGGGCGTGGCAGGGCTTGTGGTGAGGTGGGCGTAACCGCGGAGGGCGTGGCCGGAGCAGGCGCTGGGTTGTGGGCGTGGCCGGGAGGTGGCGCGGCGCGCCGGGAAGGGTGTGGCAGGGGCCGAGCTCCCGTCCGGAAGCCAGGGCAGGAAGCAGAGACCGCGAGGACGCTCGGAGGTCCCAAAAGGGGGCGGAGGCCTATGTCTGCCAGCGGCGCACAGGCAGTGCGAGGACGCCTCACCTAGCCTGTCATGCCTTACGTGCAGTCCAGACGCCTGAGCTGCCCATCAGGAAACCTACCTCAGCCGCGTTTCTCCGCTGAGTTCCGCGTTCACACCGCCAAGGCTCCCGGAGCCTCAGCCACCGCCCTAAACCCGCGCAAGCGCAGTGCGCGCACGCCGTCAGCCGACAAGGCCCCGCCCACAGCCAGGCGCCCCGCGCAGGCGTCGCCCCCAGACGCCCGCCCTCTAGGGAAGCCGGGCCAGCGCCCTCGGCTCGCGCAGGCGCACTGCGCACAGGCCATCCGCAGCTAGGACTGCGTCCTACGCAGGCGCACTCCGCGGTCGTGCCAACCCGAGGCCTCGCGCCCGCTTGTGTGGAGCTTGTCCCCAACCGCCCCGCCCCATCGCTCGGCTGGGGGTCCGACCTGGGGCGGGGGTGCGGAGCTGGGCACCTCACGGCCTGGGAAACACAACCCCTGCGAGCCACAGAACGGCGGAGGCTTCCGTGGAGGACCCGCCCCCACGCCTCTTCCTGTTTTCTCTCAAATAATTGAATCAACTTTCCCGTGGGCGCTGCGCAGTGCGCGCCCTCTGCCTTTCTTCTGGACGGATGGAAGCAGCGTGATAACGTTTCTGTTTTGCTGAGAGGAAGTTGGGGGTTAAGGAGAAATGGACGGCACTAATGCCTGTAAAACAAATAAAATTCGAAGGGCCCCCTGCAGCCATCTGGCCGCACTCCCTCCTTGACCAGGGCACTCTGAAGCTCAGCCTGAGAGGCTGGTCTGGTCTGGAGGAGAAGTAGGGGCTGGACGGGGGGTTAATATACTCCTCCGGCGTTAACATCAAGGCAGACCTTAGGTCTGATAGAAAATGTCAAGGGGAAGTAAATCTTGGGGCCCCCGGATCATTAAGCTAAAGGGAGAAGTCAAGCTGGGAACTGCTTAGGGCACACCTGCCTCCCGCTGTGCTCAGAGCCGTCTTCCTGCTCGCTGAGATAAATGCGTAGCTGATCACCTCCTTTGGAGAGGCCAACCAGAAACCCAAGGGAATGCAAACGTCTTACTTACCTGTGAACTGGAAGCCCCCTCCCGCTTCAAGGTATCCCTCCTTTGCTTCGAGTTGTCCCACCTTTCAGACCAAACCAATGTTCATCGTACATGTACTGACCGCGGTCTCATGTCTCCCTAAAATGGATAAAACCAGCTGTGCTCTGATCACCTTGGGCACATGTCGTCAGGACCTCCTGAGGCCGCTTCATGGACATGCATCCTTAACTTTGGCAAAATAAACTTCCTAAATTGACTGAGACCTGTATCACATTTTGGTAACCACAAAGGGCTTCTGAGTAGATGTGCCCCTGACCTTTGACAAATCTCCTATCGGTCTTTGGTACCAGTTTGAGCTATCTTTATGGCTCAAACAAATAGGACAATTTTGCTGAGGCATGGAAGCACCCCCTCCAGAGAGTCCCTGATCTACTCAGATTTGGTCAAGCTCTAAAGTTTATTTTGCTGTACAACTTCTTCGCGTGTGACTTACCACACAGTGGTCTGGGGCCCTGCCCTTGGGGACTCACACTCCTGAGACCAGGATGGGGGCAGGGCTGTGCTTGATCAGCCCCCTTCCACCTCCAGAGTTCAGAACTCAGCGTCTTACCTGCTTCCCAGGGACCAGAGCGCACAGAACACACAGGACCTGGCAGAGCACCTGACAGACATGTCAGGAGGTACTGGAGCACACACATCAGCACTCCAGGGGCAGGAGAGGTCGTCACTTGAGTTGCAAAATCTGTTCCTAAAAGAGTCCTTGGGGGAGGCCGAGGCGGGTGGATCACGAGGTCAAGGGATCGAGACCATTCTGGTCAACATGGTGAAACCCCGTCTCTACTAATACAAAAAATTAGCTGGGCATGGTGGCGCGTGCCTGTAATCCCAGCTACTCAGGAGGCTGAGGCAGGAGAATTGCCTGAACCCATGAGGCGGAGGTTGCGGTGAGCCCCGATTGCGCCATTGCACTCCAGCCTGCTGGGTAACAAGAGCGAAACTCCGTCTCAAAAAAAAAAAAAGAGTCCTTGGGAGGCCTGGCTCCTTGGTGTGCTGAGCAATTGACCCATCAGCCGCACTCTGCTACTCAAAGAGGCCTCTGGAGCCTTCCTGTGGCCAAGGGACCTGGCCAGCTGCACAGGCTGAGGACAGAGCAATCTCAGCCAGGGCTCCAGGAACAGGCGTCCTTCTGTGGTCATCATCGCAGCAGCAGCAAGGTCGGGGTGGGGCGTCAGCATGGGATGTGCACCCTCTCATCCTGGGCACAGCCAAGTGAGCCTCGCCTGGGGAAGGGAGGTGCCCACATGCAACTCAGGCAAACACAGCCCCCGGGCCTCGTCCCAGGGAGCCCTGAAGGAAGAGCTCAGAAGATAGCAAGTAATTTTCTAAATTAATACACAATAATAGGTAATTAATCTTAAATGTTGAACTAAATGTTAATATGTATGTCACCGGAATTACATCAAATTATTCAGTTTCATTACGGAGCCTGCCTTAGGTTTTAATTCCAAAATTAGTTTATTCCTCCTATGATTTAAATTTACATTAGCACTCAATAGAACTGCTAGATACTAAACAGACCTGTGGATGTATTCCAGTTACACTAAAAATTTATAGTGCCAGGCTCGTCACAGTGTGTTTAACTTAAAGTTTGTTTTTCAAAAGCAAAAGAGGTTATTATTCTACAGTAGCAAAACTGCTAGAGATTGAGATTCCAGATTTTTAAATTTTATTTATTTATTTATTTATTTTGAGACGGAGTTTCGTTCTCGTTGCCCAGGCTGGAGTGCAATGGTGCGGTCTCCACTCACTGCAACTTCTGCCTCCTGAATTTCAGTGATTCTCCTGCCTCAGCCTCCCAAGCAGCTGGGATGACAGTTGCCCACCACCACGCCAGGCTAACTTTTTTGTATTGTTAGTAGAGACGGGGTTTCATCATGTTGGCCAGCCTGGTCTCAAACTCTCGACCTCAGGTGATCCGCCTGCCTTGGCCTCCCAAAGTGCTGGGATTACAAGCGTGAGCCACCGCACCTGGCCGAGCTTCTAGATTTTAGGTTCTCATCTTTCCTCTTCTCTCGTTTGTTTGCTACGTTCTTTATTTAAATCTCTAAAATAAAATAATTCATTTCCACTCCTGGAGCGTTGCTGTGGAGGTGCTTCAATTCCATGAAGGCATTTTTACAATCGGGGCATGTGCACCCTCACTGGTTAAGTAGGGTTGGTTGGTTGGTTTGTTTTTTGAGATGGAGTCTCTCTCTGGCCCAGGCTGGAGTGTAGTGGCAGGATCTCAGCTCACTGCAACCTCTGTCTCCTGGGTTCAGGGGATTCTCCTGCCTCAGACACCCTAATAGCTAGGACTACAGGCACACGCCACCACACCCGGCTAATTTTTGTATTTTTAGTAGAGACAGGGTTTCACCATGTTGCCCAGGCTGGTCTCAAACTCTTGACCTCAAGTGATCCGCCCGCCTCAGCCTCCCAAAGTGCTGGGATCACAGATGTGAGTTAAGTAGTTTGAACAACAATTGATTAGACTTTTCTGGCTGCTCACTTGCACTGTGCTGTCCTGGCCCACAGGCCCTACGGGAAGGCAAAGGCCGTAAGACGTGGGATCCTCTGGAGTCGTCAAATGACAAACACTCCCGTTGAGTGAAAAGACAAACAGGCTAATCCTGTGCTTTTTAAAAATTTTAAACCTGACATGATTTTATTGCAAATTTCCAAGAATCCTTAAAAGTTATAAAAAGTATAATCAAAATAAGCATCTGTGGCAGAGTTCTACAAAAGATGAAACTCAATTTTCCTTTGAGATCTTTCCCCAGCCTCAGTTCAAACACTTCCTGTCATATTTCACCAAGACTCAATTCCTGAGCAAGAAACCACACGCACAGCAGTGCCATGAAAAGCGGCTTTGTGTGGGGTAAGCTCTTCGCACTCCAATCTCCAGTTCCTTCTCAAAGCTTTGAAAAAAAGTTGAAAAATAAAAACAAAAGCCCTGCTGTGTTGAGCTGGGCTGTGGCGTTGCCATGGACCCAGGGCAAACAGCTCCTGCTCTGCCCCAGATCAGCTCACGCTGGGCCTGTACTTCATGGACTTTGGAATGACTGGTTGGAACCCAAATGAATTCATGGAATTCGACATGGTTCAAAAATAATAAAATGTGATACTCATGAAATGCTGATATTCTGTCTTAATTTGCCAGATTGGGGGCGTCCTGGATTCAGAGTGTTCTAAAGTAGCCAGTAAGTTCACTCTGCCCTTTTGGACCCTAATAAATCTGTCTCAGAAAGAAATCTCTGGCCCTCTGCTATTTGCTGTTCTTTGCTTTGCCTGGTCTGACTCCTGCCCCAGGAGTGCCGACAGCCCCAGGTTCCACAGACAAGAACAGCAGTGTTTATGATAATCATAGTAACTCCCAAGTGAGTGCTCTGGGTGTGTCTGTACGTGTGCACACGTATGTGCATGCCAGTTTCCTTCACTCCTCTGACGGCCCTCTCAGGGTGCAGCTTTTTCCCTGTTTTATGCAGGATGAGAAAGGTTGTCATTGGACAAGGTGCGTTCAGAGGTCAGATCTGAACTCAGCTCCAAGGCTCCAGCACCCAAGCCCTGGCCCCATGGCTGCCTGCTGGCTGGGAGTGGCATTCCCCAGAACAGGAAAGGCAGCGAGTTCTCATTGCATCCACACTTGCATTTGCTACAACAGAAGCTCTTTGTCTCTTCTTCACATTCCTTTAGAACACAAACCTCCTTTCTCCCCGTGGCCGTCGGTCGCTGGAACCAGCCTCGTGAGTGGCTTGGTGGTGGATGGCACCATCCTTTGTGGGAGAAAACAATGTTGCTGCCCAGGCCTTTCTGAAATGACCTCTTCCTGCCCCCTGACCAGCCCCAGCCAGGCCTAGGGCTGGCTGCCTAGTTGATTGGAGCCAAGGGTTTGCTGAATGGATGAAGAGAGAAGGGGCATCCAAGCGGCTGAAGAAGATCTTAACAGAAGATTTATACATCCCGATAGAGCCCCCCCGTGGACCCCCCCCGCTCCTTCGTGCCCTGCCTGGGCAGGTGGCACTGTTGCTTGGGAAGGAGAGCCCCTCCCTGTAATGGCACGTCATCGTCTGGGAGCCTGGAGCCACATCAACTCATTTCCCTCCATCTGCAGAGCAGACAAGCATGAACCACATGGGTGCCTTTGGCGTTCAAGGTGCAGTAGACTAGATACCATGGGCCTTGAGGTGCCATCACCCCCTCCCAATCATCTCCGAAGTGTCACAGGCTGCAATGCCACGCAGCTCTTCACAAGGCCACGGCCACTAGTCAAACGATGGCTCTTGGCCACAGAGTCATGGCAGCGTTGCTCACAACAGCACCTTTCTTCCCAAGCCAAAGAGTACGAGGTCTCACTCTCCTGAAAAGCACCGTGGTGATTGCTGTCCAGCAGCCAGCTGCCTGTTGGCACACTTATTGTCTCCATAAGCTTTTTTTTTACTGGGGGGAACAGGTGGTACTTTTTTTTTTACAGGTAGACTAGTGACATTTGTGATGTCTTCTTATATTAGTTGGGGGACTTTTTATCTTCAGAAAGTAACTACTCATTTTTGGTTTCCAGTTCAGCATGTAAGGAACTAAGAAGTCTTTTCTCCCTCCAAACAACAAGTAAAAAGCTGAACGAACTGAAAAATTAATAGCCCTTCCTGGATCCAGTAGAGAAGTGAGGTCACAGGACAAACCATTGCACCCAAAACTGGAGAAACAGACAGGTGGGAGAAAGAGTCACAACTTATCTCCAGCAGATTCCTCCAGTGCCAGGGTAGGAAAACCAGAATCATCACTGAAAAATTGCTGGAGGCTCAGTGCAGCAGAGTCTGAGGGACAGTAACTCCAGGGGGACCCCAGTCCTGGAGCCCTACACTTTTGTGAGTTACCTCCAGGAGCTCGACCAGGTCCTCACAGTGAATACTGGAGGAAAATCCCCTTGTGCTTCCGCAAGGAAAAGAAAAAAGGAACCATCGTGAGATAGGACATTCTGTTCTTAACAATGCCTGTCCTCAGGAATCTGTTTGATCCCAACCAAACGAGCTGGGTTACATCAGAGCCTGACCTACCAACTCCATGTGGTTCTGGACTTCCATGCAGGTGAAGGGAAACACACAGTTCCAGCCTCCTACAGCCATCTGGTCCCACCCACAGGATGGGGGAGCACTTGTGAGGGTCACAGTTCAGGGATGCAGGGTCACCACAGGCCTGACCTATTCATAGGATTGTCAAATGCTTTCCCTCCCCCACACCAGCCACCACATCACTAAAGGCCTTTCTACAGCAGTTCCTTCTAGCCATACTTTATTTCCAGCCTTCAAATAAAAAATTAAAAGGCATGCCAAAAGACAAAACCTAGTTTGAAGAGACTAAAAAAGCATCAGGCGCAGTGTCAGATATGGCAGGGTGTTGAAATTATCAGACCAGGAATCTCAATAAACAAGGTATTGAAGGAACATATCTCAAAATAATAAAAGACATTTATGACAAACCCACAGCCAACATACTAAACGGGCAAAAGCTGGAAGCACTCTCAAAAACTGGCACAAGACAAGAATGCCTTTTTTCACCACTCCTATTCAAAATAGCATTGGAAGTCCTGACCCGAGCAATCAGGCAAAAGAAAGAAATAAAGCCATCTAAATAGAAAGAGAGGAAATCAGATTAACCCTGTTTGTGAACAACATGATTCTATATCTAGAAAACCCCATAGTCTTGGCCCAAAATCTCCGTAAGCTGATAAACAACTTCAGTAAAGTCTCAGGATAAAAAAATCAACACACAAACATCACTAGTGTTCCTATACATCAACAACCATCAAGCTAAGAGCCAAATGAGGAATGCAATCCCATTCACAATTCAAAAATAATAAAATATTTAGGAAACAGCTAACCAAGGAGGTAAAAGATGTCTGCAAAGAGAACTACAAAACACTGCTCAAAGAAATCAGAGATGACAAAAACACATGGGAAAACATCCCATGTTCATGGATAGGAAGAATCAATATCATTAAAATGACCATACTGCCCAAAGCAATTTATGGATTCAGTGCTATTTCTATCAAATTACCAATGACATTGATCACAGAACTAGAAAAAATTATTTTAAAATTTATATGGAATCAAAAAAGAGCCTAAATAGCCAAAACAATGCGGGGCTACGGTAACCGTAGCAGCACGGTACTGCTAGACAAACAGACACAGCAACGCAGAATAGAGAAATGAGAAATAAGGCCACACACTTAAAACCATCTGATCTTCAACAAGGCTGATAAAAACAAGCAATAGGGAAAGGACTCCCTGTTCAATAAATGGAATAACTGGCTAGCCATAGGCAGAAGATTGAAACTGGCCCCCTTCCTTACACCGTATACAAGAATCTACTCAAGATGGGTCAAATACTCAAATGTAAAACCCAAAACTATAAAAACCCTGGAAGACAACCTAAGTAATATCATTCAGGACATAGGACTGGGCAAATATTTCATGATAAAGACACCAAAAGCAATTGCAACAAAAGCAAAACTTGACAAATGTGATCTATTTAATTAAAGAGCTTCTGCACAGCAAAAGAAACTATTGACAAAGTAAACAGACAAAAAGGGACAAAATTTTGGCAAACCATGCCTCTGACAAAGATCTAATATCCAGCATCTATAAGGAACTTAAATCTACAAAAAAACCAAAAACCAAAAACCAATCCCATTAAGAAGTGGGCAAAGGACATGAAGAACAGACAGTTTTCAAAAGAAGACATACATGTGGCCAACAAGCATATCAAAAACCTCAACATCATTGATTGTTGGAGAAATGCAAATCAAAACCACAGTGAGATATCTTCTCCCATTACTCAGAATGGCTACCGGGCGCAGTGGCTTACACCTGTAATCCCAGCACTTTAGGAGGCCGAGGTGGGTGGATCACCTGAGATTAGGAGATCAAGACCAGCCTGGCCAACATAATGAAACCCGATCTCTACTAAACAAATAAAAAATTAGCCGGCTGTGGTGGCGCTACTTGGGAGTCTGAGGCAGGAGAATTGCTTGAACCTGAGAGGTGGAGGTTGCAGTGAGCTGAGATCAAGTCACTGCACTCCAGCCTGGGTGACAGAGTGAGACTCCCTCTCAAAAAAACACCAACAAAAAATACTTAAAAAATGAGGGGTGCTGCCAAGGTTGCAGAGGAAAAGGGACGCTTGTACACTGTTGGTGGGAGGGTAAATTAGTTCAACCATTGTGGAAAACAGTGCAGTGATCCCTTAAAGACGTAAAAACAGAGTTACCATTCGACCCAGCAATGCTGTTACTGGGTATATACCCAAATGAATATAAATCATTCTATCATAATGATACATGCATGTGTATGTTCATTGCAGCGCTATTCGTAATAGCAAAGGCATGGAATCAACCCAAACGCCCATCAGTGGTAGACTGGATAAAGAAAATGTGGTACATACACACCATGAAATATCAGGCAAGCATAAGAAAGAACAAGAGCGTGTCCTCTGCAGGAACATAGGCAAACTCTCTTAAGCAAACTGATGCAGGAACAGAAAACCAAATACCACACGTTCTCACTTACAAGTGGGAGCTACACGATGAGAACACATGGACACATAGAGGAGAGTAGCAGACACTGGGGCCTACTGGAGGGTGGAGGGTGAGAGGAGGGAGAGGATCAGGAAAAATACTGAATGGTCACTAAATAATGAATGGTTAATACCTGGATGACAAAATAATCTGTACAGCAAACCCCCATCACACAAGTTTCCCTGTATAATAAACCTGTGCGTATACCTGTGAACTTAAAAGAAACTAAGGTCTAAATGAAGAAAGGAAGAGCACCAGAGAATGAATAAATGATAGTAAATCCTTTTTGCAGTGAGATGAGAAATATCAAGAAATAAGGACAAAGAGAAGTCTCATCACCACTCTCTATGAAATCCACAAATCCCTAAGCTCCGTGTCGCCCACTGCAGCACAACTCACGGCACGTGCACGCCTTCATCTAGGCTCATCTGCATCACAGTGAGGGACAAAGGGACAAAATGGGAGCAACGGGGAACCGACATGAACATGAAACTCTTGGCTACTCATTTTGCCACAAACCTGATGTCTTCTGCCAGCATCTATAATGTTCGAAATTGTTGGCTTGTGAGCAGCATAAAATCTCACAGCATCTGCAGTTCTTTAAACATCCCTGTGGAGCACAGGTGAGCCAAGGCTGGTGGTTGGGTGCACTAACGGTGTCGGAGTCCAATTGTGGATGTGAGCCTGGACAGTGCAGCAAGAAACAACACTCCAGGGCACAGGCGAGCTGAGGCTGGTGGGTGGACATGCCGAAGAAGCTTGGGAGCTGAAGTTCTAGTGTGCAGTGTCAGCTACAAGCCCAGGCCAGGCTGCAAGGTCACCCAGGACTGCCCTCTCTGTGCATGTGGCTGGAATAGAGCGCCACCAGACACACACACGCACAAGCACCACTGATGGGCTGTGAAGCAGAGCAAGACAAAGCAAAACATGTCCCACTAGAAGCAGGAGAACAAGCTCATTCAGGGAGGTCCATCCACATGCCTCTCTCAGAGCCTTCCTTGTCATCAATTTTCCAGTCCTGTTCCTTTGGCATTGCCAACCAACGAAACCATTATCAACTGCCGATGAATAAATACTGATCCATACTTTCAACCTCTTCTCACTCCAAACATAGTGGGCAACTGAATGTACTGCTCAAAGTTCTGGCGTCTGAGAGGATTTCCCTTCAAATCATCCGTGGTGGCTGTCCACTCCACTTCCACCTTACCCTGGAGGGTAAGGCCTTGGGATACAGTCCACACATGACGCTAAACAAGGACTTTCCCCTCAAAGTACCACACACTTTCCTCCCTGCAGACACGGGGCTCGGCAGCTTCTCTGAGGCAGCCCTGCTGAACCCAGGGCTGACCACAGACAAGCACTACTGTCTGCAGAAGCCCACGCCCCGTGGGGCCAGCCGTGGAGGCTGGCAGAGGAGGGAAGCTCTGGGGTCTCTCCGTCAGACGCCAGATCGCAGGCCACTTACTCTCCTACGCTCAGCCTGTACTTGTTCTTGGCCGCACATTTGCCTTGTTTGAGTCAATTAACCCAAGTCTCTCTCTCTCCCCACCCCCAACCCTGCCTTTAGCGGAACATCAGTATTCAGTAACAAATAAATAGCACAAAGAGCTGACTCCCCACTTCCTGCCCCACGGGCCCTTTTTCTTCCTCAGCCCGTGTGCAATCCTGGCTCCTGGCAAGTCCCCGGGCCGCTTGGTCAATGCAGCCCTGTGTGCCAGCCTGGCAGCCCTGCCACCCCCACCCTCGGCCCCCATTGGCTGCCACAGCCTGCAGTGGGCTGCACCTGGGTTCATCCATCCTCCCTGGGCAGAGGGAATAAGAGGTTGCCCCTGCGCACCAGTCCTGCCGCCCGGGACCCGCAGCAGAGACGAGGCCTGCAGCAAGGAGACAAGGAAGGGTGAGACGAGGAAGAGGTGAGAAAGAGCCAGGCCAAGAGGACGCTCAGGAAGAAATGGTTCTTTTGTTTTCGGTGGAACAGGGTGGGGGAGGAGGGGTAGAAACTGTTAGCTTCGAAGGCCCCTTTAGGATAGTTGGCAGCATTTCAGAAGTGTGAATAGCATGATGTGCTTTAATCTCCACTTTACTGCTGCTTTGTGGACACCTGACCGCATCAGCCCTAGACAGCCAGAGGTGTGTTTGCCTGTGTTTTGCCATAAATCAGAGAAACCTCAGCTCTCGTGGTCCAGAAGTGATTGCTGACATTTCCCCAGCGATACTACAAATACTGCCTCTTCTGTAACGATTTGAAGAGTAAGGTTTTTGCTTCCCACTGGGGCTGAAATGGTAGAGAACCTAATGCTCGTGTAGTCCATATCATAAATAAATGCTTTCCTTTTCTCCTTCTGACTTCTTCCGCCGCCCTGGGTAAGTAACTTCAGTTTTCCAGTTTCCCTCAGTTTAAAAAGCCAGGGTCCCCGCAGCCCCAGGACGCCACTCAGAAATTACGTAACAATTACAAATAAATTGGGTCAAAGAAAGTGGAGTTTTGGTGAGTTTTAACTTTCCTCAGTCTCAGTTTCTCAGGGAGGTCGAACCCCTTCTTTAGAGGGATCCTCACGCACTAGCTAATGTGTCTAAGGGGTTAAAGTTCAAATATTCTCTCATTCTCAATATTAAAAGATTAATGTAGAACATCCACAGAATGTGAGAAAGAAATGGATATTTATTTCCATTTATCTTACAAGATAAACTATAAACCATCAACTGTTTCTTAAGTTAAAGGGAAAAATTCAACAAAAAATTTTTAATTGATTTGTAGTGTGGTTATGAAGAAAACCGTATTTTCTAGTGGTTTCTATTAGGGCTCTAATATATGGAATACGGGTCTTAGGCCTTTCCTTTGTAAAAATCCCATTAGTCATAATTCATAGAAAAACAACTTAACCTCCTTTTCCCTAAATCATCACCGACTTTGAGGAGCATCAGAATGATGCAAAAGTGTCTTTTGTTTTGTGTGGTTTTTTAAAAATACACACACACACACACATCAATAACTGAACACTTGAGTGCAAAGGATAAGAAAACACGAAATGCTAAAAAATTTTAATCCCTCTTACTTGTTCTATTTGTGAACTATCAAATGTTTTGGAACTTAAGATCAAAGTACACTGATTGTTAATACAATGACTTTAGCAAAGATCTGGCCGGTATAAAAAAATCTCCAGTCCTGTTTCCTTTGCAGGATCAGAAATAAATAAAATTTTTAACATCTAATTCCAAATTATTTTTAAGATGTAAGTGATATAGTCAACATAGGAATGATTTTTCAATATTTGATTTATTTTTAATTATGACAGTGCAAACGTTCTTATTTAATGATTAGAATCCGAGGCCAAAAGCTGGTAAATTTCTCTGCCTGCGCGTCTGTTCTGTGAAACAACTGACAAGGCATCCTTTGTAAAACGCGCCTCATTCCCAGACTGACCAGGTATTTCCTTGGTTTGCAGGCTGTGACGTGAGGTCCTTGCTGTGAGGGAGCAGGAGGGCTCTTACTTTGATAGCTGCAGAGAAACACCTATTCCTGGACCCGTCCCAGTCACCGCAGTGAACGAGCCACCATTTCCCTGCGCGGGAGGTGGAATGCTTGCTCAGCAGCTCAGCTTTCTGCTGGATTCTGTCCTTCCCTGCGACAGAACCACACCCATTTAATCAGTTAAACTTAGGATACATTTTTTTTTCCTGGTAGGTCAAATACCTCTTATTGTTATTCTTCAAAAAGATTGTGGCAATTCTACCATATTTATTTTTTCTGATGAATTTTACAGCTGTTTTTGTCATGACACCCACCCAAAAAATTCCATTATTTTTATTAAAAATGATTTAAATTTACATGTGAATTTAAAGGAAAACGTTCCTCCATTTTACGTTCCTCAGAATCTCTTGGAAGGACCTGCGTTCTTCCTCCTAAACTTAGTCTTAGAGCACGTTATTGCGGTATGAAGAGGGTATCTTGCACTGTATTCTCTACTTCCTTATTGATAGAAAAGAGGAATGCTATGGATTTTTGTCTAATTTTGCTCCCAGTCACCATCTCACTTTTGGACTGTTTCTCCCAGCTTGCAGCTCATGCTCTGCTCACCTGCACTCCACCACCTCATCTTGGAGCTTTACAGGACAGAGAGGGACCCTGCGGGGAGGAAGCAGAAATTAATCCCTGAATTCCCTTGCTGCTCTGCCTCTCTATTTTTGCTGAAGTTTCCCCACCGGCCCAACCCAACCAGAAGCCAGAGGGCATGGGAATAGATCCCCGTGGCTCAGAGGGACAGAGAGGGCAGGCCCACATCTGCCCAAGAGGCAGGTGCGAGGACTGTGATAAAAGTGCAAACTCCCCGAATGCCCTTCCAGGCCGTGCCTGCTGCTCTGAGCTTGAAAAGAATGCCAGGGCCAGCCCATCCCCCTCGTCTGGGTTGAGGTCTGTCAATGACACCTGAAACGCTTTATGAGGAGGTGCAGATGGGAAGGCATCTTTCCTTTGTGAGCCCCTAGGATGTCTGAGCTGGAGAAGGCCGTGGTGGCCCTCATCGATGTTTTCCACCAGTATTCCGGAAGGGAGGGGGACAAGCACAAGCTGAAGAAATCCGAACTGAAGGAGCTCATCAACAACGAGCTTCCCCATTTCCTAGAGGTGAGTCTTGCTTTTTAAACCTGACACTTTCTCCATCTCCTCTTACAAAGCCGCTGTACACTGGCTTTATCTTCTCGGCTGCCCTGCAGCTGATTCCAGTTCTGTTCCAGGACTCCTGGGTTGCTTCTGGAAACTTGCTTGAGTAACAGAACCCTCAGTGGGGGCTGCCTCAGATGGGCTCCTTGTTTTCATTTCTTTTTTATCAACCATCTTGCGTACAGCAGGTGCATCAAGGGAAATCCGCCGTCCCAAAGGCAAAAGGTTCCCAAATAATGCTAGACTCGTTACTTACATGGGCCAAAGTGAACATAAAAGGAAACTGTTCAAAATAAGCTTTGGAAATGTTTTTAGGAAAGGGATATATCTTTGGCTTTAGCTAGACGTTTATTACTTACTATGGAGATAAAACATGCCAGACTTTCACTCGGTAAACACTGACTAAGCACTAATTAAAAACTGTGAGATATACGGGCACAACAGACGTGGTTCTGCTCTCGAGCACCCAGCCTGGCACATGGATGGATGACCAGGACTTACTTGACTGAGGGCATGACAGGGGTCTGCACACATCCTTTGGAAGCCCGGGGCTTTGCAGAAGGCTCCGTGGAGTGACGGATATTGGTGAGGAACTGCCTTTAGTTGGGACCCCTACTTTAGGAATCTGCATGAGGGCTCCTGGGAGCCCTGTTCTTCAGAGAGTTCCCGCTCTGGCTTGTGGTAGAACACCTGCATTAAGGACTCATTTTCCTGCCACCGTCTCCACTGTCCTTGGATCAGACCCACCTGTCTTTACTGCTCACCTCATGTGCCCTCATGGAACTGAACTGTGATCCAGCAGGTACCTGATGCTCTCTTAGCACCAAGGCTGGCTCAAGGCACACACAGAGCCAGAGTGAAGCACCAGTGGTGTGCCCCATGTGAGATGTGATAAAGGGTTTCCCGGGTCACTGATACAAGAAACCACAAACGGGAGAAATGACCAGATGATGAGTCAGCACAAGAGTGTCTCACCAAGCCCTGATTCCAGGATAAATACCAGGGTAGGGCTTGTTGCATGGGGACGCGAGCTGCCCTCCTGAGCTGTCCGAGCCTCTTAGTGCAAGACAGCAAGCCCCGGGTTCCAGCAGCATGACAATCATGTTGTCAGGGCAGGGGAGGGGGCGCTGGCTGGTTCTCCTGTCCGCACTCCCACCAAACACCGCACCACCGCGAATGGGTCAGAGTGGAGCAGACAGGCCTGCAAGCTTGCGGCGGCCATCCCCACATCTGATTCCAGGACTGGTTTTCTCAGGCATTCAAGCCCACAGAGGGACAGCAGCCCCACTCACACATGCAGTTTTCTAGTTCCACCAGTCCTGCCTTCTGACGTGATCTAAAAGCCCCAGGTTCTTCTTCTGAACGAGGGCCGTTATGAGAATGAAATGGGATAGTACTTAAGTGCTTAACATATAGTGAAAGCTCAACTAATAATAACTACTATTACTGTTTTTATACATAGGAAAAGCTTAGCATGTGGGAATCTCAATTTATAAATGATAAACAATTCATGGTAAGCATATCAAGACATCACAAACATTTGTTGGCCTGGTTTTGTCAAGGTAATTTCAGTTCGGAAGCAGATCTGTAACATAATTGAAGTTAATGCCCTACTCCTGCCCATCCACAGGTGCCTCCCCACCCCTACCCCCGTGGAGTTCCAATCTTATGTATGTTTTACTTATTTATTTAGTTTTTGAGACAAGGTCTTGCTCGGTCACCGAGGCTGGAGTGCAGGCGTGCAATCTTGGCTCACTGCAGCCTCAACCTCCCAGGCTTAAGCAATCCTGAGAAGCTGGGAATACGGGCACAAGGACCATGCCCAGCTAATTGTTTTACTTTTTCTTTGTAAAGATGGAGTCTCCCTATACTGCCCAGGCTGGTCTCAAACTCCTGGGCTCAAGTGATCCTCCTGCCTCAGCCTCCCAAAGTGCTAGGATTATAGGTGTGAGCCACCGTGCCTGACCCCTGTGTGTTTTATATCCAAGGCAGCCATTTGTACATTACACCTGACTTCTTCAGGCCAAGCCTTCCAGTCCTGGGGAATTGTTACTCTGCATTTATGCTCTTCATCAGTGTTCAGTGCCCCAATGTTTCCCACCACGTTTGTAGCCCTGCTCTGTGGTTGTTCCTCTGAGGGTTTGTTCATCACACCATTCAATGTCAGGCAGAACTGTCAGGAAAAACTGTCATGACACTTAGCAATTCAAGTGGGAAAAAGGATATAGGATTAACAAATGTAGGACATGCTCCCAAGAGTGACTTCAGCAACAAAGAAGACTTTCAAAACATTAAATTCTACTGGAAGCCTTTGAGACAGGAACTTCCATACACAGGACACATGAAAAGTTTAGGAGGGCTTAAGTTTCTTCTTATTTCAAGGCATTTGCTCAGGCTGACCTAGGCCGCCTTCTTTTTTTTTTTTTAAGTATGATAACAATCTTCAGTTTTTCACCTCTTGGCTCTTCCATTCAGCCTTTTCCAGTAGCCCAGGGCCAGGCACTGACCCCCCGAGACTCCTGCTTGGACAACAGCCCCCTGGTCACACAAGACATCTTTCCTGATAGTTTGCATTACATATTCTTAGGTTATTTTGGACACAAAATATCAGAGTCACTCAACTTTTAATCATATTTTGATGATCCAAAATTCCATTTAAAAACAAGGTCAGCAACTTCTTTTATCTCTCTTAGGAAATCAAAGAGCAGGAGGTTGTGGACAAAGTTATGGAAACTCTGGACAACGATGGAGACGGCGAATGTGACTTCCAGGAATTTATGGCCTTTGTTGCCATGGTTACCACTGCTTGCCACGAGTTCTTTGAACATGAGTGAGATTAGAGAGCAGCCAAGCCCTTCCTGTAACAGAGATGGTCACACAAGAAAGCAGACAGCAAGGGTCTGCAGCCTCTAGGAGCTGAGCTTTCCAGCCGTGTTGTAGCTAATTAGGAAGCTTGATTTGCTTTGTGAATGAAAAATTGAAAACCTCTTTCCGAAGGCTGTTTTGACAGCCTGCATCATTCTTTCTGCTATATTAGGCCTGTGTGTAAGCTGAGCGGCCCCACGGACTCTTGTTAACAGTCACTTAGGAGTCAGTTCTCAGTGATAAAGCATGCACCGTGTAGCCCGCCATGGCCGTGTAGACCCTAACCTGGAGGGAACCCTGACTACAGAAATTGTCCTGGGGCACCCTTGAGGCTTCCACTACCTTTAAAAAACAAAGCCTTATCCAACATCATTTGAAAACACTGCTGTTCCTTAACTATGTTCCTCGTCTGTGCAGCTAACACCTGCTTGGCCAGCGTGGCCCTGCAAGGGCGTGGTGGCCTCAGCCTGCTTCCCGGGCGTGCCAGGTTACCGGGCAAACACCCGGTGGTGGCAGCGCTCTCGGAAAATGAAACTCGGTCAGAACTCGGAATCCCAGCCGGTTATGGGGGTTCCGGCGTAGCCCCTGCGCCCCACGTGATTCGAGTCGCAGCTGCAGGATCCTGGCCTCCAAGGCGCCAACAGCCCGCACGATTCCGAGGGCATCACCCGGGACTCTGAGCCGCTGCGACCGCCCGCGCTCAATAAAAGAGCGCAGCAGCAGCGCTCCAGCGCCAACAAAAGGGAACGCGGGCACGCGACGCGGCTTCCGCACCGTCCCCGCGAGGGGGAGGCTTCCCCGGGGGCACGGAGCCACGCCACAGGGCACTTCCGCCCGCCTGGGTCACGTGCTCGTCCCTAAGCCAATCACCAGCTGCGAATGGTCCGGGGCAGTCACATGCCTGCCGCAATGCACGCTGGGCCGCCAGCCCCGTTCCGGGTGTTCTGTGGAAACCTCGCGTTCGTCAGGGCCCGTCTGTGCCTTCTGAACGGTGCAGGTAGAACGCGGCCCTGCCTGTCCCAGGCAGTGTGGGAGGCTGGGTGGGGCAGAGGCAGGAGCTACCGCTGTGGCGCCCTAGAGCTGGGTGGTCAGAGGGACCTGGGAGAGGGCGGGGAACCCAGTGAGGCCACTTCGCATCCAGCCACCTGGCGGGTTCCCAGGGCCCCCTGCTCGCTTCTCGCTCGGCTCTCACCATCTGGAAATTCTTGGTTACTCTTGGCCAAGGGGCAATGTTTTCATTTTGCACCGCACCCTGCAGATTCCGAGGCTGGTCCTGGCCCGTGCTGCGGGCTTGGGAGGCCCAGGGCGCGACCATGAGTTGCGGGGCGGGAGGAGCGGTGCTGCCCTTGGCACGGGTCTGCGCCTCCCACCTGCATTCCTCCCCAAAGGATGCTCTGCCGCCTCGGCAGGAAGTTAAATTAGTCCTCCCAGAGCCTCCTCTGCCCACATTGATCCAAGAATCCCAAGGTGACTCAGTCCCCAGAAGCCTGCTCTGCTTCCAAGCCAGACAGGGAGAACCCTGGCCCTCTAAGGAGCCAGGCTCCAGCCCCATTCCTCAGGGACTCCCAGGGCAGCTTCTGAGCACACGGGGACTCCTCCACCATTCAGAGGGAGTCTGGGGGTCTCCTCCAATCAACTGCCATTAGCTCCAGGTTTAAATGCCATCTGTCTTGCCCTGGCCATCCCTAGCTGAGTGTGGCCCACCGTCACTCAGAGGCACCTTCCAGTTCCATGAGTGGGTGATGGTAGCCCCACAGCCCACTGGCCAGCACAGCCCTGGCCTACCCCAAAGGCTGCTTCCGGCATCCCCAGGTGGACAGGGGATCATCCCGGGCAAGGGGGTGGGGGAAACCCGCCCCAGATTTGACCAGGAATACATGGAGGTCACTTAGGCCTGGAGGGCAGGACCAGGTGTGAGAAGTGTTTTCATAACTTGTTGCCCAGGCTGCCATTTCCATGGCCCAGTTCAGCCACACAGAATTTTCTGTGCTCTATCAGTTTGTCCATTTAATTCACAAGATTTAGGCCAGTCACCTCACAAATCTGTCCCTGCAGTGTTGGTCTTTCAAGGTTGGAGACCCTGGGGCCAAGCCAAAGACCCCATTTGTTGCCTTGAAGTGAGAACGTGCTGTTGAGAAGTTGGGCTGCGAGAACCCACCCTCTCTGGACCCCATGGACCATACTCTACAGGTGCTTCTCTCTCTGCCAGAAGTACAAGCAACACAAAAATGCCAGACTTTCCTGCCACCAAGAGGAGGAATCATCATCTAATAACTGGATTGAAGGGGGTAAGGCCTTGGGCCCCCAGGTGGTATCTGACCATACCCCATCTGTACCCACCAGCAGGGACAGAGACAGCAGGAAGGCTATTGGGCTCCCAAGCCCTGGGCTGTGTGCTCTCCTGACCCCATGTCTCTGCCCAAAAGTTTCTTAAACTGATAAGCAAATTCAGCAAAGTCTCAGGATACAAAACTAATGTGTAAAAGTTACAAGAATTCCTGTACACCAACAGACAAGGTAGGGAGCCAAATCATAAGTGAACTCCCATTCACAATTGCTACAAAGAGAATAAAATGCCTAGGAATACAGCTAACAAGGGAAGTGAAGGACTTCTTTGAGGAGAACTACAAACTACTCCTCAAGGAAATCAGAGAGGACACAAACAAATGGAAAAACATTCCATGCTCATGGATAGGAAGAATCAATATCATGAAAATGGCCATACTCCCCAAAGTAGTTTATAGATTCAATACTATTACCATTAGACTACCATTGACATCCTTCACATAATCAGAAAAAAAAGCTATTTAAAAATTGATAGGGAGCCAAAAAAATCCCATATAGCCAAGACAATTCTAAACAAAAAGAACAAAGTTGGAGGCATCATGCTACCTGACTTCAAGCTATACAACAAGGCTACAGTAACTAAAACAGCATGGTACTGGTACAAAAACAGACACATAGACCAATGGAATAGGATAGAGAATGCAGAAATAAGAGCACACATCTACAACCATCTGATCTTTGACAAACATGACAAAAAACAAACAATGAAAAAAGGATTCCCTATTTAATAAATGGTGCTGGGAGAACTGGCTAGCCATATGCAGAAAATTGAAACTGGACCACTTCCTTACACCTTATGCAAAAATTAACTCAAGATGGATTAAAGACTTAAAAGTAGAACCCAAAACTGTAAAAACCCTAGAAGAAAATCTAGGCAATACCATTCAAGACATAGGCACGAGCAAAGGTTTCATAACAAAAACATCAAAAGAAATTGCAACAAAAGCAAAAAAAAAAAAAAATATATATTGACAAATGGGATCTAATTAAACTGAAGAGCTTCAGCACAGCAAAAGAAACTATCATCAGACTGAACAGACAACTTACAGCATGGGAGAAAATTTTTGCAATCTATCCATCTGACAAGGGTCCAACATCCAGAATCTACAAGGAACTTAAACAAATTAACAAGAAAAAAACAAACTCATTAAAAAGTGGGCAAAGGACATGAACAAATGGCTCTCGAAGACATTTATGCAGCCAACAAATATATTTGAAAAAAGCTTGTATCACTGATCATTAGAGAAACACATCAAAACCACAGTAAGATTCTATCTCACACCAGTCAAAATGGCAACTATTAAAAAGTCAAAAAACAACAGACACTGGCAAGGCTGCAGAGAAATAAGGAATGCATTTACATTATTGATGGGAATGCAAATTAGTCCAACCATTGTGGAAGACAGTGTGGTGATTCCTCAAAGACCTAGACCCAGAAATACTATTTGAGCCAGCAATCCCATTACTGGATATATACCCAAAAGAATATAAATCATTCTATTATAAAGATACATGCATGTGTATGTTCATTACAGCATTATTCACAATAGCAAAGACATGGAACCAACTCAAGTGCCTGTCAATGGCAGGCTAAAGAAAATGTGGTACATTTACACTATGGAACACTATTCAACCATAAAAAGGAATTAGATCATGTTCTTTGCAGGGATATGGATGAAGCTGAAAGCCATTATCCTCAGTAAACTAACACAGGAACAGAAAACCAAACACAAATGGGAGCTGAACAATGTGAACATACAGACACACAGAGGGAAACGACACACACTGGGGCCTGTCAGGGAGACACGGGGGAAAGGAGAGCATCAGGAAAAATAGCTAATGCATGCTGGGCTTAATACCTAGGTGATGAGTTGATGGGTGCAGCAAATCACCATGGAACATCTTTACCTATGCAAGAAATCTGCACATCCTGCACATGTACCCCAGAACTTAACAAATTTAAAAAATTACTATCAGGGGTCACTTGCTTTCAGTCTGATGGACTTTCTTTAGTATTTCTGGTAACATCAGCCAGCAACAAAGTTTGCTTATCTAAGAATGCCTTATTTTGCTTTCATTTTTCAAAGGTGTATACCTTTTTGTATATCTTATCTGGAGAAACATCTAGCTTTTTTTTCAAGATTGCTTTGTTTATTCAGAGTTTCTTTAGATTGTATATGGATTTTAGGATGAGTTAGTCTTTTTGCAAAAACCATAATTAGGATTTGGATAGGGATTGCCTTGAGTCTGTAGATGGCTTTCAGTAGTACTGACATCTTAACACTATTAAGACTTCCAATCCATGAACATAGGATATCTTTTTTTTTTTTTTTTTTTGAGACGGAGTTTCGCTCTTGTTACCCAGGCTGGAGTGCAATGGCGCGATCTCGGCTCACTGCAACCTCCGCCTCCTGGGTTCAGGCAATTCTCCTGCCTCAGCCTCCTGAGTAGCTGGGATTACAGGCACGTGCCACCATGCCTAGCTAATTTTTTTGTATGAGTAGAAACGGGGTTTCACCATGTTGACCAGGATGGTCTCGATCTCTTGACCTCATGATCCACCTGCCTCGGCCTCCCAAAGTGCTGGGATTACAGGCTTGAGCCACCGCGCCCGGCCGAACATAGGGTATCTTTCCATTTATTTGTTTAATTTCTTTCAGCAATGTTTTGTATTTTTTATTTTACAAGTCTTTCATCTGCTTGGTTAATTCCTATTTTTTTGGATGCTGTTGTAAATGGAATTGTTTTTCTAATTTCAAATTGTTCATTGTTAGTGTATGGAAATGCGACCTATTTTTGTGTGTTGACCTTGTGTCCTGCTACATTGCTAAATTTATTGTTACTTTTTTTTGTGGAATCTTTAGGCCTTTCTACATACAAAACAATATCATTGGCAGAGATAATTTTAATTCTTTCTTTCCAACTTAGAATCATTTTTTTTTTCTTGCCTAATTGCTCTAAGAGCTTCCAGGTCTGCGTTGAATAGAAGTGACACAGTCTTCCTTGCTGTGTTTCTGATCTTAGTAGAAAAAGCTTTTGCATATTTTCACTACTGAGTATGATATTTCTTGTGGATTTTCATATATGGACTTCATTATGTTAAAGTATTTTCCTTTTATTCCTAGTTGTTTTTTTCTTTAATTATGAAAGGGTACTGAATTTTGTCAAATGCTTTTTCTGCATCAAGATGATCATGTTTTCCCCCATCATTCCGTTAATATGGTGTATTACACTGATTGCTTTTCATATATTGAACCATCCTTATAGTCCAGAAGTAAACTCCACTGTTATGCTGTACAGCACTTTCAATATGCCGCTGAACTCAGTTTTATTGAGGATTTTTTTTGCATCAGTGTTCAGAAGGGATCTTGGTCTGTAGTTTTCTGTTTCGTCGTGTCTTTGACTGGCTCCAGTATCATGAGATGGAGCAGTTTCATTCCAAAACCATCTCCCTGTGCCCCCGGTCTGTGGAATAATTGTCTTCCACAAACCAGTCCCTGGTGCCAAAAAGATTGGGAACTGCTGCTCAGTAAGATTACCAGCAGATTTCTCATTAGAAACTAGATGCCAGAAGACAATGGGCCAATATATTTAAAATGCTGAGGAAAAAAAAAGTCAACCAAGAATCCTATACCTGGCAAAGTGGTTCATCAAAAGTGAAGGAGACATTAAGATATTCTATTCTTATAAGGAGTGTGCAACCTTGATCTATGGCGTGTACAGTTAGCTCACAAGGGGGCTTGTATGCCTATGAAAATCTAATGTCACCACTGATCTGACAGGAGGCAGAGCTCAGGTGGTAATCCTCACTCACCAGCTCCACTCATACTGTGTGGCCCAATACCTAACAGGCCACAGACTGGTAACAATCTGTGGCCTAGGGGTTGGGAACCCGTTATTGATGACCCTTTGTATGTGACAAGTGGCTTCTCTCTTGTTGCTTTCAAGATTCTTTGGCTTTGGCTTTTGAAATTTTGATATTTGTGTGGTCTCTTTACGTTCATCTTACTCAGAATTTGTTGAGCTGCTCGGATGCTTATATTCACATCTTTCATCAAATTTAGGAAGTCTTCAGTCATTGTTTCTTCAAGTATTCTCTCTCTCCCTCCACCCTGCTTCCGGAACTGCCAACATATGCATATGTTGGTCTGCTTAATGGTGTCCCACAGATCCCTTAGACTCTGTTCATCTTTCTTCAATCTTTTTATTTCCTTCAGACTTACTAATTTTTACTGTCCTATCTTCAAGCTCACTGATTCTTCTTCTGCCCTTGGAATCTTCTAGGGAATTTTTCACTTTAGTTATTGTACTTTTCAGCTCCGGCCTTCCTTTTTAGGTTCTCTTCCTCTTTATTGATATTTCCATTTTCCCCATACATTGGTTTTTAACATTCTCCACATCTTCCTTTACTTCTCTGGGCATCTTTAAGACAGTTGTTTTAAAGTCTTTGTCAAGTAGATTTACCATCAGGTCTTTTTCAGGGATGGTTTCTATTGACTTTTCTTTGGAATGAAGCATATTTTTCTTTGCATGTCTCATGATCTTTTTGTTGAAAAACTGACATTAAAATGAAATAATGTTGTTACTCTGGAAATCAGATTCTTCTTCCCCATCGTTTGCTGGGGGGTTTTGTTAGTTAATTTACTTATTTTTAGAGACAGAGTCTCACTCTGTCGCCCAGGCTGGAGTCCAGTGGTGCAATCTTGGCTCACTGCACCCAGCTTCGAGTGATTCTCCTGCCTCAGCCTCCAAAGTAGCTGAGACTACAGGTGCCTGCCACCATATCTGGCTAATTTTTTGTATTTTTAGTATAGACAGGGTTTCATTGTGTTAGCCAGGAGGTTCTCAATCTCCTGACCTCATGATCCACCCGCCTCAGCCTTCCCAAGGGTTGGGATTACAGGTATGAGCCACTGTGCCTGGCCTTATTTATTTTTATTGATCCTTAGCTGTCTCTATGCCAAGGATCAGCCTGAGGTCTCATTTTAAGGTCTTCTTGGGTCTTTTCTGAGCCTGTACCTTTCCCTGGGCATGGACAATCACTTTCTACTTCTCCCTACACATGCAGGTACTTTTGAATGTTCTAGTCTTTAGTGTCTGGCTCCCAAAAGGAGAAAATGAGAAAAATGAAGAGTGGGGAGAAGGGTGCTGGCCCTTTAAATTCCAGCAATGGAAGTAATTTAAGCTGGATGGAGAGGGGTTTGCAAAAATGGGCAGAGGTGCAACAATGGCCTCTGGACTCATCTGCCCCTCTAAAATCAGAAACAGCAATCAAGGATCTTGGTCCATGTGCAAGCTGCTCCTGGAACATGTGCACAGTTGCCTGCCATGGGCTGGGGGTAGGGTAGCTGCTACTGTGCCAGGAGCTAAAATTAAACCTAATTTACCATCTAAGCCTTGCCCTGGAAGTTACAAGCCATCAGCAGACTCCAGAGATCTAAACGGTCACATCAGATTCTGCCAGTGCAATTATTGTCTAGGTCGGAAGACGTTCCTGGTGGTTGGTACTCTGCTGTCTTCCCAGAATCTTCCCCTTCATTGAATAATAACGTAAACGCTAAAAATTGCTTGTCTTTGACTTACCTTCCATTCCATTTGAGCATGAAAGCCTGTGGATGGCCTTCACTCCACTGACCTCCCTCTGGAGCCTCCTGCGGCATCTGGGCATGCCCACTTAGCAGTGATAGTCGGTGGCAAGGCCTCTGTGCTCCCTTTTCCCCTCAAAGCGTCATTTGGTCCTTCATGCTCCTTTTTCAACTTTTGATTTAAGTGGCATCTGAAATGAATGTTCATATGTGGACTTTTCAGTTCCTTTGGGAATCTGGGGAATAATGTACGCCACACTTAGCAGGCACTTAAAACTAATAAACTCTCAATCTCTCAACCTATACTGCCCTCAGCAAACTCCACAATGATCCTTCTGAAATATCTCATGGGTTCATGTGAAGAGGTTCTCGCATTAAATCCTGAAAAGCAGAGCAGAATTCAGGAAGACCTGGGTGAGGATTAGGGTGACTGAGGCTTTCAGACCAGCAAGAGGGAGGAGGGAGGATAGTCCAGGCACCTGCTTAGACATTTTAAAGTCATTCCTCTTCAACACAAAATTTTAACTAATAAGCAAAAATGTAAAAACCATTAATTTTGAAATTTTACATGTAGTTTCCTTTTAATTCTCTATTACTGAAATTGAACATCAAACAAGAGGATGAATGCCACGCAGTGTTACAACACTGTTACTATAGCCAATTTTTTTTTTTTTTTTTTTTTTTGGAGACAGAGTTTCGCTCGTTACCCAGGCTGGAGTGCAATGGCGCGATCTCAGCCCACGGCAACCTCCGCCTCCTGGGTTCAGGCAATTCTCCTGCCTCAGCCTCCTGAGTAGCTGGGATTACAGGCATGCACCACCATGCCCAGCTAATTTTTTGTATTTTTAGTAGAGACAGGGTTTCACCATGTTGACCAGGATGGTCTCGATCTCTTGACCTCGTGATCCACCCACCTCAGCCTCCCAAAGTGCTGGGATTACAGGCGTGAGCCACTGCGCCCGGCACTATATCCAATTTAAACAGAGTATGCCTTCCCTAACCCTTTCAGACCCGAAATTTATGTAACATGATCTCAGGTAGGAAGGGAATGCTTCCTCTTCCTGTTCTTTTTTTTACATGGCAAATAACGTACACATGATTTACTGAGGATATTTACTGACAGAAAGACACAGTGGCACCAGCAGGTCCCTTGCCCTTTCTTTAGAACAGCCTGGAAGACCTCAAAGCCAGCACTGTGGCAGGAACCAGGCAAACACTGGAGGTGAGTTATTTCTCTGCCATGTACTCCCCATTGGTTTATGCTGACCATTTCAGCAGAACCACTTTGAAATAAATCAGCTATATTCATAATCTGAAATTAAACACAATAACCATAGTTTGCATAAAGCAAATACAACATTTAAACAAATAGAATCAAAATACAAATAACCCACAAGAAAAAGTAAGAAGTATATGGAGGTTATAATTCTTAATAGAAAAAGACTCCTACAAGTCAGTAAGAAAAAAACTTGACCATGATAAGAACTGCCAAATCTGAACAAAATACATCAGATAAGAACTAAAAATGGCCATGAACACATGAGGACATATTCAACATGACCAGACACAACACTTACTTGTCTATCAAATTGTCAAAGATTTATTTTAATCTTGAGCACATGTCCACTGCCAACACTGCTTGGCAACTGCAAAGAGGCCTTTTCCACGCTGTCGTCCTGCCCTTCTGGAGGGCAGCAGGTACCCAAAGCTTCACATCTGGCATGAACTCTGACCTACTCTACCTATAACTGAGCCCAAGGCAGTAGTTGTAATGGCAGTGTCAAAGTGCATCTAAGAGGAAGCCACAACAGTGATGTACAGCAATACAGCAAATACCACATTTAGTCATGGCACACTTGTAAAATACAGCCATTGAAACATGTAGAAGAATATATGTAATAGATTTGAAAGTCTATATAATTTATTAAGTACAAAAGCAGATTATTTAAAAGAGCACTTGATCCTAATTTTGTAAAAAATTTTTAAAAAGGAAAAAATAAATCCCTGAGAGGGTTTATGTCACATACTAATGCTGCTATTTACTCAGAGGTAGAATTATAAGAAATTTCAATTTTTTTAATACTTTAATGTGCTTTCTAGATTTTATGCTGTAAGCATAATTGCTTTTATAGTCAGAAAAAAAAGGAAAATAAAATACATCCTGTTCGGGGTAATTTAAAAACCCTTTTCATACATTTCAAAATGCAGAATTACAAAGTCAATAACTTTTATTAACATAATGATATAAAAATTTTAGTGTGATATACAGAATTCCCAGAGTAATTCTAAAACATTTTAATGCACTTCTTAAAATCTTAATTTACAAGAAACCTTGTCTTACCACCAATGACCTTTCAATACAAAAAGTTTACAATTTTTGTTTGCTATAAAACTACGACATTAAGATTGGAGTTAGGTAGTTTTTTCCTTTCCCTTCCCAGCCATTCTGTTGTAAGGAATGTCCTCCATTAGACCACTGCCCAAACCTCTGTATGTCAACAATAAGTTACATAGATTCTGTACATAATTACACGAGGATTATTAGGATTCCAGTATGTCACAGCATACTGTACCACAGTCCAACACCATGGGCAAACAGGGCTACTATGCACAATGCTCTTTGTAGGCCGACAGGAGTAAAATATGAGGGCTGGGCCAGTTAGCCAGACTCATGTGTGGAGAATTAATAACAGCTTTGTTAGGCACTGATCCAGACTAATTCTGGAAAAACCTGGTTGTTTCTGTGAAGCATGCATGATTCACAAAATTTTCCGCCCTCAATACCCCAAAACCCAACAATTTCATAACATACTCTTAATTAGCTATATAAAAATAATCTATGTTTTAGATTCGTGCTTGACTTCAAATTCTTAGAAGTAACTGAAGGATTTTACATTCTCTTGATTTAGGTTCTGTATAATTTTAGATCACTCAGCTTAGTCAAGTTTGAACAAAATAATAAAATGATTTGGCCAAATTTTATAGGCACACAACTCAAAATGCGAAAGGCAGTAAAGAATGTAACCATCTCCAACTTCAATATGGGGCAACGGTGTTACCTGCTACCCCTCAACTGTACTGCCGGTACTCACCAAACAGCACGATGGATATGCAAACCTTCGACTTTACCACCAATGCTTCTAAATCTGATGGCTTGGAATAAAAACAATAAATCAGTACACTTCCACAAGAAGAATTAATGTTGTAGTGTTATGAAAACTAGCAATTTAACAGCATAAAGTTAAAAACCAGGAAAGTGATTTAAAACTAAATGCTGGCTTATCTTTCTGAAACAAAGCATCTAACTTGACAGTCCAAAATGGCACTTATTGAGTGTCAGTGACAATATACGCTGACAACCAGCACGCCTGTTTCAATAAAGAAACTGGCAGAGGAAGCACTGTGTGTGACCACAGTGCCCTCTGTGAGTACGAAGGATGGGTCCGGCTTGCTTCCTTTCCATCAACCTCCCCGTGAAACAGCAGTGGGGCAGCTGTACTCATGGCCTGTTTCTCTCCAGCATAAATTCTATGCATGAACTTGTCATTTGAAATGGGAATAAATAACTGAATTTTAAAAATCAGGAACTATATTTTTAGCCTAAAGAAAGTGCAAACTTGCAGTACAGCAGAGAACCACCGTGGCGCCTGTGATTCCTCACAATGCCCACGCCAGGCCTTTCCTTTCCTTGTCACTCCATCTGTTAAAATACCAGCATCCGTGTTTTTGTAAATGTACTTGGCAGATTCAAAATGTTTCTTTAAATAATTCAGGAAGTACTTTCTAAAATGAGCTGAGGGGAACTGCTGAGAGGAATCTGTGAAAGCACAGGAAGGGGTGAGTCCCGGTGGGTAGGCTCTGCAGCGTCTTCCCACATCACACCTTGGACTGCTGGGGCTCATTCATCTCTGGCACCTGGGCTGGTGCGCCATGCTCACATGTTGTAGGCCACATAGATGGGGTCCAGCTGGTCAGCCAGGAAGCCGTCTCGCAGGTGCATGCGCTGCTTCTCACCCCGGGAGTTGATAGGGATCACCCCTGGGTCCACAATGACCACCACGCCCACGACCAGGTAGTGCTCCTCCAGCACCACGTTGGTCACCAGGGCCACCAGGTCCAGGGCATCCTGCTCTAGCCCATCCAGCTCCACCACCACCACCAGCAGGTTGGTCCAGGTGAATACAGCACTGCAGAGAGGAGAGACTGGGTCACATGGATACAGGCACAGGCCACAGGGGCCAATAAATGCTTGGGAAAGGATAGTACAAAGAGGAGTGAAGAACACTAATGTCACACAGCTGGTGAAGGCCATTCACAATCTAACGATCAGGCCAGATCCATTTTACAGGAAGGTCTATTCCAACTAAAGCTTTCACTGCGAATCAGGAGCATTATCTGATGCTGAAAACACCAGTTCCCTACAGATGAAGGAATCGTGAATCACAATCATGCGAGAAACTCACATTAAAAGTGGAAACACGGCCACACACAGTGGCTCACGTCTGTAATCCCAGCACTTTGGGAGGCCGAGGCGGGTGGATCATGAGGTCAGGAGATCGAGACCATCCTGGCCAACACGGTGAAACCCCGTCTCTACTAAAAATACAAAAATTTGCTGGGTGCGGTGGCACACACCTGTAGTCCCAGCTACTTGGGAGGCTGAGGCAGGAGAATTGCTTGAACCCGGGAGGTGGAGGTTGCAGTTCATCAAGATCATACCACTGCACTCCAGCCTGGTGACAGAGCAAGACTCCGTCTCAAAAAAAAAAAAAAAAAAGTAGAAACACTTCAGGATGAGAACTGTGGAAATCTTACATTTCGCCTGTGGGACAATCTCTTGGCTTGCAACTTATAAGGAAAAGGAGAAAACAAGCAAAACCCAAACAAAGGCAGCAAGGTGTGCTCTGGCACCATGTAAGCAGAGTCCATCCAGAGGGAGAACACACAAAAAGTCCTCAGCCCTCTCTGGCGACGCCCAAGGCAGACAGAGCTCGTCTACATGGCACCCAGCTCCACTGCAGCCCAGGCTGACAATGCAGGAGGCCTGTGCCCAGGGCCCAGCAGTCCTTGGCTCTGCTCCAACTGATGCACAGCACTCATGCCCAGAGGAAGGCTGGACGGGCCATGTGGAGCTGCCCTCCGCCTGGGCTCTTACCACTCAGCGATGCTCCTGTGTGCTCGGATCACAGAGGTCTCGATGTCGATGGGGTGGTACCGCATGCCTCGGAGCTCCAGAGTTTCATCCAGAGACCCAACCACATACAGTGCATCATGCCGTCCTGTGAACAGTGTATGTTTACACGTGCCTGTAGAGCGAGGCACGCAGAGTCTGGACACGCATGTCCTCTGATGCCAACCAGGACTCTCGGGCACAGGGAGGTCTCAACTCAAATATCATGAGGTCCCACACCACATGCAGAGAGGGTGATGGAGGTACTGGCAGCACAGGCTGTTATCTCTGCAGCACGGAACCACCTCAGGAAAGTTACAGCAAGTGTGAGCGTATTACTAAAAATAACTCTTATCTCCGGGACGGGACAGCATCTACAGGAGCTCCCGAAGTTCTGCCTCGTCTGGCCAGTTCGTGGTGGCTGTGCAGAGTCCTCTGGACATTAGCCACAATCTTTAGCAGCTGTGCGTGGGAAGCCACTGGTAAAGACAGTGGCTGAGAGGCCAGCCTGGCCTTGGGGAGGAGCCTGGCAGCCTTATCACCAACACCATCCCCCACGCCACCCCCTCAGCAGAGGCCAAGGGCCCAAGCACAGTGAGGGGCAGTCATGGAGGGAAAACAGTATTTTCAGAGAAAATGGCTGTCAGAATATCTTTCCCCCACACTGAACAATACCAGACCACAGCAAGGAGTGAGGTGTGCCAGCAGGTGACCAAGCTCTTGGGAAGCCCAAGTCCTCCCACACAGCACTCATGTGGGACTTCACCACAACCCCTCACCTCCACTGGCATCGGTGAGCTCTGTTCGTCGAAGGAAGCCAAGATAGCCAGTCCTTGCCCAGATGGTCTGTGTGTCTCCAAAACTCAGCCGGGCACTGAAGTGGTCAGCATGAAGTGCCTCCTCACCATAGACTGTGTAGTAGCCAGTGGCATTGTGGGGACTGCTCACCCAGATCTGGTGGGGCTCAGAGGACAAGCATGTGACGCGTTACCAGCTACTGAGTTCAGATTCTGTCACGAGATGTCCACTGGCCAAGAATAATGCTCCAGAAAACACTGAACCAAGTGGGAGTGTGTAATACCCATTGTGTCCTATTTTATGAACTAAGTTAAATTACAGGCACAGGAAGCAAATGTCACTTTTCTCTACTTAAATAGTGTTTCTTCCTTTGACCCAGGAATGGTATCTGTAGGACTCTATCCTATGTGAGTAAGTAGAGAGAGGTAATTCCACCTTCCTCATGTCAAAGTATTGTTGGCAATTAAGAGAGGGCTGGGAGCAACCTGAACTCCACAACAGGGACAGGCTGAGGGAATGAGGGTCCGTACAGAGTGGAGAGTGTGCGGCTGCTCAGACTCACACTAAGACAGAGGCTCTGACAACAACGTCAGCCCCGTGCATGTGTGCGTCCACCTGTCTGTTCACGTGTCGGTGTGCACCCACATATCTACACGCATGTAAGCATCTGTGTGCATCCATGTATAGACCAGGGGACCAAAGCTTCATCCATGGAGGCCTGCACCTGCAGGACCAAGCGTCATGGGGCCCTTCTAGACACAGAGCCCATCTAGAAGCCACAGTCAGTTCGACTGCCTCTAAGACGCCCCTGCATGGCAGCATCTGAAAGAGGAGAAGGGGGTGGCCAGTAGGGGCGTTTCCCTTGAGCAGCTGCCACGAGGGGTGGGTCCCCATTTCTGGCTCAGACTCTCCAGCTCTTGGGGAAGGAGCAGAAGCGTGGCCACCCTCGCTCTGTTCAGTCAGACCTGGGTTTGGCTGTCCAGGAAATGGGATGGTTGAGAGGAGGGTCCCTCACTCCATCCACACTCAAGATTGGGGCCCAGGACACCTTCCCATCAGGACACGGTAAGACCACCTGAGAGGCCACATGCTCACACCCTTGTCCCAGTCAGAAGAAGCTGGCTGAGTCTGAGGGATTTCCCTCTGGGCATGGCTCAGTGGAAGCCCCAGTCTGGCTTCACAGCAGAGTCCACAGATGATGCCTGTGCCCACCTGGTTTGAATACATCAATTTGACAGCACATTCCTCAAGAGGGTAGGACTAGGAACGTGAGTCCTAAGCTTCCATGATAACAGATCAACCTGCACATTTGGGACATGACTGCACTTGAAGCTGCCACCGCTGCCTGTAATTAATGGGTCATGCCTGTCTCAAATCACAGGGAGATGAACGTGCAATACGTGTAGACATTTCAACCCAATGCATTCCTATGTAGCCTCTGTGTCCTCAGGGAGACCCACACCATCCACCTGGTGTCCTCAGGACAAGGACTCTGAGCTCCTCCAACTTCCCAGCTGCAGGTGGAGGCCCTGAACTCTTCTGGTGCAGAGTTCTCTATTGCCAGTTTCCCTGGGTCTGTGCTCTTGGCTGGGCGCCAGGGACCACTTTTAAGTAGCAGCTGCTGGGTCCTGCCCAAGGTAGCTGTTTTCTACACTGCCGCTGGCTTTGTGCAGCTCCTCCCACCTGCCAGTGCCTCAAACCTTGAAGTTTTCCTCTGTTAGTTTAAGGTCAACCTAGGGATGAGGCAGTTTGTCCCATAGCACCCCAAAATCCTACATAGGAACTGGGCCTGGGAGGTACATAGGGGAAGGGCCAAATGGTTTCTGGTAGATTCCCAAAGGCATGTGTGATCCCACACTTTAGAATTCCCAAATCCGAAGCAAAAAGGAAAGGAAAGTGAAGCTGGTGAGGCTTGAGAGTTCACACCCCCTTCCCACCGGCCCCTGCCCTCAACTCACCTCTCCCAGGTGTGAGTCTCCCAAGGGCCCTTTGGTCTCAGTGTGTGCGATGATGACCTTCACGCCAGGGAGGATCTGGAAGGAGGAGAGCTATGTCCCTTGTTAAAGAAAACATGATACAAGACGCTCTTGATTCAGTGACAATAAAATTAAAATAACGTCCTTCGGAAGCTGGCCTGCAGGACTGATGTGCTTATGTCAGGTCAGGAAGTTTAGAGGCCACTCCAAATTTGACTTCGAATTTTGAAAGAAATGAGATGTTAACAGAAATAAATTGTGAATCTTAGCAAAATGACTCCAGTTCCTAAGAATGAACCCCATCTTTGGGTGTCAGGAGGGGCAGAGGGTCACTAAGGCTATGAAGACAATCAGCCAGGTGACGCTGAGGAGCACCCATCCAGGGGTGCAGTGGCCCTGCTGCGCCCAGCCCCGCAGGAGGCACATGCCTGTCAACTTCGAGTGTCCTGGTTCTTGGCTAGGAACCTGACCATGAAGAAGTTTTTCCTGCCTGTAACTGCAAGTCAGTCCAACCACTGAGCACTGGCTCTGTGCCAATTCAGGATGGCGAGAGGCCACCATCGCTCACCTGGTCTCCCCAGACCCAGTCCCAGTGGTCCCTCACTGGGCTCAAGTCAGACCACCTGAATGCACAAGGCTTGGCTGCTTGTTCTGTGTCCTCAGTTTCTTCATGTATGAAACGGAGGCAATGACATTGCAGACTCAGGGTGGGCAAGAGGATGGGAAGAAGGGCTACAGGGAGGTGTGAGCCAGTGGTCGGCACCAGACCCTTCCCTGCGGGGTAGGACTGTTCTGTTTCCCCAGATGCTGTTGGAGCCTCCACCCTCTCCTTGCATGTCCCAGCTGAGCCCCAAAACCAGAGCTCTCTTTCCAGGACACAAACCTATCAGGCCTGAGTGACTGTAACAGCAAAATAGGAAAGAATGTCCAATAAAAGGGGGTGAGTTAAACAATGACAGTGCAGCTGTACATGGCAGGGCAGGAGCGGCCACAGAAAAGAGCGACATGCTGGCCCAATGACCCAGGGAAACCCGCCGAGTTTACACCAAGGACAATGCAGAGCTGTGTGACAGCGGCTCACACGTCCCTGTGCTCAGAGAAAGGAGGATGTGCAGCAGCCCAGGGCTCCCACAGCTGTGCTATCCGCTGAACTCACCCGACTGCACTCTCAGCTCGTCTACTTCCTAGAGTGACTTTAACAGGGCACACAGGAAGGGAGCTATTCAAGTCCCTGCACCTGCATGTGAGTTCACTCACTCACTCCTCCTGCTCCCCACTCAGCCCGGTCCCGCTCCTCGTAGCTCCCACCTCGAGACCCTCACAGCAGCTGTGCCTTCTAACTCCAGACTCACCCCTGCTGCCCTCCAGGAGTCTGTGTGCTGGACATCCTATGGCTTGGCTGAGTCCCTCTCTGGGCCCCTCCCTGACTCTCCACAGGTGGCTGTGGTCATGGCAGTGAGTGAACAGAGTAAGGATGGCCAGGCTCCTTCTCTTGCCTCTGGAGTTGTGAAGGCACCAGGGCCCCCATGGCCCCCACTGGATGCACAGCAGCGCCCACTCACACCAAGCCTGGCTTACTCTTCATGCTGCCTTCCTGGGCTGTGTGGCTTTTCCTCCTTCCTTTGAACCTTTCCTGGTTCAGAGGATGCTATTCTGTGCCTACATCTGCTGACTCCTTGCAGCACCTCAGGTTTTTCCTGGGAGTCCTCAGGCTGTCTCAGGATCCCCCAGATCCTCCAAGGCTCTGAGGGCCTCTTCCCTGCCGACACCCTAAACCAGGGCATGAGATTTTTGCCATCTCCAATTTAGGGCCAGGGCCGTTCCATTTAACTCTACATGTGTAGGTGGGCCAGACCCCTCGCTCCACGTGCCTGACCCCAGAGGCCAAAGGCCTCCCACCTGCCCAATGGGAGTTCTTTATTCCTGCACCTGAAGTGCTCCCTTTCTTGGCTCTGAACTCAGATGTGTTTAAAGACGTAACTAAGTAATTCTATATGCCAGCTGCAAAGAAGGGAAGGAGTAGCAGCCGAGCCCACCCCAACCAGAAGTTGACCCGTGTTCATCAGAATCGCAGCCCCCAGCGCCCCCCGCAGGGTGGTGCTTCAGACAAAGGTCTCAGACACGACTCAGAGTGCAGCGTCTTGGCTTCCACTACCTTTCCAGACTCCATCAATGGCAGGCTGTGCGGAGAACCCCGTTCTACCAAACGTACCCTAAAAAATAAGGGAACGATTTCAGCATAAAATTTGCTGCACAGGCAGTAATGTCTAAAAGGGCAGATTATGAGGCTGGAAATGATCACTCTGAGGGTCTGTTGACAACAGTCAGGATGTCAGCCTTTCCACAGCACACCCACCATAAGCAACTTGGGTGGTGACTCCAGGCCACAGCAGGGACACCCCAACAATGCTTGGTCCCAAGTGCCGCTGCCCGCATGTACCTGCCACCCACCCCATGTGCTCACAGCAGCTCACTCTACATTTCTTTTAGGTCGTCCCTGAATCCAGCAGACCCCTGGCACCCAGTAAGCTAGACCTCGTGTTTACATCAAGCTCTAGTTTGGCCATACTTGAGAATCCAGGTCTGGGATCTGAGCTTCAAAGCTGGGAGGGGCCCTGATGCACATCTGACCACAGACCAGCAAGCACACACTGTGTGCATCACCATCATTTATCAAGATGAAAACAGATCCTATGACAGCATCAGGTCAGAAACGCTCTTGCTAGCAGATGGGTTACTTGTCTTCTACCTAACCCTATCCTATAAAAAACTAAATGTCACATGGGTCACTCTTATTCTTCCTGGTTGTGCGACAGACAGAGGGATGTTCACTGCAGCCCTGGGGACACGGGCGCACAGAGACAGACATCGAGCTCCCCTGTGAAGCACACCTAGAGTGGGGCCCACAGCTCTCCTCTTCCTCCTGGTGCAGATGGCCCAACGCAGTCAGCTGTCCGAACATGTGCCTATCCGGGTGCCCAGGTAGGCCTGACTTGGCCCATCTGTCCTCTTATGCCTGGGTCCCCGGGGATGCATAGTCAGTGCAGACCTGGTCTGCACCACTTTGCCACTGGGTATGAATGGGGCCCAGGCAGGCTGAAAACATTACCTGTCATGGCGCAGTGCCCGCATGTCCACGTAGACGGTTGTGGGGTCTGGGCCAGCTGTGCCCTGGAAGGAGAGCAGCAGAGGAACTTCTGTTGGGGGCCTCACTTTCATCTTGTTTCCACAGGCACAGCTGCATGGCAGCTCCTCCCGGGCCCCCGGGGACACCCAAGAAGGTGGCAGCTCTGCTCCCTGCAGCCAGTCTGCCTAGGGGCTCAAGGTCCCCGGGGCAGGCTGATGCCTTCCATCCAAGCATCCACACAGCTTGATGATACTGAGTGAACCACTCAATGACTCTGAAAACACCAAATCCTGCCACTTTACATTTCAGTTCTAACATCTTTCTATTCCCACTGGTCTCTTGTTGTGATGAAAACACCATTAGGATCTGAGGGGCATTTCCACCATGCTGTCAGGCAGGGCCCAGCCTCTCGCCAACCAGCGTAATTTGACTGGGCACGACTCGCAGTGAGACTCACTCAGGTGAGACTGATGGCAGTCTTCACCTTTCTCCTCCCTTCCTGACTTCCGAATCTTACAGTTAACATTAATCCCAACTAAAGGACACTATGTGTCATTTTATTAGATAAGGAACATCAAATTAAATGAGTACTGTGATCAACAAAACCCTTAAAGATCCAGACAACATAACCTGTGTCTGCACTGGAATTAAACACACCCATTCCTCCCAAGGCAATGTTATGAGGATTAACAATTTTTGAAAATAGTTTTACTTTTAAGTTTGGTTACAAGGGAGCTTTTGTAATATGTCAAGGAATATCCACTGTGAATAAAGTAAGACAGCAAAAGAAACACATCTGTCTGGAATTCACGAGAAAGTCACATGAACTCATGGGAGGGGAAGCAAAGAGGCAACAACAAGGTCAAGGTCATACCTGCTCAGCCAGCTTTCCCAGCCTGTTGGGCTGACAGAGGCCAAGGGGGCCAGCAGAGTGAGACAGGGAGGAGACAGCCACAGGAAACACACACAGAAGCAGCAGCCACATGAGAAACACAGGGAAAGAAAGAGCAAAACCCACCTCTGTATCTCAAAGAGCAAACGTGAACACCCCATAACATCATTTCTGCAATCATGTGTGGCACCCACACCCTTCTGATGTCTAGCAAGGAGGGCCGGGGCTTGCAGATGCAGAGCCACTAACACACAGGCCGGCACCCACGCTCAGCCACAGTCCTCAGCAGGCAGCGAGCTCACAAAAGACTCCCACCCGACCTCCTCTGCTGTGTGACAAGGGGCTGAGGCTCGAGTGGCCAGGGGTCTTGTCATGGTGAAGAGGGCGTGAGCAGAGCCACTGCCCTGCCCTGCGTGCACTGCCATGAGGGGGAGGCATGAGGCCAAGCAAACACTTTGGAAGCAGAGCTGCACTCAGCACAGCTCTGGCATGGGCACATGCCGTTTCCTTACAGCTATTCTTGCACTATGTGGGTGAACAGAGCACTCAATAGGTAGGGTATCTAAAAAGCTATTTGGCTTTAAAATGTTATTAGAAAGAAATGAAATTGAGATATTAGCACAAAATCTGGGAAACAGCTGTAGCTATCTGAGAAAGTGGTGAACAGCAGTGCTGTGGGCTCTTCGGTCTCTGAAACTTGGTGCTTTTTTTTTCTTTTTTTTTGAGACAGGGTCTCGCTCTGTCCCCCAGGCTGGAGTACAGTGGTGAGATCTTGGCTCACTGTAACCTCCTCTTCCCAGGTTCAAGCAATTCTTGCGCCTCAACCTCCCGAGTAGCCGGAACCACAGGCGTGCACCACCAGCCAGCTAATTTTTGTATTTTTAGTAGAGACAGGGTCTCATCATGTTGGCCAGGCTGGTCTTGAACTCCTGACCTCAGGGGATCCGCCTGTCTTGGCCTCCCAAAGTGCTGGGATAACAGGCATGAGCCACCGCTCACTGCCTGAAACTTGGTGCTTCCTTTTAATAAGACATTTCATGGCTTCAAAAATGAATTTGGGTCAACACAAATTACCACATTTATTAATGTTTCAATTTAATATTGCTAGATTTCCTAAAACAGTAAGTTCAATCTTGCTTTAAGAACTTAGCTATATATTATATCTAAGAGAGTCTTACAGGTAAGATATTAGTCACCGCTCAGAAACAATTTGTGTTTCTTCCCAAATAAGCCTTTGTTCAACTAGAATAGAGTATTTTTAAAAGTAAAACCCTTTTAGCTAAAATGTTACATGGAAATGAAACATCAAAGGCTCAGAGAAGGCGAAACAGACCAGGCAGGTACAAAACTGACATTAACTGAGAAACTCTCGGGTCTGCACGCTGCCAACAGCCAGCTTTGGAGGACCGCAGGGCCCAAGCACCTTACCTGGAGGCAGATGGCCACGTTGACCCTGCACCCGAATGTGGTGCTGACGGCGCGGGCCGGCAGGCCCAGGTCCTTGAAGAGCTTGGAGAAGGACTGGGTCAGCGCAATCCTGGGCCGCTCCTCAGCGACCACCATGCATGTGCGCACACATGACAGGTTCACCCCCTTCATCTGTGGGAGGGGTGAGCAGTCAGGCCACAGCCACAGCCCAGCAAGGTGCCACAGCCCTGGGCACTGTCTTGGGAAGTCTCCGGGTGGGCACACAAAGGTGGAGCTGGACACCAACCTCCCCTGCTCAGGCTGCGTCTATCCCACACAATCCTAGTGTGGATGCACTAGAGGGTTCCCATCTGACCTGCATCCCACATGACCAGACCTCTACCCTGCTATTCCACAGGGATGCTGCCCTACCCCACACCTTCCTCTCCTGTGGGGTGTGAAGCTGCAGAGGCAGGTGGGCCATGGGAGGAGGAATGTGTACACAGGGCCCGCAGGGGGAAAGGGTTTTCTCTACTTCCACAAACTGCAGGGAAGGGCCTTGGGAGTCTTGTTTTGTTTTGTCATTTTTAAACCTCCCAGGGCTGTGGTCTGCAGCACACTCGGAAGCCCGGGTCTGGGCACTCACCCTGAGGACACCGGTCTGCGCACCCAGGCCCTTGGTGCACATCTCCATCACAGAGTAGGAGCAGAAGGTGACGCGGGCCTTGTACTGGCTGACGGCTGACAGCCACAGGGACACATTGCTCTCCAGCTCCAGCGGGGGCACGAGCACTGACTGGTGTCCCGAGTAGACGCTGTGAGAGGTAAGGCTCGTGAGGCTCTGCCCGCCCACCCAGCACCTGGGCACTCCACTCTTCCCTTCCTCAGGACACTTCTTTTACAGCCATGACGGGGCACAATTCTGTTCTGACGCCAAGGAGGGAGTGGGTGGAAAACATGCCACGGGGGGGAGGTTGCGGGGGTGGCAGGCACGGGGTCCTGATCTCTGCTCCAAACACTCGGAGAGTATCCAGGGACACCGTTCCAGAGGCACTCGCTTCTAGAGACGGATCACCACTTTGTAGTGTTTGAAGGAATCAAGCAGATTCTTCCCAAGTACTAACAATGGACAGTGTATTTAATGAAAAATGTATTTTCACTCAATTTCAGACTCAGACTCCAACCCACTTCATCCCCAAACAAACCCACTCACACACGTCTCATCAGCTTGCTGAGCACTCAGAAAGGTGCCTGACTTAGAAGGCCACGGTTCCTACGAGCCGCACGAGCTGCTGCCACCTAGCAGGCGGCAGGGACCCTGCACTCACCTGCACAGACACCACAGGGCAAAACCAAGGCCACAGTAGGGGTCGAGGCAGATGGCAATTTGCCGCGAGGGGTACAGCTCACACTGCAGCTTTATGGAGCGGCACAAGGCGCTTGTGGCCGCGTGCGACATCTTAGGAGTAAAATAAGGTTAAAGAAAAAAGTGAAATGAAATTCAGTGATGTGCAGGGGGAGAGAGGGTTGATGGCAGCAACTGCTCTCCACATGGCTAGACCATAGCTCCAAACTTTCAAACCTCATATTTATTTCCTTAAAAGATGGCTGGCTCAAATCCCCAATATAACCTAAGTAATACTCAAGAAACGATACACTCAAAATCTTTGAAACAAAATTTCAGGATACTGAGTTTCCTTTTTTTTTTTTTTTTTTTAAGATGGATTCTTGCTCTGTCACCCAGGCTGAAGCATAATGGGGCAATCTTGGCTCACTGCAACCTCTGCCTCCCAGGTTCAAGCAATTCTCCTGCCTCAGCCTCTTGAGTAGCTGGGATTACAGGTGCGTGCCACCATGCTCCGCTAAGTTTTGTATTTTTAGTAGAAACAGGGTTTCACCATGTTGGTCAGGCTGGTCTCGAACTCCTGACCTCGTGACCCACCTGCCTTGGCCTCCCAAAGTGCTGGGATTACAGGCGTGGGCCACCGTGCCCAGCCTGGATACTGAAAATTTTTAATTGAGCTATTGGCTCCCAGCAAGGAAACAGATTCATCAAAGCCACCATTTCCTGGAAGCCGGACAGTCATAAATCAGAAAGTTTAGACATGACCACAAAGCATCAAAATATGCATTATTCTCAGGCTAATCACATTTTAGGAGTTTACTGGTATTTAACGCAAATCTTAAGCAGCAGTATTGTTGCTTTGTGCTTTACATACGAAGGACCTGCCTAAACCTTCGTCTGACGTCCTTTCTGTCCACCCCCCCGATTTCTAGGGGCTGAAGCCAACAGGATTTCAGAGGACCTACCTTCACTCCCGCTAATATCCCAGTGGTCGACACGCTGAAGTCCAAGTATGCGAGAACGTCAGGGGAGGGGGGCCTGAAAATGCTCGCTACCTTCTTTTTCGGGATGTCATCTGTTAAACAGGAGACACCGGCAACATTAGTGTGTTCCTGCATTTATTCTGAGTGCTCTGGGCTTTCACAGGCGAGAGGTGACACGTGATTTGTTCTTGGGAGTCCTGCAGAGAGTGAGCTCAGACAGGAGTAAGGTCATGAGGATGCAGGTTGTGTGTGCTCAGAAAAGTGTATTTCATTCTTCATGGAAATGCTACCCAGCCCCACGAAGACCACACTGAGCCTGTGGGGATGGGGGACAAGGCAGGCAAGGAGGAGAGACATCACATCACTGACCACTAGGAAAGGCTAGAGGACTGAGGACTTGCCGAAGGTCTCCGAGTCTGTGGCAGAGCCCAGAGTTCCGACCACAGTAGGAATAGCCATGGACAGGCTCTGAGTTCTGCATGCTTCATCAAGTTCTCATGGCCCCATGAGCCAGACACCGCTGCCTGCCTGGGTGCAACTGGGCACAGGCTCACCAGGGCAGGCACTGCTTCCCTTGGGGCAAGCCTGTGAGGCTCTGGGGCCCTGGCCAGCTGTTCTGCTCTGAGCCTGCCCTCCCCTACACCAGCTGCCCTGGCCCAGCCCCATCCAGCCCACGCTGAGACAGGTCCACAGCAGACGGGAGCCAGGGGGTTTTCAGACCCCCGCCCCATTGGCCCTCAGCATTTCAGGGGGCACAGTGGCATTCACCAATGATGGGGACAGGGATGCTGGTGTGGTGGCATGCGGTGGGAGCTGTGTCCCCAAAGGGTTCACAGAAAGCCTCAGAGAGCTGCCAGCCCCCCATGCCAGCAGGAGGTGGGTGAGAGGGGTAAGGCTCTGCTCCGCACCACTTGGAAATGGGTACGGCTGCCATGGGCTGAGTGGAGAACGGATTCGCACACGGGACAGGGACCCCTACTCCTCACCAGGGCCCAGGGGCCACCCCTGCCGTCAGCTAGGCTCCTGCCAGGACTGCTCTCGCCTCATGTGTCGTTTTGGATGGCAGCCGGGCCACACCTACAACAAGGGGAAAGGGACTAGTCCTGGGCAGTGTGAGGGCACTTACCTGTGTCTAGGATGGTGGGCCAGGTCCTGATGTCCACGGCGGCGGCAGCCTCCTTGGACCTGAGCAGCCGTGTGACGGCCTGTGTGGTGAGGACGCATGCAGACTTGCTGACCTGCATGGCGAGGGGTCAAGGGTGGGTGAGTGGGGCCCCTCAAGCTGCCCAGAAAGGGGGGCAGCCTGGCAGCCTCCCACCCACAGACCCTGTCCCGAGGGGCAGGTGGGCGAACCTCCACGATCATCTTGACGGTGGGCAGCGTGGTGCCTAGGTTCTGAGGGTGCGGGGGCCGCACGGTGACAGGTACACAGCCACAGTACAGGCAGCCATAGAACGCGGCGATGAGGTCCACCCCTGCGGAGACAAGGACTGGCCATGAGGAGGACGGCCATGAGAGGCTCCTACCAGCCTCTGTTCACTGTTCCCACAAGAGAGGAGGGAGGCAGTGCTGGGGAGGACGTGGGTGACTCTCGGGTTTCCAAAGGAGAAGCTGAGCTGAGGAGGCAGACAGATGCAGAGAGGAGGGGCTGAGCATGGTTTTGGAAGCTGCTTCGGGGAGGGAATATCTGGGGGGCTGCTTAGGGTAGGTGACTGCTTACAAAGAACTGAAGGTGGACAGCCCTACAGTGAGCCCACCTGGTGGGTAGACCAGAGCCACATGGTCCCCAACACTCAGTCTTCCCTTCTCCATCAGAGCCGCGGCCACTCTCTCAGCCCTTTTGTGCAGCTGGACACAGGTTGCAGTGCTTGTGACAGTGCCCTAGGAAAGCGATCACTGAGCTCATCTGCGTGCTGGTGCCTGCAGATGGGCTGTTCGCAGATGTGCGTGTGTACCACATGCACGCCACTGCACGCGACGTCTTGTGATTAGGGTCCGTGATCATGACATTGTGTCAGTCCTATGTGTCCTCACCATGCTGGTGTCTTTTTCTTTTTGGTAGAGATAGGGTTTCACCATGTTGGCCAGGCTGGTCTCAATCTCCTGACCTCAGGTGATCCGCCTGCCTCAGCCTCTCAAAGTGCTGGGATTACAGGCATGAGCCACCGCACCTGGCCCACGACTAGTGTCTCTTCTCACCATCTGTATACTCTTGCCAGCAGTGAAGGGAAAGGCACGCAAGCATCTCCTGCACGGTCCCAGCTGAGAGGGAGATGCGGCCACTCCATTTACCCAGGGCAGAGCCACAGACACATGGCTCAAGACCTTTCTGGCCTTTTCAATAAGATATTCCACACAGCACCATTATAAACAAACAGTAAGCGACGGGCAAGCATCCCTCAATTGTATTACTGTGCACGCCCACAGGCCACCTTACTGAGCCTGGGCCTGCGTCCTCTGCAGCTGACTTCTCAGAGGCAGAGCTGACTGTACCCGCTCATTCCTTCACCCTGTCTCTTTGCTGATGGGTGTTGGGCTATGTGACCAGTTCACTGCAAACAGAAACACCTTGTAACCCTACTCCTCTGCTCAGAAAACTCATCCTCCCTGATCCCATGCCAGGCCTCACAGCTTTTTTAGTCCTTCAGAAGATAAAAAGTGCAATTCAGTCTAACAAATATAAAACTCCAGAGCAGACCAGTGTAACATCAAAATTCCCCACTTCTCAACTGGTGGCTTCTAGTGACAGAAAGCAGCGGAAAAGAGAGACCAGTGGAAGCACTCATGTGCTGCGTAGGCACAAGTGCTGGGCAGATCCTGAGAGTCCAAATCCTGGAGCCTTACCAGTCCACATAAGTCAGGGCCCTGTCAGGACAGAACCTGAGAACTGGACCAGGACTCAAAGCCCCCAAGGCCCTGGATCCCGCCGCATCCTCGGGGGAAACCCAGCGACCCCTAGCCTTATCTGCGTCCTTCCATGGTTCCACCTGGCCCCCACCACACTGGCCTCCTCTCCTGCTTTGAGCCACTGTCCATCACTGCTTCATAGCCCCTGCTACCCTGGCTCCATCCAAAGCCCCCTCCCCAGCACTCCAGGTCACATCCCTCCACTGTACATGGTAAGCTCATTTTACCATGGTCAATGGTAAATCACTGGCTGGCTGTAGGCTTTAGAACTCAAACAGTCATAAAATAAATGTTTAGTGGGCATGGTTCTAGATGCTTCCAATAAACCATAAAAACAAAATATTTCTCCTACAGAACTTGTTTTCTAGCAGGGAAGACTGACTTTAAACCTGTTCAGAATAGGGGTCCTTTTTATTTAACACTGTGTACATTGCAGGCATCAGTAAGTATTTTTTGAATGAATGAGCAGTACCAAAAACTAGACCAGCATCTTCTAAGCCACAGTGACCTGCTCTTTACCACACGAAAGCTTAAGAGTTCTTACAGCTTGTATGGTGCATGGGACAGGAGGGTTTTTAAATTATTTAACTTTCTGTTTCCACATGTTGCATTCCTGCCCACAACCTGAACGTGAAGATTATAGTTTCTCCTTGACATCCCGAATGCTCCTAGCATAGTGGAATGCACACAACAGGAACTTGAAACACATGAGAATTTCCAAATCAGCAGCAGGAACAGGGTAGGAAGCAACATTTGTCATTTAAAAGCTGTAAACAGATGTAGAAATTCTAAATGCCTAATTTTTTATTAAAAAACCTTTCCTTTAGCTCACAAACTTAGAAGTATTTACATGTATGCTGTTTTTAATTTAAAAAACTGGAGCTGATAAGACTTTTCCTGCTACACACAAAATCATTAGAAATACTATTGTGTGAATTGTGTGGAAAACAAGGAACCTACAAAAGAAGGGGCAGGCCGAGAGAACCACACCGGACAGGGGGCTGAGCCCACAGGCACACTGTTCTCTACACAGGAAAACCACCAGGGCACTGGCATCACCAACTAGACAAGCGACAGGCTCCCCCAGCCCCGCCGCCGCCTCACCTTGGCGTTCAGCAGCAAGAACAGCGGGTGGTCGGGAGTGGTGTGGGCACGCCACTGCAGCACGTCAGCCAGGAACAGGAACTGCACGACAGGGTGATTTGGTTACCGGCAGCCTCCGGGGTATGGACACCCATCCACTGCCCTCCCCCCAAAACTGGCCTGTTACCTTCCGTGCCTGGTCACTGTCCTCCAGGTGGGCAAGCTCTCTCCCAGAAGCCTGTGCGATTCTCTTCCCAGCAACCAGGTTCCCCACGATCATTGAGGCTGGTCCAACCTCTAGAAATGGGGAAATTCTGAATGAGACTCTAGTAACTTCTCATTTGGAGTGAGAAGAAAAGAGTCATGTGACTTTTTTTCCATTATACTTTTTATTTTGAAAACATACTTGAATGAGGCATTTAACTCTTCTATTGAGATTCAAATATTCAGAAAGCCAGACACAATGTTTATGCTAAGTGACAAACAGAATTTCTCTCTTAAATACAGAAGTTTACTACATGACATATCTCAGAGGATACGATTTGGCCTCAGTCACAGCAAAATTCTTAACATATTTTGTTTTACTGTACTTTATGCATAAATCAGGAAATTAAATCTTCCTGATGAAATGTATTTAGTGATATTTTATGTGTTCAATAATTAAAAAAAACTTTGCCATGTACTAAAAATCAGCACGATCAAAGCAATGAAAAACTGCATTAAGGTTAAACCAGTCTTTAAAATTAGCTTTTAAAGGTGTACAATGAGGGAAGGAAAGTTGACCACTTGCTGAGATTTCCAAGGTCCCATCAACCCAGTGTCTGTGGCAGATCCCAGGGCAGAGGCAGGCAGCTGGCTCCTGCAGACAGGTACGGCTAGTGCCCCATAGCACAGCGTGGCCACAGAGGCACTTTTGACTTTAAGCTCCAGTATGATCCTGGGCATCATTTCTAGCCCTAAGGAGCCATCTCCTAGCCATGCAAAGCTAAGAGGCCATCCTGGAGTTCATCATTACAACTGGTTCCTAATAGGCAGGTGCAAACCACCATGCAGGGCATGTGGTTAAGTTTCCCCGTGCGCAGCTAGTTCCAGGAAGGCAGAAGGTGGCACCATTCTGGGGTGCACCCTTGTTCTGGCTCTTGACCCCAGCCCCAAAGACATGGGCAGTTGGCACTGGAGGGTCTAGCGGGGCTGCACCCTCACCACAAGCCTAGTTGCTATCGATGTTAAGCCTAGAGAGCATCCTGCTGTTAGGTACAACTAACCTGGTTGTTTCTGACGAGGTTTGGGGAGGTTGGTGACACAGGTGTGAGGGCACATCAGCACGTTACACGGGTGCAGTGTCCCTTCCAGAAAGCGCTGTTTGGTTTCAGAAATGTGAATCCCTCCGAGAGGAGCCTTGGGCAAGGTGTTGGCAGGAACCAGGGCCAGACAGTACACGCCCACTTGGTGAATGCTGTCGATGGCCTGAAAGGGAAGGACCCTGCTTGGCCCAGGCCCCCAACTTGAGGCTGGGGAGATGCTGGGTGGGGGACAGGAACATCCCCTACATGGACCTCTTCTCCAGGCCAGGAAATGGAGCTCTGGAAATTTTGTTAGATGAGTAAAGACGAAGAGGAGTGTGTACAGTTTTCTACCATGTAAGTCAGAAAGGGGAAACACACACAGTATTTGTTTACCCATGTCCGTAAATCTGTGACCAGAGGCTGAGGGACGGGGCAATGAGGAGACGGTGCTGAAAGGGCACAAGCCTCAATCAGACAGGACGAGGAAAGCTTTTTTCTTTGAGATATATTCAGACTGGGGAACATCACAAATAATGTACTGTACATTTCAAAATCATGACGAGAGTGAATTTCAAATATTGAGGTGATGGATATATTATTCCATATTGTATTCATAAATTATAACATCACTTTGTACCTCATAAATACATACAGCTATAATTTGTCAATTTGCAATGAAAAATACAGATAAACAAGCTGGAGGCAGGGAGGACAGGGCGGAACAAACCAACCACGTGGCGCTTGGAGTGGAGTCGCGGGGGCCGGCTTGGGAGATTCACTGAACCACAGGCCGTGCGAGGTGCCCACCTGCAGCACACGGCTCATCCACTGGAAGCTGTCCTCCTCCGAGGCATCCGGCCGCTGCTCAGCTACCAGGACGATCCGGTCATCATGGAGCACAGTCACAGAGAACACAGCGATCCTGAGGGAGGAGACATGGAAATGGCCACACGGCAAGAGGCCAAACAAGGCACAGATGCATTCTCACCTCACAGTGGAAGAGGCAGGCTGTCCTTATATTTAAAATGCAGTCTATCAAATGGGGCTACCTGCTGCAAATCTGTAAAGTGACTCATCATTCTAATCTCAAGGACGACTGAAATGTGTCTCAAGTCACAAAAAACAGAGAGAACTTCAGGGCAAAGCAAAACAGCCAGAAAGACACAGATTTTTACAAGAAAAATTTCCTTAATCTGCTATTAATTTCCTTGTGCACAAATCTGTCTAAAAGTTCTACTAATTACGTTTTTTAATACAACAGATTGCACCTCTCTTTTACTAGAGTTAGTCTATTCACATTTATTGTGATCAGTATTTAGGCCTGTTTTTACCATCTTAAGAATTTCAACATGTCCTCCTTTTCTCTGTGTTGCCTTTTTCTTCTTCTAGATTTTGAGTGGATATCTCTGTCTTTGTAAGACAGAGATAAAATATAGAATAAGAAGATGATCTTTATAAAATAAGATGATGATCTTCCCATCAAACCCATCATTTTAGGATGTCTACCATTCTGACTCTGGGACATTATAGATACACCTTCTCTTGTCCTTTCCTATGACTTGACTGGTGTGTGTACACACAAACACACAAACACACACACTTTTATACAACAGATCTTACCTAACATTGAGTTCTCCTTACACTCTTATATCTTATAGCACTTCCTGAATTTATTTCTCGTAGTATCTTGACCAAAACTGTTTTCAATATGGACCTTTGTGTGTCAAAACTTCTGAAATTTACATGCTTAAAAGTATTTTTAACTACAACTGCAAATTGACAATTTGGGCAAATTGGGTGCACTATTATCTTGTGCCAGTTCCACTGTGGGGAAGTCTGATGTGTTTTGCTTGGCTTTTTTGTGGTCCACAGTGAGAACACAGATAAACTCAACATGCCATAGGTCCCTCTGTGGACCATTTCCCAGTCCAGAGAATTCCAACCACGTGCTTCCTCAGACAATCCCTGCTCCACTCCACGTATCCCTTCTCCCTGAGTCTGCTATGTGGACGCCAGCCCTTATTCTCTCCCGTCTCTCTTAATAGTTCCTTTAAAGTTCCTATTTTACTTCCAGAGTAGTTCCTTAATCTGACTTTCCGCCTTTTCAACTTGTTCTCTAGCTGTATCCATTCTATGTATTCCATCTATTGTGTTCTTTGAACAATTACTTTGCTAGCATTTCTCGATCTGATTTCATGTGGCAAATCTTCCATTGGTTTTCTTCCAATGACACATACTTTCAATTGGTTGTGGTTCCATTTCCAGGTTCCTGTATTCCTCAGCTCTTCCTAATGGGGACAGGTAGGCTATCCTGCCTGCAGATGCAGTTACCCAGACCTCATTATTCACTCAGGCTTGCCTCACCTCGTCAGGATCCTGCTTGGGGGGTGGAGGCTTCTTTCATCTCCAGGTACAATCAGGTACAGGTGGCCCTGGGTGAGGGGTCTCCCCACTGCACCTCAAAGCAGGGTTTGGGCTACCTTGATGCTATCCCTAAGGACACCTGCCCAAAGTGTCCCCCATTTCTGCTGTGAGGGGCAGGTCATGACCCTGGCTGTGCTACCCTCCTCGTGCACATGCACACACATAGCCTACCTGGCCAGGCCCCCTGAGCAATCTCCCACCTTCTCTGTTGTCCATCCTTTGGGCTTCTTCCTCAAGACTGACCATGATGACACATCACTTTGCAGAATCCCCTCAAGATTGCTTTGAGGGCTGCTCAAAGGCAGCGCCTGGCCTGGCACCCAGGTATCTTAGTTTGAGTAACAAAAGGCATGCCCTTGGCCAGGCACATTGGCTGACACCTGTAATCCCAGCACTTTGAGAGGCCAACAAAGAACTGCTTGAGCCCAGGAGAGTTCAAGACTAGCCTGAGCAACATAGTGAGACCCTATCTCTACAAAACATTTTAAAAATTAGCCAAGTGTGGGGTGTATGCCTATAGTCCCAGCTACTCAGGAGGCTGAGGTGAGAGGATCGCTTGAAGCCCAGGAGGTTGAGGCTGCAGTGAGTTATGATCAGGCTACTGCACTCCAACCTGGGTGGGCGATAGAGCAAGACACTTTCTTTAAAAAAAAAAAAAAAAAAAAAAGGGCACCCACTTGAGAAAAATAAAATTTAAAAAGGTAGCTGGTTGAATGGACCAATTAGGGGAAGAGCTTCCTCCCAAACAGCTTGGGAGTAGAAGGAACAAAATTCCCTTCCTGTGGCCCCTATGCCCAGGTGCGTAGGCCCAGATGTCTATTTCTTTGCTCAAGAAAATCTCTAAGGTCCTTGCTTTACACATATAGAAAAGTTGAGTTGATTTTCTTTCCAGAAGCAATGTAGGGTATTGTGTGTCTCACAGAGAAAATGGTACTTTTCTGTTTTAATTCACATTCTAAGGTTATTAGGAACTTGGACCCATTTCTCCTTGGCTTTACTCAATTTTTCCCTCTCTGATTTGCCCAAAATTTTACATCAAATTCCTTATTTTCTTGAGGAACTCAATGAACTCTTTGGACAGTGAGGATATTAACTCTGGTATCACTGCTGCAAATATCTTCCTTTTTATTTAGGAGCTTTCTGATGTACAACAATGTTTAGATTTTATGAATTCAAATTTGCTGGGCTTTCCATCTACTATGGACAGACTCCCCAAGCTGTAAAAGGAAGGAATCTAGTCCCGGCACAGGGGTCCGCAGCGCATCACCTGCCTCTGTAGACAAACTTGATGGGTTCCACGGCCAGCGCGGTGGCCACAACATCATCTGCACTGTGTCTGCGAGCTCCAGTGACCATCAGCCCGTCCAGTTTGCCCACGATGAAGACCAGGTTGTCCTGAGGGAAATGGTGTGGGTCAGGATTCCACCCACGGGCAGGAGCTGGATGCGCCAGGACCGTGGTCAGGACCCCCAAGAAGGGGCCGACAGCACAGGAGCCAGGAGCCTCGGGCGCCTCGCAATCGGGTCAATGCCCCACAGACCCAATGTGCAATGCAGGCCCTGTGACAAGCCAGGCTCGCAACAGGGCAGGCTGTGTGGAAGGCAGCAGGGCTGGTGGGGCAGTGTTAGGAAGGGAGTCAGCCTGGGAAATGCTCACAAGTGGGAAACAAGTTGTGGGTGGAGTCTGTGAAGGACTGAACACCGCTGTACTAAGGGTGGGGGTCCCAAACCCGGCACCGGTGACCTTCTGGATTGACAGTATTGTTGCAGGTGCTGTCCTGGGCAATGCTGGCCACCAAGCAGCATCCCTGGCCTCCAGGTACTCACTATATGCCAGGAACGCTCCCCTCCCCTGAGTCGTGACAAGCAAAAATGTCTTCAGAAGTTGCCAGAAGGCCGGGAGTGGTGGTTCACGCCTGTAATCCCAGTACTTTGGGAGGCCATGGCGGGCAGATCACCTGAAGTCAGGAGTTCGAGACCAGCCTGACCAACATGGAGAAACCCCGTCTCTACTAAAAATACAAAATTAGCCAGGTGTGGTGGCGCATGCCTGTAATCCCAGCTATTCAGGAGGCTGAGGCAGGAGAATCACTTGAACCCAGGAGGCGGAGGTTGCTGTGAGCCGAGATCGCACCATTGCACTCCAGCCTGGGCAACAAGAGAGAAACTCTAACTCAAAAAAAAAAAAAAAAAAGAGGTTGCCAGAACTCCCCTAGGAAGGAAGGGGCAAAACTGCCCAGCTGAGAGAAACACTGGGCCAAGATATTATTACAAATAGAAGTATTTATTTTTAAATAGTTTAGACATCCAAAGTGGTATAATGAATACTCACAGACCAGCCACTCCATATAAAAAGCAAAACACCCTCATCCATCCCTGGGACCCCCGACTCAGGCCTGTGTGCAGGACTGCACACTGATCTCGGAGGTGTGGACGGCCCTGCACACAGGTGAGGTGATGGGTGGGGAGGTCAGCGCGACCGACCAAGGCCACATGGAAGGTCAGGAACAGCCAGGACAAGAGCAGGACTGCAGCAAGGTGTCCCTTAGCCACGCCCCCTACCTTCTCTGACTGCCAGTCCTGGTATAGGAGGACATACTCACAGGCCCAATGAAGCCCAGCAGGCCCGTCCTGGTGAAAGGCCTGTCAAAGACGGGTGACCCTCCTGCGGTGACTGGTACTGTCTGCACAGAGTGGAGAGGGGCACAATCAGGCTGCGGACAACCAACCAACTGGCCAAAGAGACCCAGCAGGCGGCAGGAGAGTCAGCCTGCCACGCCTGCCAACCAGGGGTAAAAAGAGGTTGGCACTGCATAGGCCCAGTTTCTGTGGCCTGGCTGCTCCATCTCCTGGGCAGGCCTCCTAAGGCAGGACACAAGCATCCCTTTTACCTCTGCTCTGGGTGCGTGGCCTCCCCTGGCCTCATTAGACTTGTCCTGAACAACTCACATTACAGCAATGCAAATGTGGCAGAGGGCTGGCTTCCCTGGGGCCAGAGTGAGTGCCTTCCTACCGGCCACCAGGCAGCACCCACATGGCCTTCTCCCATGCAGGACTGTGGGAAGCACACTGACCCCCAGCTTCCCACAGCATGCCTGGTCCCGGTCCCGGCCCCACTCTCACTCTGGGAGGACACACAGAGGTGTGTAGGCCATGTGCCAACAGCCCTGGGAGGGCCTGTGTGGAGGGAGACCATCCCCAACACCACTGCAGTCCCCCAGCACCCCACACACCAGGGGCCCCCAGAGTGCTCACAGAACTTCCACAGGAAAGTCGGGAAAAGGGGCAAACCTCAAACACACTCTTCGTGATTCCAAGCAGTCCATAGTAGGCTGTGCCAGTCGCACTGGAATTGACGCATATTTCTCCCACTTCATCAGTTTTGCAAAGATAAGGGGCACCTTCTAACTTCACAACACACACATTAGCTGCAATGAGAAAAAAAACTCAAAATAATAAAGGACACGTTTAAATGGATCATTCACAAAGATCTCCTTGCTGCTGTCTGTGCAGTAATGGAAACAGGATGTTATACACACAGCATCTTCTTATAAGGAGTTTTATGATACACGTGCTACCCAGTTGTAAGTCTTACACTGTATATGTAATATTTTTATGATCACTGTAAGGTGGCTAGAAAGTACAACACATCCTTCACATAATAAGCCCCGGCTGACAAAATACGTCCTCTACGATAAACGAACCCTGTGCCTCCTCCCATCCCACTGTCCTCTCGGGGCCATGTGGGGTGCTGCTGGCCCTGGCTCCTGACCGTCACCACCACACACCTGCCTGGGACACCAGCTCCTGCTCCAGAGCCTGACAGAACTCTGCCCCATGCCTGCTCCCTTTCTAGTAACTTTATTTTAAATGCTGATCTGCCATGTGACTCCAGACTAATCTTAAGTCCAGGAGTGCCTCTAAGATGTCTTCATGGAGAAACTGCTATTCATCTTAAGTTTTGCCTAACCTCCAACACAACCCTTGATGCTGCTGTAAGCGCCACAAGGCACTTACAGGGCACTCCCTCAGCCACGTGTACATTCCTTCCAGAGCACAGATGTTTTTCCCCAAGACACAGGTCCTGGGTCTGGAGGGTTGCAGCGCAGAGATCTGCCTGTCTTGCAGCCATTCAGACCATGATTCCATCGGTAAGTTCCACAAGAGATCGCCCTTTACTGACAAACTGGATCTGCTGCCTCCTTCTTCACTCTCTCAGCTCTCTCTGCTTTGGGGGCCAGTCTGCACATATGCGCCTTTTCACAGAGCCTGATGGCGCAGGCCTCAGCGTGACTCCTCCCACAGCCCCATCACCATAAAAGACTTAGCAGAGAGGATGCGGCCGTGCTCGGCTGATGTGGAAGGTGGTGCTCGTCTGCACTTCAGGCAACCACCCAGGCAGCCGTCAGTGCCACACGACACTCACAGGCACACGCAGAGATGGGGCAAGGTCACAAAAAGACACAAAGCACTACGTATATGCTTGATGCCGTAGAGAACACAAACGCCACAGGCTTACACAGGACAGACTGAAAAACTGCTGAAGACAAATCACCCGTCAGACTCACCATGTGGCTCAGTCCCACAACAAGGGGCATAGCCAAGTGGCTGTGGAGCGTCATGGGAAACGGCGGTCAGCCTCGGGGAGCGCCGTGCACACAACTAGAGAGCACTACACATGCATGTCATGTCCTAATCCACATTTTACAAATAAAATGCGCACAACTACAGATGTTCCTTAGATTCATTCAGAATCATGACCTCAACATGATTTTCCAGGGAAGTTTAAACAGCTACCTATATTTTCCCCATAACATAAAGGGAGACTCCAATGACTGATGTATGTGAAAACGTTTTGGCCACAGGTTCAAGCACTGTACAAGACTGACCGTTCCATTTCCAAGTAGAAATACAGGAAGAAAATGGTGTCATTCCTAGAAATAAAAAGTAGAGCTAGAAACACAAGCTGAAATGCTCCAGTCTTACTCAGTGAGGACCCAGTGTCTGTGTACACACAGGGATCAGGCACCACCTGGCCCCGAGCTCCAGGTTAGGGATGGCTGAGCTGCCAGCACCACCCGCAGAGTCTGCACCTGAGCAGCCACAGCCTGTCAGCACAGCCGCCTGCAGAAGGCGGAGCTGCAGGCACAAGGGCCAGAACGCTGAGCAGCACGCGGTGCCTGCAACCCTGAACGCGGTCGGGGCCGCACGGGAAAGGGGGAGACTGCACTGAGAGATGGGGCCTGCCTCTAGAAGTCACCAAAAGGGGCCAAGACAGCTGCCCATGAACCCCAAAAGAGCCTGAGGCAGGAAAACTGAAGTAGCTGTGGGGTGGCTACAAGCAGGGCAGCCTCAGACGACGTGACAGTGTCCCTACTCAACTGTCATCAGGGCCTCCCAGGCCAGGTTCTGCCTCAGGCTGGCAAGGAAAACCTCTAACATGTAATGACAGTCAGCCCCACAGAGCCGACTTCTGAGGAAGAGATCACATAGGCCTTTCTGACACATAGGAATTTCTGGGAAGCTTCCATGAGCCTTCAACCATAACACATGCTTGCTTCAACTTAGTTAGATAACCTAATTATCAAGTTATTCATAAACATTGCCATATTCCTCAGAGTTGCCCACTTCACATGGTTGCCGTGGGGTTAAGTGCTTCAACACATGTGAAGTATGAAGCCTGTGACTGGAATGCAGTGAGCTATTATCACCATCTCCCCAAACATCAGAGAACTGTAAGTGAGCTGCACGGCCCATTCACACATCTTTGTATTTTAGCTCATCTTTAAATTTAACACAAAGGGAGGGGAAAAAACAGAGCAAATATTTTACAAACTAAAATTCCGATTTACCTTGAAAACCATTCTTGAGAAACGTTTTACTTGCATGCTTGCTTCTAGAGCACTACTACGCAGCCTGGAGCATTTATACCCCTTTTTGTTACATCAATCAGTCGCGGACAAAGGCCCATTCTGGTCAAGTCCCTTACCTCCAGGCATCACCTGACCAACGTCCTGAACAGTAAGGACTGACAACTTTTCTTCAGTATCCACTCTGATAACACCATAACTTAGACCATTCATCGACAGGACCGCTTTTCTTGGAGGTGGTCCTCCCAGATCAGGTGGCCTAGAAAACAAAACCACAACGGAGTTAACTGATGAGGGGGATAAAATTCCAGCGAGGTGAGCCCACCTTGCCTGCAGCATGATTCTGCACCAACACCACTGCTCCATGCTACAGACTTGTGAGAAACGCATGTTCTAAAGATGCTGCAATGTCTCCACACCACACGTCCCTCTGCAATGTGACCTCAACACGCCACTCAGTGGGAGAAGGTCCTATGACTACAGTGGCGGTGTGCTATGTGACTTCCAGAGCAGGCCATAAATGTCAATTCAGCTTCTATCCGGTTGTCTTGGGACGCTCGCCTGGAGCCCTGGGAAGCCAGGCAAACAGAATGACTGTGTTGAGGCCACTGCGCTGCAAGGAAGCCCAGAGCAGCCCACTCTGAGAGGCCAGGTGGGGGCCCCGAGATGGTCTCAGCCCCTCATGGCTACTGTCCAAACACCATCTCCTGCAAGCCAAAAGCACCTGGCAGAGGCCTTCCCAAACTCCTGGCCCACAGAAAGCCTGAGAGATAATAAAATGACTGTTGTTGTTGTTTGTGATACAACACTAGTAACTGAACACTAAGCAACAAAGGTTAGTGGTTCCTCCAATAAGAAAAAAATTAAACCGCTGCACAAAACAGGTCACCATAGAACAAAAGAATGGAGAATAATTTATAGTTTGTAGGTGAAAATAGTGTTTTTTAATGTTAAGTGTTTAAAAAGTTAGGGTTACTTTTAGAAACTTGGGGTTACTTGCATAAATGGAAACACATACGTGACTTTAATACAAGACCACAACTGAGGCTAAGACACCCTCAGCTGTGAGTACACTGCATTCTACCCCCAGGATGGAGCTGGGGTTGGAGTGGGCGAGAGGAGGGGAAAGGAAACCTCAGAAGGCGGGTGAGGAGCACAGGAAGGGCCAGCAGCCCTGCACCCACACACAAGGATGCTCAGGACAGTCTGCAGGCCCAACGTGCCCTCCAGGCTGAGAGAGGTGACATGAGGAAAACAGCCACGAGGGCAGCATGGGCCTCCCAGGAGGTAGGTGGCTGGATGCTAAGCACCAGGCTGGGTGCTTCTCCAGGCAGGTCAATGGTTCCCACAGACTCCACAGCTGAGTTCCCACCTGCCTCCAAGTAAGGAAGAGTTCCTAGGTTGTAATGATTACTACGGCTACAGACGAGATGACAAGGCCTTTCTAATTTGGCAAGCACTTAAGAAAATCACAAGCCGGCATTCGGCAAGAATCCAGAATATGGCCCAGGAAGCTGCTACCCAATTTCCCATGCAAACCCAAGCTGGCAAAAAGCAGCAGGCCAGGCACCAAGGTGCTGCTGCACAAATGGGCCTGGATCCTAACAGGCACAGCTCCAGAATAACTCCGTTGTACACGGAAGACTCAACTAAGTGCTCACAAGACACAAGCAAGGAATGAGGTTACCTGCGGATGGCGACAGTGAGCGCCTCAGGAGAACTGGCACAAGGACAGATGACCTCCGGCCTCAGACCTCTGGACTGGAAGACGTTGAGGAAGGCATCACAGGAGGAGACTGACCCTGCACGGAGCAACAAGGTGGAATGCCAGCACTAACTGGGGGGCCAGCAGGGAAAGGGTAACGGCTGGCCACTGACACACAGGAGCGCATGCTTTGGGGAGTGCACCAGGCAACGGCTGGTGGCTGTACAAGCTCAAGTCAGCATAGCCTGTGGCCACCGGGACCCAGGGCTGCGTCAGCAGAAGGAAGGGGCCCTTTCACAGGCATCCTCAGACTTCATGATCTTCAAGGGAGATGGTGTCTTTAAAGAAAACCAGACAGCCATGGACGGTTTGGTGCTATAAAGGGCAGAAAGGGTGCCACTAGGGACAGGAAGGCACTGCATACGGTGGCTGACAAGCCACACGGCACTGCAAGGATCAGGTGCAGCGACTGGGGAGTGCCAAGGGATGAGGCACTGGACGGGTGGGGCACACTGATTCCACCATGTGGACCACAGAGAGGCAGTGGACATGGGGCGGAGACACAGAGACCTGAGCAGCGCTGTAGAACCCAGAAGCAGGCCCTGCCTGTCTCAGGTGTGGACCTGAGAATTAGAGGCTCTGAGCATGCTGAAAGGTGGGGTGCCCTCCCAAGAGATGGGAGATACCAGGGGTTCCCTCTCTTGGGCTACACTGGAGAGGGGATAAGACGAAACGTCAGCTTCTGACCTAGGGTAGTCTCCAATGCCTAGACAGTGATGCAGGTTAACAATCAAGAAAAGCCCCAATACCTGGTCAACAGGTGCGTGCTGCAACAGGAGCCCCTGTGTGACCAGCATCACCTGAGGCTTCCCCAGAGGAAGTACCGAGTCCGACCCTGGACAGTCCTGGGCCCCAGAGCTCACATGTGTGCAGCTCTGACAAAAGCAGTTGTCACTCAGACCACCATACACAGGAAGTCCTATGTGCTCAGGCAGCAGTCACAGGGAGCTCCTCCTGGAAGGATGTGGGGCGACCCAGGCAAACCAGAAGGAAAAATGGTTGGGTCCTGGTGGGAGAAGTTAGGCCAGAAACCAGAGAGGCGGGGGCAGCAGGACAAAGGGCAGGAGGCTGGGGATGAGGCCCGAAGACAAACAGGAACCCCCAGGCCACAGCATAATCTGGTAATTATTTAAGAAAGATGACTCTCATTAAGGCATGTACCTTTCATCAACTGTATTATAATTGTTTTTAAATCTAGTGGCCTAATAAACATGCATGAGATAAGCCAGCGATTCACCAAGATGTTCCATGTCATAGAAATGATGTGTAAACTGCTCAGTTTTGCTTCTCAGTGTATTCTACTTCGGTTTGCAGGAGGGGACACCGTGTGGGCCATGCCCCAGGCGCACAGGCTCACTCACACGGGTTGGCGCCATCTGCCACAATCAGCATTCGCAGTGAGCTGAGGCTGACATCCCTCTGGCCTCGCTGAGCTAGGAGAGACCAGTGCATGTCTCGCGACTTCACCAGCGCGGCCCGAGCTGCAGAGAGAGGATGGCACAGACATCCCTCCGTCATGAGGGCTGGCACCCTCACACATCTACACACACGTGCACCTCATCCCACACAGAGGTGCACGCACACAAAGAGACTCGACATGCAGCTCCCAGGTCACAAGCTCTCTGCAGCCATCTCTCACATGCAATCTAACTAACCCTCAACACTTTTTCCACAAAAATCACCTGTGAGGTACAATTTAGACATCAAAAACTCAGATCCATTTCCAACATTAATCTTTTCTTAGAAGCTCCATATTGCTCTTTTCCTACCTGCCCGCTTTGTCTCACGCTGTCTCTCCCCAGACCCCTGGTACTGGCTGGTCGAGAGGTGTGAGGACCCCAGGAGCTGAACAGAGGGTCTCAGGCCTCAATCTGGGCCCTGCACTGGCTAGCATGTGGCACCCAGCAAATACTCCCACCCCCACCCAAGCTTCAGCTTCCCTCCATAAAGTAGGACAGAGACAGCTGCCCCTCCCTGCTGCTCTGAGACATGCCTAGAGGGGCACAGTCCAGCAGGAAGAACAAGGCAACATGGTGTCCCAGGTGAGCCAGTGCCTCAGTGGCTGGTAAAGGTGCCACTGAGCTCCACAGGGCAGAACACAGACTGCTGACTGTGCAGGTGTGGCCATGCTGGGGCTTCCTGCTTGGTCCCAGGAGGCACCTCAACCACTGAGAGAAGTGAGGCCCCCACCCCACCAAATGGCCCTATCTTACTACATCACCCATGAAACCCTGAGGGCCATGCCCGAGGCAGAGAAAACCCCCATCCTCCTTGGCAGGGGTATGACCAAGAAAGACGTCCCACGGCTCAGCCTACCTCTGCAGTTCCATATCTCAGCTTTATTTTTTCTTAATCACCAAAGATCAGTTCGAAGAGCTTTTCCTAAAGAAGGGTGAGTGCCGTGACCAGGATATCCATTACCTTTATAGTAGCAAACTTTCTGGATCCAGGAGAGCGGGTTGGCCTTCATCAGTGCATAGGGGACACTGACCACGTGCATCCTGTTCATGACGCTCTGTAGGGGAGCAGACATGCTCAGGGCAAGCAGGCCCGAGCCACACCAGAAAAAGCAAAACAAAGCCAATGTACTCTCCCAACAACATTTCAGGCAGAGGCTCAGGTTCATCTCAATCCCTTGTTCCAACAATTAGTCATCAGCAAACAACACTCACTGTTAACACTCCATGCCACAGACCAGCATCCCTTTTGAAATCCAGCACATTTGTTAATGTTTCAGCTGAAAGTGGACAAAGAAGGTTAAACCACTGATCAACCCTCTCAACAAGCCCTATGCATTTTCTAGAGAAATTCTGAGGTGAGTACATCATCAACATGTTAAGTTTCAGGGAACAGATACAGCATTTCCAAATACCATGTACCAATTAATAATAATCCTGGTTATCTGTTCAAATTACTGGAAACATGTAAGAGTAGAAGGTCATGCAACTAATACAGAGAACCATGCTGAGCACTCATCGGAAGGCAGAGGAACATCATATGCTGAAGAAGTTGTAAAAGGTGTTACCACATCTTTTCTTTGCTCTTCTATTTTTTTGAGACCGAGTCTTGCTCTGTCACCCAGCCTGGAGTGCAGTGGCATGATCTCAGCTCACTGCAACCTCTGCCTCCCAGGTTCTTTCAATTCTCCTGTCTCAGTCTCCCGAACAGCTGGGACTACAGGCATATGCCACCACACCTGGCTAATTTTTGTTATCTTTGGTAGAGACAGGATTTCACCATGTTGGCCAGGCTGGTCTCAAACTCCTACCTCGGTGATCTGCCTACCTCGGCCTCCCGAAGTGCTGGCATTACAGGCGTAAGCCACCACACCTGGCCACACCACATCTTTTCATCAGATGTTCTGAGTGGATATTTTCAGAATGAAGAGGTGGGGATGAAAAACTGTCAGGGATATTCTTACTTCTCAACTCTACACCAGATCTCCTCAATTCTCACACCTAGAGGCCATGATCCAGCATCTCCCCTCTATCTCATAGAGCTGGTAGTTCACATCACCCTTCAGAAAGTCACTCTTCCTTTGCCCGTTTTCTCATCCAGAGGCGTGCGGCTAACACATTTTAGGGAGCTCCCGGCCAAGTCCTCTCTAGGACCTGGCTCGTACCTCACAGGCAGAAAGGGCAGAGGCTGGGGCTGGGCGGACCTGGCTTCTCGCCAAAGCCCACAGCACTCCAAAGGCGAACAGGAGAAGTTTGACTTGTGTGCCAGGAAATGCTGTTGCATCATGAACAACAGGACTATAAATATCCTTTCTCTGTTGGCTAAAGAACACAAATTATTACTATTATTTTTAGAGATGGTGTCTTACCACGTTGCCAGGCTGCAGTGCAGTGGCTATTCATAGGCACAACCCCACTACTGATCGGCATGGAAGTTTTGACCTGCTCCCTTTCCGACTTGGGTCGGTTCACCCCTCCTTAGCAAGCTGGTGGTTCCCCACTCCTAGAAGGTCACCACGTTGCTGCCAAAATTAGTGCAGATACTCGGTTGGCACAGCGCACTACAGCCCAGAATTCCCAGGCTCAGGCGGTCTTCTTACCTCAGCCTCCCAAGTGGCTGGGACTGTAGGCACACACCACCACACCTGGCTAAAGAACCCAAATTATAGGTGACATATGTAAGATTAGCTCTGGACTGAAGACAAAGAAAGTCATGGGGCTTGATTTGAAAGATCTAACTTTTTGAAATTAATAAAGTCCTTAAAAAATACCTAAAATCATTTTCCAGATCTCCAGTAAAAGCTTTAGCTGTGCCCTCAACCTACCCCTTGCTTCCTAACACTTCTTTCTTTTTTAAATTTTATTTAAAATTTCTCTCTTTTTTTTGTAGAGATGGGGTCTCATTATGTTGTCCAGGCTGGTCTGAAACTCTTGACCTCAAGTGTTCCTCCTACCAAAGTGGTGGGATCACAGGTGTGAGCCGCCGCACCTATTTCAGATAGTTAAACACACCGTTCAATTCCACCTTCTAGTGCTGCTCAATTCCATACTGCGATGTGAGAAAACTGTTATGCATCCATTTTTATAGTTTTTAAAATTATTTGTCAGTGTACCCCATAAATATATACAATTAGTACTTATCAATTAAATATTAATTTTAAAACATTCCCCTAAGTATCTGACATTTGAAGTGAATCAGGTGCTGACTACACTTTTCCAAGAGGTCGTCTATAACCATATTCTACTCACATATTTACATGCACGACAATTTAAGTCAAAACTACAGTCACAGATACAGTGATAGAAAAATAAGCGTGTTTTCCTCTTTTTGAATGAAAAATGCCCTGACCCTCAGTATGTCACAAAGTAAGCCAGCCCCCCAGGGCTGGCCTGTGAACCCAGTACTGTGTATAAGTGAATCAGTGGGATATAGGTTTCATGTTCCATAAAACCAACATCCATGTGCATTTACTGAAAATAACCCTGCATGGGGTTGCCTGGACTCTGATAAGAGACGCTTGGCCAGTACAGAGACCCCACAAGCATGCTAAAGACGGTGCATCTCCCTACCTGGCAGGACCTGGATTAATGGGCAAAGGCATTACCCAGGGGTGGTTTTGACAGGTGCAGTGACAGTCACATGATTAGGTATGTCAAGTATCTGTGTGAGGCTGGAGGGGCCACCACCCCACCCCAAGAGCCCTTACCTTCTGAGTACCCGCATGCCTGGGTCAGAGCCCGGCACTGTGACAGCAGGGATGTGTGGGACACAGTGACGCCCACCGTACTGCCTTCTTTGCTGGTTTTATACTGAAAGATTTCAAGGAAAAAAACATTATATGGTATTTCTAGAGCTGACAACAGACAGAATGGAGACTGACAGAATCTTCAAAGGAAGAACTGGTCAGTGTCTCTCTGCTAACCATCCCATGAGGCCCAGGTGCATGGCAAGCCCTGGCCGCTGAGGGGATGCTTCAGTTGAACTCATGGCTCCTCCTGGGCAGGTACCCGAGGGCAATGCTGCGACATGGGCTCCATCACAACTGTCTCCATCCCCAGGGGGCAAGTTAGGAGAGAATTAGGTAAGAGAAAAACCTGGAAGGATCTGAGCAAGGATCTGCATGATACTCCAGGTTTCTGAGGCAGAGATAAAGCCAAAATTAAAAATATACATATATATATATGGCAACTTAAAGTCTTATGAAAAGCAAGACTTAAGCCTGTGGGGCATGTTTTTACGTGCTCTGAGTTAGGAACGGTCATTACCTCAATGTAGGCGGTCCCAGTCCCTGTGTCCTGGGCCAGAGGGTGCCAGTCCTTGGGGGGCTTGGCTAGATGCTTCCCATCAATCACCAGCCAGGAGAGGGGAGGCCATCCTGGGACACACAGACAGGAGACAGAACAGCAAGCAGTCAAAGATGCCTCTGCTCCCCACACTGGAAGCCTGCGCCTCTGACATGCAACACTGGCTTGCAGCATGCAGCTCTTGCGACTAAGGAGTGCAAGTTTTAGTCTCATTTCATTTCATTTAATTTAAAAAGGTACATCCGGCCAGTGGCTACCATATCAGACAGTACAGGTCAAGACACTAAGCCAGATGAAAACCAAGATTCACAAGGCCTTGAACAAGCAATCACTTTTGCTGAAGACTCAGCCACCTCTGTCATGTTTAATTTCTGGAACAGCATGCCTGAAGTCAGTTTAACATAGACCACAATCAGAACACTGACTCCCCTTCCCTAGGCAGGCCTCACCTTTGAAAGCTGCCACCTCTCCCGTCTGTGCCTTGGGGAGGCCTTTCTGACAAGCGTCTGTGGTCAGGGCCAAGGAGACCCCACAGCTGCCCAGCAGAAACCCAACCTGCTGGCTGCCTGCATCCTGCAGAAAGCAGAGTGACAGTGTGGAAATGGGGTGTTCAGAGCAGCCCCAGTCCCAGCCCCTCGGTGCTCCAGGTCATGCACAGAGAACAGATCTTTCATTCATCCCTCATAAAACTTGCAGAACAATTCAGTCCTATTACTGATATATATGATCTTTTCATAGAAATCGTTCATGAAAATGTGACAACTATGTTTAAATGTAAAAGATAATTTTGGTTTGTTTTTGTGGTAAAATATAAAATATAATGGGCTAATTTCTCAAAGTTTATTCTTACAAATGACATTTAGAAGCATTTTAATGAACTCCAAAATTAATGGCACTGAAATTTTCTATTGGATCATGTTTGAAATTTACAGATTAACCCGGATAGGCCTGGTCATTAACACTATTAATTATTTCCACACAGAAACACGTTTCCTTGTAGCCAAGTCTTCTGTGTTCCTCAGCAAAATTTTGTCATTTTCTTCATATAAACTTGACAATCTCTAGTTTTACTCCTAAGAATCAGTGCATTCAAATACCTGCCCATCATATATTATCCTTTGTGATACACTAGCTTTAGTTGCAAGTTTTACTTTTGGGCTTCTTGACTATTTGTGAATAATGCTCATGTTAACAACTGCCTGAATTCTGGGACAGGATGACAGAAAACTGTAAAATATATGCCCTGTCTACTTCTAAATGACTTTTTTAGCAAACAGATTACTGATACTTACATCAAAAATGTTATAGCCACCTAGATCAGCAACCAAAACTGCCCACTGTCATGAACAGAAACGCAAGAACGTCCATCTTGTTTACTTAAAACTGCCTCTGAGAAGTGAGCTATCTCACTATAACGATATATTTATCCCTAAGAAATAATAATTATTTTCTATAAACATACGGTTTTGAGGAAAAGTTTAATAAAATCTTATTGAATCATAATTCTATTCATTAAAGGAAAAAATGGCTATCATTTTTGTTGGGAAATTCACACAGGTGATAGAACAGCTCCACCTAATAAAAGTGTGGTGTGGGAGCATCACCAGCAAAACTGTTCTCAGTGCCTCTCTCACCAGCAAGAAGAAAGTCAGACAAAACGGCATCTGGGCCGGGCATGGTGGCTCATGCCTGTAATCTCAACACTTTGGGAGGCTGAGGTGGGCAGATCACGAGATTAGAGGTCGAGACCATCCTGGCCAACATGGTGAAACCCCGCCTCTATTAAAAATACAAAAATTAGCTGGGCGTGGCGGTGAGCACCTGTACTCCCAGCTACTCAGGAGACTGAGGCAGGAGAATTGCTTAAACCCAGGAGGCAGAGGTTGCAGTGAGCCGAGATTGCGCCACTGCACTCCAGCCTGGTGCCTGGCAACAGAGCAAGACTCTGTCTCAAAAAACAAAAAACAAAAAACGGCATCTGATTTCTCTTGAGTCTTGGCCAGCCTGTTGATGACTAGCTTCCTCTCCTCTGTCAAAACAGCTGCTTGCTGCCTGCCTGCACTCAGTGAAAACGATGCAAGATACCACTGGTTGTGTCGAGACTCAAGTTCAGAACTGAACCAGGTGGGACCTCAGCCGTGGGTTTATTACCTTTCTCGTTAATGGCACTTCTATGGGGACAGGAACCAGCTCTGCCAGGAGACACCCATAAAACGCAACCATGAACATCACGGGGTCACTATTTGGAAACACGAGCGCCACCTACAACGGTACAAAGAAATGAAGTTAGCCCTCTCACATTCCTCCCCCTTTCCCTTCTCCCATCATCCAAATTTCCAATTTTTACGATATCTAGCTAAATTAAAAGCTAGTTACAAAATACAATTTTTGTTAGCCCCAAATATTGTAATAATTGTGCTTGAAACCATTAAGGGACAAGTCCAAATTTTAACTGAGTAGAGACTCTTAACTCAGGGCCCTCGAGAACACACAGTGATGAACAACCAGTAAGAGCCTTCACTTTGTAAAACAAAATGTAAGCTGTATTTATACTTATTCTGTACTTGAAGTCTGGGAATTTCATTTCTAACAAGGTTGTTTGTTGAAAAGGGCAAGGTTTTCCTTAGAAATTTGGTTTTAATGGTGGTTGCCCAGAACTGTAACCTATAACCTTGAGACTAGATGTTTGGGATGAAATGTATATTTTTACAGAATTTGTTATGAAAAGCTGTGTTCACTTTTACAAAGTATAATATTATAGGAGGCTGAATTTGCCACTGATTTCTTCAACTCAATCACTGTGACCTTGTCAATTTTATTATTATTTACCTAACCACAGAGATTCTCTTCCAAGTCAAGAAAGTATCCGAAAGTCTTTATCCTTGTAAGAATTTTTTTCGGCCGGGCGTGGTGGCTCACGCCTATAATCCCAGCACTTTGGGAGGCCGAGGCGGGTGGTTCACGAGGTCAAGAGATTGAGACCATCCTGGTCAACATGGTGAAACCTCGTCTCTTCTAAAAATACAAAAATTAACTGGGTATGGTGGCGCACGCCTGTAGTCCCAGCTACTTGAGAGGCTGAGGCAGGAGAATTGCCTGAACCCAGGAGGCGGAGGTTGAGGTGAGCTGAGATCGAGCCATTGCACTCCAGCCTGGGTAACAAGAGCGAAACACTGTCTCGGAAAAAAAAAAAAAAAAAAAATTTTTTTCAAGAAAATTAAATCAGTGATTCCTAAATTCATTCTAAAGCATAACATAAAGTCTCATCTATGAGCACAATATATCATAAAGTATCTTTTTTTTAGTAACATTCTTGAACTGTTTACATTTTTATAGCCAAGTACACATTTCCTTTCTTTTCTGGTAACAGCCCCCACCATTTCTACTTTCTTTGCTTTCCTGTGTATTCTCTAACTAATTTGTTTTAAAATACTCCCTCAGATGGGTCAAATATCCATCAGTATCATTTTCCAAATAACCACCCACTCAGGGGAGCCATCAGTGTCCCCTGCTGCTGACGACTCCACCCCATCCTGGGGTCTCGGTTCTCCTGATGCTGACTGTGCCACCCCTTGGTCTGCTGCCAGCGATCATCCTGGGCATCTACTGTGGGCCTCCTGCTTGCACCCTACTTGCTTACATGGCTGAGGGACATCTTCTAAGAGCTAGCCAAGAAAGTGTTTGTGAGCCAAATATTTCTGAGTCCTGCATGTCTGAAACGGCTATACCATTCTCAAATCTGTTGAATCTCTGGGAATAGAATTATAAGTTAAAAATCATATTGCCTCTGAATTTCTGAAGCATCATTCCACTCTATTCCAGTTTTACCAACGAGAAATCCCAAAGCCAGTGTGACTGCCAATCCTACTCTTCCCTTCAAAGCTCTGGGGTTCTTTTCTGTACCCTGGTGTTATGCAGTATCATGGGCATGTGTTTTCGTGTGCATCCTTGAATATTTACACTCTCCAGGTCTGGGATATTGTCCTGAATTACTATTTTCATTTAAAATGTTCTCCTTTCTCTGTCTGGACTCGTTATCAGTCAGATGTTGGGTCTTTTTGATCGAGTCTTTTTGTCCTATTTTACCCTACTTTCCATCTCTCAGTCTTTCCTACTGACATCCTTTTCTTGATTTAGGAAACATCTTCATCTCAGATTTCCGGGAATATTAATACTCACTGTTTAGAAATGCTGTTTTCTATATCTGGCTTCCCTTCCAGTCTGTTTCCTCTTTCCCTGTCTCTCTTTCTCACTCCCTTTCTTCCTTTCCCTTTTGGTATTTTCTCTCATATTGGCATTTCCTTCTTAAAAGTCCTTGGCTAATAGTTCATATTTAAAAGTTTGGCACTGAAAGAGTTACTTGGAACCGTCTACCAGCTTGCTAACCTGCAGTTTCCATGCTGGGTGATCTGACACAGGTGACTTCTCACCAGGGGATCTCACTGGTATGCTCATTTTCATGTTCTCCTGTTTTCCGCCCTGGACTTTATAGTATACCAGGGTTCCTCAGGTCTGGTCCATCTTGCCTACAGCAGTACTGTCCAAAAAAACGTTCTATGATAATGGAAATGTTCTATCTCCAAGCTATCAACACAGTAGATACTAGCCACACTCCTACTGAGCCCTTAAAATGTGGCTTGTGCAACTAAGAAACTAAATTTTTTATTTTATTTAATTTTGATTAATTTAAATAGCCCCATATAGCTACTGCCAACCATATAGGGCAGCGTAGTACCAGAGAAGAAGCCTCCAGCACCCTATTTTGACAGATAGGTACAAGGAGGCTACCTGGACACACAGAATAGGGAAGGAGATAAATATAAGGCATAGAGAATTTCATAGCAGCGCTTCAGATCTTTAGCTTTTAATTCGTAAGATCTGGAATCTAATATTTTTAATATCAACATACATGAAGTCAAACAGAAGAGAAGATGAAGAAACAGAGGACAATGAGTACAGAAAAAGAATATTGCTTTACTCTATACCACACACTTTGTCATATTTAATATTCTTCACTGCTGAATTTTCTTTTTTTGAGACGGAGTATCACTCTGTCACCTCCGGGGTTTAAGCGATTCTCGTGTCTCAGCCTCCCGAGTAGCTGGGATTACAGGCGCATACCACTATGCCCAGCTAATTTTTTCATATTTTTAGTAGAGACAGGGTTTTGCCATGTTGCCCAGGATGGTCTCAAACTCCTGAGCTCAGGCAATCCATCCGCCTCGGCCTCCAAAAGTGCTAGGATTACAGGCGAGAGCCACCACGCCCAGTCTTTACTGCTGATTTTAAATCCCTTGTATTAATGCTGTAATTCTAACCAAATGATAGAACACTAATTTCAATGAAACAGATTATTTAAGTCTCTGCTTTTGCTCATTCCAATAAAGTGACATTCTAGTTACTTACTCTGTCTCCAGGTTTAAGTAGAGGTTCATTCTTATTAGTCAGCTTATTAAGTAGAGTATAAGCTAGTTTTAAACTCCGACTCCAAAGTTTACCTAAAACAAAATAAAAATACCAAGCAATGTAAAATTTAAAAAACTCATAATTAACATTTTAATGTAGAAATCAAAATACCCCTAACATACCATTACCCCATTAGTGGAAATTCAGGTAGTTTCCAACTAGTAACTATTCTGCACAATGCTGTAATGAATACGATTGTTTTCTCTTAATAACTTACAGATTTACTTTTCTTAATACAAAAATAAAATAGGATTTTATTATAGAAAATTTGGACTACAGAAAAGCCAGCAGAGGCCAGGCTCGGTGACTCACGCTTGTAATCCCAGCACTTTGGGAGGCCGAGGTGGGCAGATCACTTGAGGCCAGGAGTTTGAGATCAGCCTGGCCAACATGGTGAAATCCCATCTCTGCTAAAAATACAAAAAATTTAGCCCAGTGTGGTGGTGTATGCCTGTAATCCCAACTACTCAAGAGGCTGAGGCACAAGAATCACTTGAACCTGGGAGGCGGAGGTTGCAGTGAGAGCCCGCCTGGGCAATAGAGACACTATTTAAAAAAAAAAAAAGCCAGCAGAAAGTCAGTATTTTGTACGTATGCATATATGTACAATTATACACATATATACATGTCTCTATTTTTTTTTTTTTTTTTTTTTGAGATGGAGTCACGCTCTTATTGCACAGGCTGGAGTGCAGTGTTGCGATCTCGGCTCGCTGCAACCTCTGCCTCCCGGGTTCAAGTGATTCTCCTGCCTCAGCCTCCTGAGTAGCTGGGATTATAGGTGCCCACTACCATGTCCGGCTAACTTTTTGTATTTTTAGTAGAGAGAGGTTTCACTATGTTGGTCAGGCTAGTCACGAACTCCTGACCTCAGGCGATCCACCCACCTTGGCCTCCCAAAGTGCTGGGAGTATAGGCATGAGCCACCGTGCCCAGCCATCTCTATAATTATTTTCAAGAAATGAGATCATACTTCACACTACTTTTTCAATTAACATTGCATAGTAAATGGATTTTCATTACATTAAATATCCGTCAATTATATCATTTATAAGAGTGACACACAGTACATTTAATCTTTACAACAATTCATGAAGTAGGTCATATCTTTACTTTAACATGTTAAATTCCTAATATGTTAAATTTAAGATGTTAAAATACTAGGCAATCCCAAAGAGAAGTTCCCCTGACCAAAAATCAAGAGACAACATAAACAAGAGCAATGGATCCAAAGGTGATCTGGGTATCAATGCCATCAATTCTTTACTCGGAAAGCCAACGGGACCTCAGGTCAGGCCACATCATGAATGAACTCCCATTCACACTGCTAAAGAAATAAAATACCTAGGAATACAACTAACAAAGGACGTGAAGGACCTCTTCAAGGAGAGCTACAAACCACCGCTCAAGGAAATAAGAGAGGACACAAACAGATGGAAAAACATTCCATGTTCATGGTTAGGAAGAATCAATATCGTGAAAATGGCCATACTGCCCAAAGTAATTTACAGATTCAACACTATCCCTATCAAGATACCACTGACCTTCTTCACAGAACTGGAAAAAACAACCTTAAACTTCATATGGAACCAAAAAAGAGACTGCATAGCCAAGACAATGCTAAGCAAAACTGGAGTCATCACGCTACCTGACTTCAAACTATACTACAAGGCTACAATGATCAAAATAGCATGGTACTGGTACCAAAACACAGATATAGACCAATGAAATAGAACAGAGGTGTCAGAAGTAACGCCACACATCTTCAACCATCTGATCTTTGACAAACCGGACAAAAACAAGCAATGGGGAAAGGATTCCCTGTTTAATAAATGGTGTTGGGAAAACTGGCTAGCCATGTGCAGAAAGCTGAAACTGGACCCCTTTCTTACACCTTATACAAAAATTAACTCCAGATGGATTAAAGATTTAAACATAAGACCTAACACCATAAAAACCCTAGAAGAAAACTTAGGCAATACCATTCAGGACATAGGCATAGGCAAGGACTTCATGACTAAAACACCAAAAGCAATGGCAACAAAAGCCAAAATAGACAAACAGGATCTAATTAAACTTAAGGGCTTCTGTAAAGCAAAAGAAACCATCATTAGAGTGAACTGGCAGCCAACAGGATGGGAAAAATATTTTGCAATCTACCCATCTGACAAAGGGCTAACATTCAGAATCTACAAAGAACTTAAATTTACAAGAAAAAAAACCAACCCCATCAAAAAGTGGGCAAAGGATATGAACAGACACTTTTCAAAAGAAGACATTTATGTGGCCAACAAACATATGAAAAAATGCTCATCATCATGGTCATTTCAGAGAAATGGAAATCAAAACCACATTGAGATACCATCTCACACCAGTTAGAATGACGATCATTAAAAAATCTGTAGACAGATGCTGGAGAGGAAGTGGAGAAAGAGGAATGCTTTTACACTATTGGTGGGAGTGTAAATTAGTTCAATCATTGTACAAGACAGTGTGGCGATTCCTCAAGGATCTAGAAATAGAAATGCCATTTGACCCAGCAATCCCATTACTAGGTATATACCCAAAGGATTATAAATCATTCTATTATAAAGACACATGCACACGTATGTTCATTCTGGCACTGTTTACAATAGCAAAGACTTGGAACCAATTCAAATGCCCATCAATGACAGACTGGATAAAGAAAATGTGGCACGTATACACCACGGAATACCAGCCATAAAAAAGGATGAGTTCATGTCCTTTGCAGGGACATGGATGAAGCTGGAAACCATCATTCTCAGCGAACTGACACAAGAACAGAAAACCAAACACCAAATGTACTTACTCATAAGTGATTGTTGAACAATGAGAACACATGGACACAGGGAGGGGAACATCACATACTGGGGCCTGTTAGGGGGTGGGAGAGGTAGGGGAGGGATAGCAGGGGGTGGGGGGATTGGGGACGGAGAATATTAGGAGAAATACCTAACATAGATGACAGGGGGATGGATGCAGTAAACCACCATGGCATTTGTATACCTATGTAACAATCCTGCACAAGCTGCACATGTACCCTAGAATTTAAAGCATATAAAAAAAACAAAAAACTCAAAACACTGTTGTAGCCTATTTTAAAAGGTCAATTTAAGGTGTTAATTATTGTAATGCATGAAGAATTTCAAACTGAATCCAGCTGTGCATAAAAAGAATAAGGCATCATAACCAAGTCAGTTTTACCCCAGGAATGTAAAGAGGTTCAACAGAAAATCAACATAATTTGACACATTAACAGAATAAAGGTGAAAAATAAAACAATCATACCAATAGATGGAAGAAAATAAAAACAATTTAACAATCATTCATGATTTTAAAATGATTTTAAATGATTTTTGAAATCCTTAAACTCAGAATGAAAGGAAACATACTTCCTTAATGTGAAAAGGGCATTTTGGAAACTGAATAGGAAATATCATAATTAATGGTTGGATACCAAAAGCTTCCTCTCTGAGAGAAGTCAGTCAAGGACATCTGTTTTCAGCATTCTACTGAAAGGCTTAGCCAGTGTAAAAGGGGAAGGAAAAAGCCGAACAACTGGAAATATAACTACCATTATTGGCAGATGACATGATGGTGTCATGTTATCTTATGAATCTTCTATAACTGAATTTAGCAAGGCTGCCAAATGTATCAACACATAAACACCATTTGGTTTCTACATACTAGCAATAAAAAGCAAATAGGCCAGGACCAGTGGCTCACGCCTGTAATCCTAGCACTCTGGGAGGCTGAGACGGGTGGATTGCCTGAGCTTAGGAGTTTGAGAACAGCCTGGGCTACACGGTGAAACCTTGTCTCTACTAAAATATAAAAAATAAGCCAGGTGTGGAAGCAGGCACTTGTAATCCCAGCTACGCAGGAGGCTAGGGCATGAGAATTGCTTGAACCCAGGAGGCAGAGGTTTCAGTAAGCCGAGATCGTGCCACTGCACTCCAGCCTGTACAGCAAAGAGAAACTCTGTCTCACAAAAACAAACAAAAGAGTAAATAAAAATTTTTGATCAAAGTATCCACCACAAGATTAAAACACACACATACTAAGTACCTGAGATGGTCACAAGAAACGTACAAAGTCCCCCCACAGAAAATTATACATCACTGAGATAAAGTAAAAAATATTTGAATGAATGAAGGGACAGATCATGTCCAATGGCTGGAAGAGTCAATAATGCAAAGGTGGGGGGGCACAGTGATTCACACCTGTAATTCCAGCATTTTGGTAGGCTGAGGCAGGTGGATCACCTGAGGTCTGGAGTTTGAGACCAGCCTGGCCAACATGGTGAAACCCCGTCTCTACCAAAAATACAAAAAATTTGCTGGGCATGGTGGCGGGCACCTATAATCCCAGCTACTCAGGAGGCTGAGGCAGGAGAATCACTTGAACCCAGGAGGCAGAGGTTACAGTGAGCGGAGATCGCGCCATTGCACTCCAGCCTGGGCAACAAAAGCAAAACTTTGTTTCAGAATAGTAACGATGCAAAAGTGTTAATTCTCTTTAGAATAATTCAAAGCATAATAATCTAAATAGGTATACTGTGATATCTGACAAGCTCACTCTAAAGCTGATCCTGAAATGCACAGGGCAGGAAGTGCTAAGACACTTTTTTTTTTAACAGAGAACACTTCACAAATGTGTGCCATCCTTGCACAGGTACCATGCTCATCTTCTCTGCAACATTCTAGCTTTAGTGTACGTGCTACCAAAGTGAGCATGTAAGACTCTTGAAGAAGAAAATAAGATGGCAGGCTTTCTCTACAGATGTCAAGACTTAATATAAAACTATGGTAATTAAGAGACTGTTATAGGCCAAAGACAGAAAATAAATCAATGAGATAAAACAGATCCACCCATGTGTGGAGAACTCAACTGATGACCCACATGCCACCACAGAGTGGGGCAAGGGCTGTCTTCTTCTTAGACAAGACAGGACAGCTGGTTATCTTTCTTTAGAAATGAACCCTGGAACACAGTCCCTTACCATTCACAAAAACACATTCCAGATGGATGGCAGACCTAAATGTGAACAGCAAAACAGCAGCATTTTCCCAAATTAATAAAATAACTTTGTGATCTCAGCCAAGGGAAACAGTACTAAAAGACAACACAAAACGCAAAAATCAGGCCAGGTGCAATGGCTGATGCCTGTAATCGCAGCACTTTGGGAGGCTGAGGTTGGTGGATCACCTGAAGTCAAGAGTTCGAGACCAGCCTGGCCAGCATGGTGAAATCCCATCTCTACTAAAAATACAAAAACTTAGCTAGGCGTGGTGGTATATGTAATCCCAGCTACTTGGGAGGCTGAGACATGAGAATTGCTTGACCGGGAAGGCAGAGGCTGCAGTGAGCCAAGATCACTCCAGCCTGTGTGAAAGAGTAAGACTCTGTATCAAAATTAAAAAAAAAAAAAAAAAAAAGCGCCAGGCGCGGTGGCTCACGCCTGTAATCCCAACACTTTGGGAGGCCGAGGCAGGTGGATCACAAGGTCAGGAGATCGAGACCATCCTGGTCAACATGGTGAAACCCCGTCTCTACTAAAAATACCAAAAATTAGCTGGGCATGGTGGCGCGTGCCTGTAATCCCAGCTACTCAGGAGGCTGAGGCAGGAGAATTGCCTGAACCCAGGAGGCGGAGGTTGCGGTGAGCCGAGATCGCGCCATTGCACTCCAGCCTGGGTAACAAGAGCGAAACTCCGTCTCAAAAAAAAAAGCAAAAATCATAAAAGAAAAGAAGGTGATGGATAGAACTTATGTTCGCTAAGCTACCAATAGTGAAAAGCCAGCCACAAAATAGGAGAGGATCCTTGCAAGGTATTACTGACAAACATCTGATATCCAGAATATAGAAACTTCCTATAAATGATTCTATTAATTAGAAAATGTGGGCCGGGCGCGGTGGCTCATGCCTGTAATCCCAGCACTTTGGGAGGCCGAGGCGGGTGGATCACGAGGTCAAGAGATCGAGACCATCCTGGTCAACATGGTGAAACCCCGTCTCTACTAAAGATACAAAAAATTAACTGGGCATGGTGGTGCGTGCCTGTAATCCCAGCTGCTCAGGAGGCTGAGGCAGGAGAATTGCTTGAACCCAGGAGGCAGAGTTTGCGGTGAGCCGAGATCATGCCATTGCACTCCAATCTGGGTAACAAGAGCAAAACTCCATCTCAAAGAAAAAAAAAAAAAAGAAAGAAAACGTACAGCTGCTTTGCCCAGGGAGCAGCCATTCTTTTGTTCCTTTGCTTTCTTAATAAACTTGCTTTGACCTTACTATATTGACTCGCCCTGAATTGTTTCTTGCACAAGGTCCAAGAAGCCTCTCTTGGGGTCTGGATCAGGACCCCTTTCCGGTAATGTCTTCCTAGTGAAATCCAAAGGGATAATACTGAGGAGACCTCCGACCCATAGAAAATACATTGCAGCACCCATTGGCCAACTTTGGGTAACTGGGGTGCATATACCGCGGCAAAGGATGGAATTGGGTTAGAGACTCAATTTAGGGGAGTCAGAGTTTCTCCTAAGACAGAGTGGGTTAAAGGCTCCTCTTAAAAAAAGGCAAGGGGTACTTGAACGAACCTGGGTTCAAGGTCCAACTTGGGAAGGTAGAGTCCTTCCTAAGATACAAGGGGTTAAAGGCCCCCCTTCAGTAGAGTCTCTCTCTGCTAAGAATGGATCTGGATACAGAATGTTCACCACTATTCTCTTTGGATTAATCTGCCTTGCACTCTCTGCTGACGGTTGTAGGGGACAAGGTTAGGCATGTACAGGATAATGGAACATGGGAGCTTTTTCTCTCTCCAAAACGAGGAACTCTAGAGCTGATGGGGCTGCTGGATAAGATCCCTTCAGGACTGACAAGTGGCCACCTGAACTGTTGATTCAGTGTCGCTACAACGGGTGGGTCTTTCTCTGGCCTCCCTGAGCTCCTCACCTTCCCCATCCCGCCACAGGCAATGCTTTTCTCCCTCTTTTCCATCTTTTCTATTACTCAAGGCAACTGTCTCCTCTTTCATCTTGCCCAGAGACCACATGTTGAAAAATGTCCTTGGGAGTTGACCTTGTAACCACATGGAGGTACTTTCTTTTTGTTTCCACCATCAAGCAACCAGGAATTCGGGGGTTCATGTCGTAGTTAGCTCTAAAAGTTATCTCGAGCAGTTAAAAGCCTTTGCAAGCTCAGAATAGGATGCTCTAGACTTCTTCTGGGAATAGTCCAAGCACCCAATACTGTAGCTTAGTGGCTAAGCCTTACTGTTTTCACCTGGGAGGTTACCTTTGGTAAAGTTCAAAAGTCAGAAATATTGGCCGTGTGGCCTGGCTGAAGTTGGGTAATAAGAGATTTAAGTAAACTTTTTAAAAAGAGCACTATGGGCCAGGCGTGGTGGCTCACGCCCATAATCCCAGCACTTTGGGAGGCCGAGGCAGGCAGATCACTTGAGTCCAGGAGTTCAAGATGAGCCTGGTCAACCTGGTGAAATCTCTCTCTACTAAAAATACAAAAAATTAGCCAGGTGTGGTGGCGCACGCCTGTAATCCTAGCTACTCAGGAGGCTGAGGCAGGAGAATTGCTTGAACCCAGGAGACGGAGATTGCAGTGAGCCACGATCATGCCACTGCACTCCAGCCTGGGCGACAGAGCGAGACTCCATCTCAAAAATAAACAAATAAATAAACAAATAAGCACTATAGTTAAAAGTCAGCTTAAAAGTGGATATTCAGGCCGGGTGCAGTGGCTCACACCTATAATCCCAGCACTTTGGGGGACCAAGGTGGGTGGATGACAAGGTCAAGAGATCGAGACCATTCTGGTCAACATGGTGAAACCCCATCTCCAATAACAATACAAAAAAAAAAAAATTAGCCAGGCATGGTGGCATGCACCGGTAGTCTGAGGAGACTGAGGCAGGAGAATTGCTTGAACCTGGGAGGCAGAGGTTGCAGTGAGTTGAGATTGCGCCACTGCACTCCAGCCTGGCAACAGATCAAGACCCTGTCTCAAAAAACAAAAGTGGATATTCAAGCTCTAACAGCTTGGGACTCCTTGGGAAAAAGAGGAGGTACCACAGACCCCATTTTGGGAAGAACCTCTGTTTTTCTCATGAAACCCCAGGAATTTAAAATGGATAGATCCTCCCAAAATTTAAGACTCGGCTCTGTTTTTCATTGTGTTACCTGACGGTTTTGACTTCACATTATGAGAGAGCTTTGGTGTGTAATAACTAGGTAGGAAATATACTTTGGGGGTAGCTAATGTCAGTTATAAGGGAATATACAGCTCTCTGCATGTTTGGATCAGAGAAGCATGCTCTTGGCCACCTAGATGGTATGGAAATGTCCCCACACCTCACTGAGAGATAACACTCCCATGGGGATGGGCTGATTCCCTCTTTTGGGGATCTAGTATCTGGTATAGAAATGGGACCCCTGATTTCTGGAATCTGCTTTTCCTTACAGCTGCTTACTAGGCCCCAGAAACTGCATGCTTCCCTAGCCCTGTTTATCAAAGGGCTCCACCCTGAAGCCAGTAATCCAACTAAGAAACTTAGAAACTGAAAATGGAAAATCTTACAACTCCTGGATCTCCTGTCTGTGTATTTATATGTTATGTGTGTGAAGTTTATATATGAAAGAGCTTTGATTAATTAGTTTAAAAATACAAGCTTAAACTAGGTACTTTGTCAGAAAAATTAAAAGTGTAGTAGTGCCTTTTAGTTCATGTGACTTAAGTAATCTTTGGGAAATAAAGACAGTTTTAAAGATTATGGTAAAATAAAAATATCTTCAAAAATTTAGGCATTTGGTCTAAATTAGGCAGTTCAGATGTTAGGTTTGCTAAATGCTTTAAGGTCATAAACTGCTTCTTTGCAATGTGTACTTGAGACTACGGGAAGAGCAGTTCTACATGCAAGGTGTATAAGGAAAGTGAAGTGTATTTTTGGTAAACGACTGTAAGAAGTCATGGGAACACAAATTTTTTTTGCCTACAGTAAAGGGTTAAAGGATTATTTTAAGTTAGATAGAATAATGCTGAAGGTTGGAGCAAGTTGTGGAAGGTTTATGAAAAATTAATCTTGTAAAAGAAATTTGTGTGTGAACAAACTGGCCTAAAGTTAAAGGGGTATTATTCATTTTTCCATAAATTGAATATTGGAATAAAGGCACAACAGGGTTTTCTTGCAGCATGAATCTGCTCTTTAACAAAAATTGTAAAGGGTTATAAAAGGTTTATGAGAATCTTACCTTATGTTTGAATAGATTTGTCTTATTATAAGGTTTTATTAAACATTGGGTTTGACATCAATAATGCACTAATGCAATGGTGAAATTTGGCTTTCTCCCTTGAACAAGATTTTTAATATTATATTTTTAAAAATAATGAAAGATGGCTGGGTGCAATGGCTCACGTCTGCAATCTCAGCACTTTGGGAGGTGGGGGCACGTGGATCACTCGAGACTAGGAGTTCAAGATGAGTTTTCATTTTGGGCAAATGAATAACTTACGATGACCTGGGATTCTATCAAGTGTTTAAACCTTTAATATTTGACAGACTTCCCAAAATCATATTCAAAATTACGCCTTTTTCTGATCTAATTAATCTTTTGGGTATTAGGTCTCCTCAAGTCGAAAAAATAACATATTCGGCTTATTTGGTATAAAAATCAAACAGGAAACATTGTCAAATATGAAATGATGTTTGGCTTTCTTTGGGCTGTATTTGAATAAATATGTTATTTGTATGTGTTCCAAAATCAGTGAAACTTCTATAATTCTGATATGACAGTACATGTTATTAATAAGTCTAACTGGTATGTTAAATTGTTGTACATCACAGAAGTAGTAATCAAAATTCCTAGTCAATTGTGGCTTTTATAGAGGCTGTCCTAAGGCATTCTGTCATCCATGGAAAACTGTGGTCTTGTTTTGGTCCTCTTTAGAAGATGGTTTTATAACCAACTATAGAACTGTAATAGGTGTTCTTGAATGTAGGCTTCTGATAACTTCGGAGATTGTGAATTAGAATAAAGGAAAATCTAGGTCGGGCACGGTGGCTCATGCTTGTAATGCCAGCACTTTTGGAGGCCAAGGTGGGTGGATCGCCTGAGGTCAGGAGTTAGAGAGCCACCTGGTCAACATAGTGAAACCCTGTCTCTACTAAAAATACAAAAAATTAGTTGGGCATGGTGGTGCATGCCTATAATCCCAGCTACTTGGGAGGCTGAGGCAGAAGAATCGGTTGAACCCGGGAGGCGGAGGTTGCAGTGAGCCGAGATCACGCCAGCCATTCCACTCCAGCCTGGGCAACAAGAGTGAGACTCGTCTCAAAAAAAAAAAAAAAAAAAAAAAAAGAATAAAGGAAAAACTTTCAGGATTTTCATAGAGAGCCAAAATGTTCATGAATATCAAACAGCAGTTAACTGCATGAGCTGAACTAATAGAAAACAGAAGTAACTTGTTTTGACTTTTTGCTTAAATCATTGCTGATCCTTTTTTATTTTCAGAGCCAAGAAAACTTTTCTTTGAGCTACTTAAAGCTTTTAACAATTGAGTAAAGCAGAGAGAAAAGAGATGGGTAATGTAAACATCTGGATCAGTATTCTAATTCTAATTCTGGGCACACTGGAATCAGCTAGCAACCCCTTATCATCTTGGTCCCAACAGTTACCCAGTTCATGAAAATCCTCATTTAATTTACTTAGGATAATTTTATTTATTTTGTTTTACTGTTGTGGAATAAACTGCTATTGTACTCTGTGTAGAAATGCAGGATAAGCTTACTCAATGTTTTCTTAAATTGAACACTTATTAATCTTCCAGATATCACCTTTTCTTGAAGTTATGAATGGCCCTCATCACCATACTGATTCTTTCTGACTGAGCGCCTTTCTTTCTCAAATACAAAGACCCTAATAGTTAGGCAGGAATATCACCATCCCTATTCAGCCTGAAGAAGTTACAGAAGATGAATCTTCGTCCCTCTACAACTCTTAGGATTAAGAGTTCTCTTATAAAACAGAGAGAGGAAATATGTCAGAGGCGTTTAAACCAGAGCAACTCCATCTTGAATGGGGTAAAATAAGGCTGGGATCTGCTGGGCTCCACCCCCAGTAAGTCAGGCATTCTAAGTCACAGGATGAGATAGGAGGTCAGCACAAGATACAGGTCATAAAGACCTTGCTGGTAAAACAGCACGTGTAGTGAAAAAGCTGGCCAAATCTCCCCAAAGGAAGATGGCTATGTAAATGATTTCAGGTTGTCCTCACTGCTCATTACACACAAATAATAAGGCATAAGCATGCTAAAAGACACTCCCCCAGTGCCATGACAGTTTATAGATGCCATGGCAATGTCAGGAAGTTATCCCACATGGTCTAAAATGGGAAGGAACCCTCAGTTCCAGAAATTGTTCACAGCACTTTGGGAGGACAAGGCAGGAGGATTACGAGGTAAGGAGTTCGAGACCAGTCTGACCAACATGGTGAAACCCCAGCTCTACTAAAAATACAAAAATTAGGCGGGCGTAGTGGTGCACACCTGCAATCCCAGCTACTCGGGAGGTTGAGGTAGGAGAATCTCTTCAACCTGGGAGGCAGAGGTTGCAGTGAGGTGAGCTCGCACCACTGCACTCCAGCCTGGGCAACAGAGCGAGACTCCATCTCAAAAAAAAAAAAGAAAATGTGCTAAAGATTCAAAAGGTACTTAACAAACGAAAAAGCCAAAATGATAGAAAAGATCTCAGTCTATTTAGTTATCAGGAAAATGCAAATTAAAACCACAATGAAATACCACCATATTATCATGAGATTAGCTGAAATCAAGAAGCCTGACAATACCAAGTGCTGACTGACAATGATGGGAGCAGGTAGGAACCACCCACACTGATGGGGCGAGGGTGAACTGGGGAAGTGTGGTGCCATCTAATCAATGTGAAGGCAGCCATAACCCCAGACCTAGTACTTCCACTCCTAAGTACTCACCCTTCAAAAACATATGCTTATATACCAGGTGGCAAACACTAGAATCTTCCTGGGCACACTCTTTCTACCAGCTAAAACTGGAAACAATCCATGTATTCCACCAACAGTATAACAGATAAATAAATTCTGGTATATGCATTCCTCAACAAAAATAAATGAACTACAACTACACACAACAAAATGAATGAATTTTAAAAGCATAATGGTAGAAGACTCTGCTTCTGAGTAGGAAAGGGTACTGGTGGCAGACCAGTGCTCCTGACTAAGATGAGTTTAAAAACGGAATAAAATGCAGAAATCATCTTTGGGAGGCAGCAAGTTGCTGCTCAGCAAAGACAACTAGAGGAGTTAAGATTCCAGAGAGGGAAAACCTTCCGGGAAGCGAGCTGAGCTGCAGCTCTCCTTACGCTGTCGGTGTTCAGGGATTCCACCCCTACAGGAGGCTGAGTATTCCACCTGGGTGGAGCAGTGCCACCAGGACAGGAAGAAACCTGCAGAGCTTTTGGCAGAGGCTAGGAGTCTCAAGAGCACAGCCACCTTCTGCAGGACGTGTGCTGAATCCTGTGGCTGTATGCAGCAGGAGACCAACAGCCCATGTGGAAAACCTCTGAAAAACAGAATGGGGTCGTGAAGAAACCACGAGGAGACCAACACCATGACTGGGAAGCCATCAGAGGAAAGAGACACATGGAAACACCAGGCACTGGCAGAAAGCCCAGGAGAGCAGAGGCCGGCTGGGCCGGGTGTGACCTGGACCGCGGTGACCAGCCAGCCACTACTCTACTTGCCTAGGAGAGGAGGGGGATTTCTCTTAAGGAAGATGACATTGTCTGGACCCTCGATAATGTTTTTATACACAACATACAATACTCAATCAAAAAGGCTAGACCTGGTGGCTCATGCCTGTAATCCCAGCACTTTGGGAGGCTGAGGCAGGCAGGTGGCTTGAGCCCGGGAGTTTGAGACCAGCCTGGACAACACAGTGAAATTCTGTCTCTATTAAAAAATAACAACAATAGAAAAAACTAACTGGGCATGGTGGCGTGACCTGTAGTCCCAGATACTCCGGAGGCTATGGTGGGAGGATCACTTGAGCCCAGGAAGTTAAGGCTGCAGTGAGCCATGATCACCACTGTACTCCAGCCTGGGCAAGAGAGCAAGACTCTGTCCCACAAAAGAAAAAAAAAAGAGAAAACACAGACAAGAGCAACAGACCCAAAGGTGATCCAGATATTGGATCATTTACAATAATTAATCTGTGTATTCAAGGCAGCAGAAGAAAAGATTAGGAAAACGTATGGAATAATGAGAATTTGTTCCAGAGTACCAGAATAGTAATTATAATAGAGAAATAAAAATTCTAAACTGAAAAGACAATATCTAAAATAAGGAACTCATCAGGGTTTCACAGCAGATTAGAAATTTCAGAAGACGGGATTAAAAAATCTGAATAGAGGAAAATGGAAAATATCCAAACTGAAGTATATATATATATATATATATATATATATATAAATAAATGCAAAATATAAAAAAGAACATTAAAGGCATGTGGGACTCAGAGAAAAACTTTTGTGTAAGTGTAATTGGAGTCCCAGAAGGAGAGAAGAAAAAAATGAGGAAGAAGCAATATGGCAAGAGAAGATGACTGTAATTTTTCTCAAACAGATAAAAGACATCATTTTACAGATTCAAGAAGCACTGTGGACATCTTGAAGATTTCAAAGAACATCACAGGAAATTTTCAAAGAACATTACCTCTATAACATAGTAAGACGGCTGCAATCTAAAGAAAACTAACATTTTTTAAGCCGCCATACACATTACTATCAAGAGAGCAACAATGGTCTGGCATCTTCTCAAAAGCCAGTAACAGTTATCTTTGCACTGCTGAAAGAAGATAAACAAAGACGAAACAGAACCTTCAAAAATGAAGCTGCCGGCAAACCTACAATACAATGAACACACAGGAAGTTTTATAGGCCAGAAGGAAATGATTACCCAGGAAAACATAGAATTTCAGGAAGGAATGAATATAGTAAAAAAAAAGAATAAAAATGTATGACTGATTTAAAAAAACAAAAAAAATTCAATGGGCCAGACATGAGAGCTCACGCCTGTAATCCCAGCATTTTGGGAGACTGAGGTAGGCAGACTGCTTGAATTCAGGAGTTTGAGACCAGCCCAGGTCATATGAAGAGACCTTGACTCGACCAAAATACAAAAAAGCAGCCAAGCATGATGGTGCGTGCCTGTGGTCCCAGCCATTAGGAAGGCTGAGGTGGGAGGAGCCCTGGGGGCAGAGGTTGCAGTAAGCCAAGATCACGCCTCTACACTCCAGCCTGGGGGACCAAGCACAACCCTGCCTCAAAAAAATATATAAACACAATGGTAGTAACACCTTACGCTTTGTAAATAAATGCAGACAAACTACAAGACAAGGAGAATGTACAAAAAAAAAAAGTATGTCACAGGCTGGGTTCTTCACAAAGCAGATGCTGAGGCAGGCTCAGGCATATAAAAGGATTGCTAGAGAATAAAGATCTGTGACTAGAAGCAAGACTGGGCAGGAGCAGCAGTCAAACCGCAATGTAGAACTGACAGTCTCCACAAGCCCAATGCTGTTTGTAAGGAAAGTCGACGCTAACAGGAACTAGGCCCTTGTCCCACTGCCTTGCTTGGCCACTGGCCAGGGACTGCCCTGCCAATAGCATGACCTAGATTTGAATGCTGATTTAACAGGTGGAGGCTGTGAGCTAGCCACACTCCTCAAAGGCTGGCAATGAGCATCTTTCTTAAAGAATTACAGACCAATCTTCTAATGAAAACATATGTAAAAATTCTAAATGACTTATTGGCAAATCAAATCTGGGTGTATATTTAAAAGGGTAGGATATTATGACCAAGTGGGATTTATTCTAGGAATGAAGGGCTGCTTTAAATTAGAAAATTATTCAAAATAATTCACCAAATTAATGGAGGAGGAAAACCATATGATCATCTTGCTAGCAGCAGAAAAAGCATTTGACAAAATTCAATCCCAATTCATAACAACTTTTAACAAACAAGAAGTAGAGGGGAACTTTCTTAATCTGACAAAGAGTTTCTACCAGCAAACAAGCAAACGAAACTACAGAAAACATCATACTTAATTACCACAGGCTTTTCCTCAGATGGAAAAACAGGCAAGAATGCCCACTCTTCACATTGTTCTATTTCACACTGTACTGGAGGTTCTAACTTGTGCAAAAAGCAAAAAAAAAAAAAAAGAATAAAATTGTAAGTATTGGAAAGGACAAAATAACTGTCACTGTTCACAGATAATGTGATTTTTGTAGACAGGTAATCCAAAAGATTTATATAGACTACTAATTATGAGTAAACAAAGAACTAATAAGTTAACTTAGTGAGATCACTGGATACAAAGTCATTATTTTAAAATAATAATAATATAGATTGCACTTCTATATATAAGCAACAAATCAGTAGAAAAAAATAAAAATTACAGCATTTGTAATAGAAATACATCTGATAAAAGATGCTCAAGACTTCTGTATTCCGAAGTATAAAAAAAATACTGAGAGAAATTAAAGCAGGCCTTAAAAAAGGGGAAAATATTCCACAGTCATAAAATGGAAGTTTCGTAATTGTAATACAGGTTGAGTATCCCTTATCTGAAATGCTTGAGATTAGACGTGTTTTGGATTCCAAATTTTTTTAGATTTTGGAATATTTGCATTATATATACTTCCCAATTGAGCATCACAAGTCCAAAAATCAGAAATCCAAAATGCTCCAATGAGCATTTTCTTTGAGCATCATGTCAGCTTCAAGCAGTTTCAGATTTTAGAGCATTCTGGATTTTCACATTTGGGATACTCTCAACCTATAAAACATTTATTCAAACTGAACTAGAGCTTCAATACAATGCCAGTCAATATCCCAGTAGTAATTTTTATGGAAATTGACAAGTTAATTCTAAAGTTTACTTGGAAATACAAACAGCCAAGAAGAGTCAAGGCAATCCTGAGGAACGATCACAGAGCTAGAGGACTCCTAAAGCGACAGTAATTCCGAGTGTGGACAGACAGCAGACTGACAAAACCCAAAGGAGCCCAGAAACAGACCCATAAGTATACTTTCCACCTGCTATATAACAAAGTAACACTGCAGTACTTTGGGGAAAGGATTGCCTTTTCAATAAATGATACCGAGTCAATTAGATACTCATAAGAAAAGGACTCCAACTTCATTCCATACACAAAATTAAATTCTAAATGGATCATGACACCTAAATGTGAAAAGTGTTTTAATAAGGTTTTAGAAGACCATGTAGGAGAACATCTTTGTCACCTTAATTTGGTAAAAAGTTTCTAAACTGGACAAAAACTTAGCTACAATGCAGGAAAAAAAATAGGTAAGTTAGATTACATTAAGATTTTTCATTCATTAAAGGCCATAATTGCCTGGGTACGGTGGCTCACGCCTGTAGTCCCAGAACTTTGAGAGGCCGAGGTGGGCAGATCATGGGGTCAAGAGATTGAGATCATCCTGTCCAACGTAGTTAAACCCCATCTCTACAAAAATACCAAAAAAATTAGCCGGGCGTGGTGGTGCACACCTGTAGTCCCACCTACTCGGGAGGCTGAGGCAGGAGAATCACTTGAACCTGGGAGGCAGTGGTTGCAGTGAGCTGACATGGTGCCACTGCACACCAGCCTGGCAACAGAGCAAGACTCCATCTCAAAAAGAAAAAAAAAGCCATAATTAAAAGTGTTAAAAGGCAATCCAAATAGTGAGAAGACATTGCAAAACATGTTATCTGACAAAATATGCCTATCTGATGCCTATCTGAAACATACAAAGAAATAAGAGGCCAGGTGCAGTGGCTCACTCCTGTAATCTCAGCTCCCAGCACTCTGAGAGGCTAAGATGGGAGGACTGCTTTAGCCAGGAGTTCAACACCAGCATGGGCAACAGAGGGAGACCCCCCCATCTCTACCAAAAAAAGTTGCTCTTTTTTTTTTAATTAGCTGGGTGTGGTGATATCAGCCTATGGTCCCAGCTACTCAGGAGGCTGAGGCAGGCGTATCTCTTGAGCCCAGAAGGTCAAGGCAGTAGTGGGCTATGATTGCACCACTGCACTCCAGCCTGAGTGACAGAGTGAAACCTGTCTCAAAAAATAATAATAATAAAAAGAAGAAAACATTAGCAAACAAACAGAAAAATGAGCCAAATACTTGAACAATTCATAAAAGTGGATATTCAAACAACCAATAAGCATATGAAAAGCATGATCTGTCACCAGGCAAACGCAAATTAGCCTGCACTACAACGCACCTACAAGAAAGACTATAATGAAATAAACAATATCAAAAGCTGGTGAGGATGGAGAGTAACTGGAACTCCTCATATACTCACTGCCTGTAGGAGTGAAAACTACTGCACTGCCTTTGGAAGACTGTTTGGCAGTATGTCCTAAAGCTGAACACAATTCTGCTTCTGCTTTTATACCCAGCACAAACGCCTACATCCTCTCACCAAGAGACTCACATAAACATGTCCAGAACAGCACTACACACAATAGCCCCAAAGTGGAAACCACCCAAATGTCTATCTACCTAAGAGTGTGGAAATAAGTTCTAGTATATTCAGATGATAAAATAATATCCATCAATGACAATAAACTTAAAGAACACCTGTTTACAGAAAAATTTTAAAGCAGGTAAAGCCAACAGTGTGCACAGTCAGGACACTGGTTACCCTTCACCTGTGGGAGGATGTTAGTGCTGGAGGAGCGGGAGGGGCTTGGGAACCCGGCAACACTCCTGCTTGGAGTGCTGGTTACAGGAACATATTCACTCTGTGAATTCATCAGGTTGTACATATGCTTACTATTTGTGCTACAAAAAAACATAATATGGAACCAAAAGATGCCAAACACACAAAAATACATACTGCATGATTCCCCTTATACAAAGTTAAAAATAAGACAAAACTGAACTGCCTTGTTCAGAATGCATATATAGAACACTCAAAATACTAGAACCCAGAGCAATGGCAGTCACCATTCGTCGGCGAGTTGTCCTCTCTGGTGGGATGGGTACCTGGTGTAGGTCAATGTTCTATTTATCTACCAGTTGTGCTGGCTTCTCAGGAATATTATCAAGCTGTATGTCTATGCTGTGTTACATGTGCGACATTCTACAGCTACCCCAGGAGCACGACTGCCTTCTGTTAACACTTGCCATAGGTGAGAGTGTAGGTGGCCTTCCCAGTTGTATCCAAGGCAGTCAGACAGGGGGATTTGGGCTGTGTTGTGCCCCAGTGCTGCAAGGTGGCCAACAGTGATGGCGGTCGGGGGACACCTGCAGTGAGAGGCTCCCCTCTCAGCACACTCGTCTCACTTCCCTCAGGCTTCGGCTGATTTGGGTCTGGTTGCTGAACTGTAAGCAAAATCAAAATTTAAAAATCATCAATTCAGAGCACCATGAACACACTTGGTTTTTAAGCCTTCATAGTTTATAATTTTGTTTTTTAATTCCAACTATAAAAAGTTTACAATAATTTGTTTGGAGTTTTGTATCACAGTCACCAACCAATTAACCAAAAGACTAAAGGAGCTTCAGTCATAAATGATGACAGTTTTAAAATAAAGTTAAAAACAACCAACCATCAACCACAGCCTCACAGATAAAGGTGACCTAGACACAGTCCCAACTCTGGACAGGACTGTGGCACCACTACTACCCCTGGCACCACAGTGGTGAACAGCCAGGCATCCATAGCCTGAGGACCAGACCCGGTGGCCCACTCAGACAGGAGGAAAGCAAGCAGAACCACCACTTCAGCCTAGGGATCCAAACAACTATCACGATTTTGTTCAAAGAAAAAGAATTAAAAGATTATTTGACTCTATAGCTCCTGGAAAAAGACTAGTTTAATCTTTTTTCACTTTAAAAATAATTACTTTAATCTTTTTCCAGGAGCTCTATAACCAAAATTTGCTCAAGTGGTAAGAAACACTGCTTTAAGAGGCATTCATACCAATAAACTCTGCATTTGAAAGGCACCGTGTAATGGTTAATGTTGATGTTAACCTGACTGGATTGAAGTATGCAAAGTATTGTTCCTGGGTGTGTCTGTGAGGGTGTTGCCAAAGGTGATTAACATTTGAGCCAGTGGACTGGGAAACGCAGACACACCCTCAATCTGGGTGAGCACAATCTAATCAGCTGCCAGTGAGGCCAGAATAAAAGCAGCCAGAAGAACAAGGAAAGACTAGATTGGCTTAGCCTCCCAGCCTACACCTTTCTCATGCTGGATGCTTCTTGATCTCAAACACTGGACTCCAAGTGCTTCAGCTTTGGGACTGGGACTGGCTTCCTTGCTTTCAGCTTGCAGATGGCCTATTGTAGGACCTCACCTTGTCATCATGTGAGTCACTATGCCTTAATAAACTCCCCTTTATATATACATCTATCCTAATAGTTCTGTCCCTCTAGAGAACCCTGACTAATACACACTTTTGATTACAAAGGGGAAACAATCTCCTAAAAGCCACGTCTATTCCTCTGGTGTGGAGGAGACCCTGGACTGGGCTGGTCTGCTACCAGCAGTGGCACTGTACGAGCAGCCAAGGTCTGCGAGTGGGACCAGCGAGGGGCTCCTGTGCCTCTAACGACATTCTCACAAGCTTGTACTGGCTTCATTGCTGGTTTCTGTGTCTTGCTAGTTTTCTTTTTTAAAAAAAATATATTTATATTCTTTCTTTCTAAATATGTATTTCATTTATATATGAGAGGCTAAAATTCTGAAAAGCACCCAAATCCATGCTGAAAATTAAATACTTTAAAACCATGAGAAGGTAAGTATTTCAGAGTCAAAATTTAAATAAAAATTTAAATAATGTAAGTTAAAACCTTTGAAGTATTTTTATGAAATGCTAAGTCACTTTAATATGAACAGCAAATTTTCTACCTGCTTAAATGAAGGAAGCAGTCATGTGATTCTAAATTCACCATTACACACAGTGACCACTGAGTCTGGAAACAGAATACTTACAGCAATAACCATGTATAATACACATTTGCCTCATTTGCCTGTGTTTCTCAACTTCCTGGCCACCCTGTTCATACAAACACAAAACCTCAAAGTTGGACAACTCTTACCTTCCAACAATTCCTCAAAATCGTCTACAAAGAACTCCTTCAGTGGGGGGCGCTTTGGCCTCTTCAGGGTGTTAAGAAGCTGCTGGATTTTGGAGGACACTCTGCTGTTCACAGGGACACCTGTCATGGGAAGGACAGAGGAGCACTGAGGCCAGGACACATCACACCCTCTAGAGAAGTGGACACAGGTGTAAGGCCCAAGGACTAACCACATGATTAATCAGTTTACAAATCCATCCACGTGCGTACCCCACTGGGCAGTCATTTTGGAATTAATTCATTTAGCAACCACTTATTGAATGCCTTCCAGGAAATAGGACTTGTTCTAAGCTAGCAGTTTTTAAAATGGTCCAGGGACCCCTGGGGCATCCAAGACCCTTTCAGGAGGTTTATGAGGTCATGACTATTCCATGGTAATGTTAAGAAGTCATTTGCCAGCCAGGCGGTGGTTCACGCCTGTAATCCCAGCCAAAGTGGCAGAGGATTGCTTGAGGCCAGAAGTTTAAGACTAGCTTGTTTAACAGAGCAAGATCCTGTCTCTACAAAAAATTTAAAAAATTAAAAGTTATCTGGATGTGGTGGCTTGCACCTGTAGTCCCAACTCCTTGGGAGGCTGAGGAGGAACTGCTTGAGTCCAGAAGTCCCATGCTGCGGTGAGCCATGATCGTGACACTGTACTCCAGCCTGGGCAATAGAGTCTCCATTCAAAAAAAAAAAAAAATGGGGGGCTGGGCACAGTGGCTCACTCCTGTAATCCCAGTACTTTGGGAGGCCGAGGTGGGTGGATCACCTGAAGTCAGGAGTTCAAGAACAGCCTGGTCAACATAGTGAAACCCCGTCTCTACCAAAAATACAAAAGTTACCTGGGCATGGTGGCACATACCTGCAATCCCAGCTACTCGGGAGGCTGAGGCAGGAGAATAACTTGAACCTGGGAGGCAGAGGTTGCAGTCAGCCTTAAACCCTGTCTCTACTAAAAATACAAAAATTAGCCAGACATGGTGGTTACCCAGGCATGGTGGTACATGCCTGTAATCCCAGCTATTTGGGAGGCTGAGGCATGAGAATCGCTTGAACCCAGGACGGGGAGGTTGCAGTGAGCCAAGATCATGCCACTGCACTCTAGCCTGGGCAACAGAGTGAGACTCAGTCTCCAAAAAAAAGTTAAAATACACTTTATATTTTTTATTAAAAATATATTTTATATTAAAAATATAATTCAGCCATTCTACTTCTAGGTGTTGACCCAAAAGAAATAAAAACACGTTGATGTAAAAATGTGTACAAGATTGATTACTCATAGCAGCTTTACTTGTAACAGGCCCAAACTAGAAACAACCTAAATATACATCAACAGGTGAATAGACAAATTGTAGTGCATACATCTAATGCAATATTATTCAACGAAAAGGAATAACTATTGACACAAAAACATGAATGAATCTCAAAATAACTATGGAGAGTGGTATAAGCCAGACCATAAAACTATGTGATTCCATTTACATAAAATTCTAGAAAACGCAATCTAACCTATAGTGACAGAAAGTACATCATTGGTGCCTGAAGGGTAGGGCAAAGCCAGAAAGATTCCAACAGGCGGTGACCATGGAAGACAAGGACACTTTTGGGCATGCTGGGTGTGGTCACTATCTTGATTGTAGTGATGCTTTCACAGGTGTACAAATGTCTTAAAATTTATAAAATTGTACACTTTAAATATGTGCAATTCATTATGTCAATTATCCTTCGATTAAGCGCTTAATTTTTTTAATATAAAGAGTAATAAATTGAATTAAAAACACATCTAGCCAATGTATAGACTGCTTCATGTTGATTTAGTATTTGTCTTCTGCCTCTGGACAAGGAGATGAAAGCCCTCAACAAAATCTGATACCCTGTTTGGGAGTACCAAAATATATGATAGGCCCCAGCTCTGAGCTCCTCTAAATTTTTCTGTGATTTAAATTGGTATTTTGGGGGGAAAAAAACTGACATGATTTTGATAAAAGACACGGAAGACTGTTTCAAAAAGAAATGGTATAAATGAGGACATCATGAAAGTGATACTGACATCTCTGAGCCTGCACATGGGAAATCATGACTGCTGTGGTACTGATTTCACAGGCTGCTGAGGACGGAGAGTGTAGGGGGCTGTTCTGTCGCAAGTGGGTGTGTGCACTCGCACTGACTAAGTCGCTCTGTCTGCCACATTGAATCTAAATAAAGAAACTTCCCACAGTTTCTCATTTCCCTACTATACTGCAGATTGAAACTCCTTTTGCATCCTATCTAAATGTGGAAGTCTTTTCCCTCCCTACTCTCCTTGTTCCCCTCTGACTAATTCCATAGATATTTCCAATTATTTCTCCACATGATGCTTTCTGTAATAACATTAACTGCACACACTGGTTTCTGCTTATCTGCACTGATTGATTAAAACTGATGGCTGGCTTGGGTTTGCTACAGTAAATACATTAAAACTGTGTTCAATACCTGAAGAGAAAACCTGTGCTCTGCTGTTTCACAAGGAGAAAGAGAGGCATGCTCACCATCTGCTGTTTCCAGCATGCTCCCGCTGCACCCCCGAGGAACACTTCTCACAGAAGCCACCTGCGGACGCTCAAAGTATGAATGCTCCACGAGGCCCGTGGTGACATCAGGAGGGGCAGAATGCAGATCTGCTTTTGAAAAACACATCCAAAATGAAAGTGGCAGTTAAGTCAAAGGAGTATTAAGCTGCTCTTCAAACCCCATTAGTCTAAAGCTCCATTAGCTGAGTTCTAAGTGGGGAGAGTGTGGTATTCTGATTAATTTTGTTTTCCTGGCTGACCAAAGGCATACTGGGAAACTATGCACTCCCAGACACGTTACGCAGAGATCACGTGCACGTGGGTGGCTCGACTCTCAAAGGGATCCAGACTCAGAACCACCAACTTCAGCACAGAGAAAGGCACAAAGTAAACCTGCCTGTCCCAATAACCTGATGAGATTTCAGTTAGAAATTCCCTCAAGGGGCTGGACACGATGGCTCATGCCTGTAATCCCAGCACTTGGGGAGGCCAATGTAGGCAGATCACCTGAGGTCAGGAGTTCAAGACCAGCCTGGCCAACTTGGCAAAACCCCGTCTCTACTAAAAATACAAAAATTACCCGGGTGTGGTGACGCATGCCTGTAATCCCAGCTACTGGGGAAGGTGAGGCAGGAGAATTGCTTGAACCCAGGAGGCAGAGTTTGCAGTGAGCTGAGATAGCACCACTGCACTATAACCTGGGCGACAGAGTGACACTCTATCTCAAAAATAATAATAATAAATTCCTTCAAGGAAGCAAAAACAAGTTTGAAATCAATGGTCATCTGTACATTTTTTTCAACATTATGAAAATAACAGCCAGGCTCATACAAATTGCTACAACCCCCAAAAAAGTATGCTGGACACCATACCTTTGCAATCCTGAAAGAATAAAACTACAGAAATTAAAACTTCCCCCCACTGCCAGTTAAAATATCTGCAAAACTAAGAGACCAAAATCAAGTTGTTCTTTTTTTTGAGACAGAGTCTCGCTCTATCACTGCCCAGTCTGGAGTGCAGTGGCACGATCTCGGCTCACTGCAACCTCCGCCTCCTGGGTTCCAGCGATTCTCCTGTCTTAGCCCCTTGAGTAGCTGAGATTACAGGCATGCACCACTACTCCTGGCCAATTTTTGTATATTCAGTACAGATGGGGTTTCACCATGTTGGCCAAGCTGGTCTCGAACTCCTGGAGTCAAGTGACCCACCCATCCCAGTCCCCCAAAGTGCTGGATTTACAGGTGTGAGCCACCATGCCTGGCCCCAATCAAGTTCTTAAAGTAGAATTGGTGTAACACTTAAAAACAGACGTCACTCCTTTCATTGTCTGAATGTACATTTCTGTGTTTAATTTCTATGGTACGGTCTATCTGCTCAGAATGCTAGCTGACTACAAGTTCCAGTAGGAATTATGGTTATAATTGGGTCTACCACTAGGAAAGGCAGTTCGTCTGTATGACTATAGAAATTGTGTTCTACCACACGTGGACACAGGGAGAGGAGCATCATACACTGAGGTCAGCTGGCGGGCTAGGGGAGGGACAAGAGGGCGTGGGGAGGGTGGGGAGGGATAACGTGGGGAGAAATGCCAGATATAGATAATGGGGGAATGGAGGCAGCAAACCACCTTGCCATGTATGTACTTGAGCAACAACCCTGTATGATCTGCACCTCTACCCCAGAACCTGAAGTACAATAAAAAATAAAAAGAAAAAAAGAAATTGTATTCTACCACAATACTGAATACAGAGATACCCGCCCGCTTATAAGAATCAACACTGGGGCCAACCTGCTAGCTCACATCTGTAATCCCAGCACTTTGGGAGGTCGAGGCGGGCAGATTAGCTGAGGTCAGAAGTTCGAGACCAGCCTGGCCAACAAGGAGGAACCCTGTCTCTACTAAAAATACAAAAATTAGCTAGGTGTGGTGGCGCATGCCTGTAGTCCCAGGTACTCGGGAGACCGTGGCAAGAGAATCACTTGAACTTGGGAGGCGGATGTTGCAGTGAGCCGAGATTGTGCTACTGCACTCCAGCCTGGGGGACACAGTGAGACTCTGTCTCAAAAAAAAAAAAAAAAAAAAAAAAAGAGTCAACATTGGCTGGGTCACATGTACAATCCCAGCACTTTGGGAGGCTGAGGCAGGAGGATCACTTGAACCTAGAAATTTGAGACCAGCCTGGGCAACATAGCAAGATCTCATATCTTAAAAAAAAAACAGCTGGGCATGGTGGCAGACACCTATGTTTCCACCTACTTGGGAGGCTGAGGTAAAAGGATCCCTGGAGCCCAGGAGCTCTAGGCTACAGTAAGCTAGGACCAGAGTGAGACCTTATCTCAAAAAAAAAAAAAAAATCAACACTAGTCTATGTCAGGTAGAGACGCCCAGCAATGTTTAGTATTTTAATGACTGTACCTGTTGGTCTCACTGTGGTACTCCCAGGTACAATGTAAAGCAGTAACTTTTACTAGGGTTGTGGAAAGCTGAAGTATATGAAAGCACAAAGTCACTATCTGCATCGCAGAATATACCTTTTGAAAAAAATCTAAACCATGAGTTTTCACAACCCTTGAAAAACCCTGATGCTGATCAAATTAGCATTTTAAAGTATGTCTATCAGAAGGTTCCTTTAGTTTAAAAAGAAATTTCCCCACTCTTCCAAATCTAGTGAAAACAATGATTTTAAAAGTATATATGGAAAAAAAGGTAGACATGGTATACATATATGTACCACAGGTAGTTTTTTAAACTGCTATATAATGGCTGGGAGCAGTGGCTCGTGCCTGTAATCCCAACATTTTGAAAGGCCAAGACATGAGGATCACTTGAGCCCAGGAGTTCAAGACCAGCCTGGACAACATAGTGAAACCCCATCTCTACAAAAAAATTCAAAATTAGCTGGGCATGGTGGCATTTGCCTGTAGTCCAGCTACTCAGGAGGCTAAGGTGTGAGAATTTCTTAACCCCATGAGTTCAAGCCTGCAGTGAACTATTAACATGCCACTGTACTCCAGTGAGGGTGACAGAGCAAGACCCTGTGTCTAGGGAAAAAAAATAAAACAGCTGCATAAAAATAAACAAAAGCTACATTCAAAATAAAAATAAACTACTATAATTAAAAGTACTGCTTTTAAAAATAGGTATTTATATTTGTATAAACATGTTTAATATCTTCGGGAGGCCGAGGCGGGCGGATCACGAGGTCATGAGATCGAGACCATCCTGGTCAACATGGTGAAACCCCGTCTCTACTAAAAATACAAAAAATTAGCTGGGCATGGTGGTGCGTGCCTGTAATCCCAGCCACTCAGGAGGCTGAGGCAGGAGAATTGCCTGAACCCAGGAGGCGGAGGTTGTGGTGAGCCGAGTTCACGCCATTGTGCTCCAGCCTGGGTAACAAGAGCGAAACTCCGTCTCAAAAAAAAAAAGAAAAAAAAAAAAAGTTTAATATATTTTATTTCCTTTATCCAAAACTGAAAATGATATTTTAAAAAATTATCTTCAACTGATATGTTCTACCTCAAATTTTTTACTTAATATGGTCGTCCTCTTTTCATGTTTCTTTCCTTTGTTTAAATTGAAGACACATCTAGTGTTAGAAAATACAACGAAGGATGATTTCTGTAACAAGAAGAGGAAAGTTGAGTATTTTTCAGATTTAGAAATTCAAATTAACTATGTCCAGCGAACATTCAGGATGTGGGCAGCTACAATTCGTAGAAAACTACAATCCTGTAAGTAAGCTCTTCAATAAAGTCCAGGTTAAGAATTTTTTTAATTAATAGAATTGATCATAAAATGTCAACGCTAGGATTAGCAAATAAGAAAGGAAAAGATCATTATAGCTACATTTGCAGGAGTCAGCAGTTGTCTTCCATCAACACAGGTAATAAACCTACATTGTAAATAACTGCAGCCAAGTCCTTTTCAGAGAATGAAAACATCTAACTCAAACACACATTAGAGTTAAATGCTTTGTTTAAAGACACCCACCATCACTGGAAAGTTGAGGGCTGTACGGTTAAAGAGTCTGAACCGTGGCTAATTTTTCATGCTGAATAAAGCTTTTATTTCTAAAATAAAAATTCCTGATCACCAGGAAACAGTGTTAAGACGGCTCAGCCATGGCTGACAAACTCAAACTATACATGTTTGCTCTCCTGCACCATCTCACCTAGAAAGGAACTTCTAGGAGAAGAAATGGGGTAAGAGAACATTTAAAACTACTGTTTTCCTGCACCTGCCTCAGAATTGGAGTTAACTATGTATTTCTATAAAGTTAAACCTCCAATGATGAACAGAGAAGGAAAATAATGATGCAAAAGCTGTTTTCAAGGTATGGACGGTACACCTCCCAGGAAAGGTGGGCAGTAGCCTCTGGCCATGGAACACTCAGGAAAGCTACAGAAACAATCTTGGCAGCCATTTTCCAAGAAGGTACTTTCTCTGTGGAAAATGCTGCCTTCTCCTCCTACCCCGGCAGTCTTGGCAGTTCCTCTATGAGCTGGAAGCAATGTGCAGTTAGAGCAGGGCACTGTGAGCTTTCATCTGAGACTGACACCTCAGAAGAAGGACACATGTTAAACACACAGATGTACTGACTCGAACAAATAAAAAATGAAGAGCAATAGGACGCGCCCCACAGAGGATGCTGACACAGAAGCTGCGGGCCACTCAACATACCCAATTTGTCCCCAGCCCAGCCAGGTGACCGAGATTTTACAAAAAAGAGCTCAGCACATGAGCCCAGTAGCAGCCTGAGGTGACCCATGGGGACCCCACCACAAATACCAGCCTGTCATGGTTGCACAGCAGGTGCTCACCATTTCAGTTTTGGCAGAAAAGCAACTAAAAGCAAAGAAACTGAACAGGAATCAAGAAAATGGTATCAGCCCTGGCTTCACCACTTAGGCTGCTGTGTGATCTTAGGCAACTCACAATCACCCGACTTTTTGTCTTCCTTCCTCATCTAGGAAAAGAAAGGAGGGGATTAAGATGAGTCTTCAACAATACTGATTGTATTTTAAGGCACTTGTGCAAGAATGTTTGTGGGCTTCACATGCCAGCTACATACAGCTAACTATGCTGCCATTTTAGTTAAAAAAACTGAATTTCAAAGGATGAAAGGTTTGTACTTTTTTCGTTTCTAAGATGAATGTAATTCAAATGACTGTATGATTTGGAAAAGATCCATGCATCCATATGATTAGCTCTGACTGATACCTTTTCAGAAGGAAGGCTGTCTAACCTGGTATCTGGAGGAGCAAAGGCCAGACCACACTGCAGCCTTCATCCCCCACCTCAGAATTCCAGCCAGGTACCGAAACAACCAAGGGGCCTGCAGCTATGAACATACAGCCAAGAGGAAAGGCATGGAAAACAGAGAGGCAGCCAGGTCAAGGGTGACGGTGACAGCCACCAGCAGGTATGTATGTGTGCTGACCATCCACCCCTGCACCTGCCATGCACACCAGCTGCCCCTCAAGAGCAGGAAAGGGTGTTATGACATTGAGAAACACCACACCCTTCTAGGGGACTATGAGGGAGGCCCCATGCCCCAAAGGCCTAGGACTGCCAAATCACAGAAGCATCAAGAATTACTTTTGTTACCAAAAGGACATTTTCCAGATGAAAAAGAGGTAGGTCTTAGTGGGGAAAAATTTTGCAACTGAGCTGTATTGTTCAAAAGGTTATTAGGGGTTTAATCTGAATGATGAATTAACCAAATATTATCCTCATCTCTTTCAATCAGTTATTAAAACCTCAAACCCCGTTTACTGTTTCAGGCAGATAAGCCAGCATGGGCTATCTGGGTTGTGTGACCTCAGTCACTGGGAGAGCACTCAGGCCTGCAGCTAAGTCTGCAGGGAGGCGCCCAGCTCAGGTGCGCTCCACCTCCTCCTTGAAAAGGAGCGGTGCTGCTGCTGGGGCTTGGCACCCCCATCCTGGACACTCCTGATCCCACTCTGCTGGCACAGGGGCTGCAGCAGCTTGTTACTGACCTATGTGGGTGTGGGCCTCAAGGCCTGCGAGTGCAGTGGCAGCGGTGGCCCCCGGCGTGGCTGCAGCACTGGGAGCGGCGGTGGGTCTCCCTCCCGGGTGAGATGAGGTGGAGGATGCAGAGGATGAGGTGGACGAGCCCTGAATGACCCGGTCGAGCCAGGGCTCGACGCTGGAATGGCTCTGGAGCGGAGTGGAGGTGAGTCGCCCGGGTCGCCGTAAAGAGCCCTCATCTTCTGAGGCAGATGACGTGTCTGTGGTTAAAATAATGATGACAGGCATGATGTTGGGATGAGTCAAGAGAAGGACGGAGTTCCCACTCGCACTGGAGCCTCCCAGGCCTGTGTGCAGCATGCTTCTGTACACCTGGCACAGCTCTGCCCAGACAAAGCCATGCAGTCACCTCGAAGGTCACCCTTAATCTAGAAGGGTATGCAGGGAGGCCTACTGTGGAGAAAATGATTCCATGAGCCCCCAGCTCCCCAGAAACCACACACAAAGTGAAGACAGCCTCTTGTCTCCTAAACGGCTTCAGCATATACCTCGGTGGGGTCCCGGGTACCAAAGAAGACCCTGACTGGTAAGCATTCTGTGAATATCCAGTGCTGCCCTGCATGTCCACACAGAGTCAGACACCATATCCACACATCAGTCAACACCACCCAGGGGCAAGACTGCACCCAGCCCTACACCTTGGAGGTAGAGAGGCAGCATCCTGGCCTGTGCATGGCCGCAGGAACAACATGGTGGCCATGGGAGGCCCGCAGCCCTGTCTACGTGCATCCTTTCAGGGGAATCATGTGAACTAGCTCTAAAAAGAATTCCTTCCCCAAGACAACTGCTTCAGTTAACAAAATTAATTGTAAGTTAAGATTTCTTCAAGTCAGCATGACTGTGTGTTTATTATGGGTTTTAAAATTATTAAAATATTATTTTAAAATTAGATGGTATCTATAGCTATATTTAGTAGAAACAATTATTTGACAACCATTTCTAAGATTTTTTTCAACAATAAACTTCTTTTGTTTTAAGCAAGAAAGCATCACCAAAACCACTAAATCATCTTGTGAATCTGGTGTGTTGGTTTTATTGAATAGTATGTCCAAATGCATCAAACCAAAAATGGTGTCACTATTTTTGTTACTTAAATATGTGACAACAGGACAAGCTCATGAATGTGAAGTCATCAGACACTATCAACATCTTGTACAGTTTAACAGGAAGACTAAAATACATTACTGCTAGAGAGAAAACTCACTTAAAAGTTTTCATTTCTAATGGTACCAACAAAACAACAACAAAATCAGCCCCACAACTTTCCAAATAGTCTTCTGCTGTTGCATGTAAGTCCTGGCTACAGCCCGTTAAGTTACAGATAATAAGATGAGAATAACTGTAACATTCTTAATTCAGGAAGCGTTAGCTTAGTGCTTATTTTAGTTTCCTCTCTTTACTAAAAGACATAAATGGCATCTTAGTGTCCACACAAAAAGTCTTATAGAAAGCAAGTACCCATTTGCATAAGAACACTATGCACATCATAGATTTTCAGGTAAGGAATATGAACGTATGCAAACATTTTTAATCTCCAAACGTGTCCAATCTATACTACAGGCCAGACGGATATTCCAAACTCAATGGGAAGCAAACAGGACAACATCAGGCCTGTGAACCACTCAAAAAGGCCACTCCTGACACTGATTATCAATACCTGGAGGGGTGTAGGTCTCCACAGACGAATGCACAAGGACAGAACGTCTTTTCGAAGGCATAGGCATCTTCCTCTCTTTGTACTTGGCCAAAGCTGCTTGCACGGCTTCAGTGTGGACATCTACACGGGAAGGACAGCAGTAACAATACTTCTTTCAAGACTGGTTATAAAGTAACAAATTCAGTTTCTTGTTTTTGTTTGTTTTCAGTGGGGGTAAAAGGAACAGAAGCTCTCTCTGTCTATCCCCACACGCTGGTCCTTTGTAGATCTACCTTTGGAATCATGTAAAATATTTCCACAGTTACAAATCAAAACTTTATAAAAGAGAAATCCCCAAAATTGAAATAAAGTGAAACAAATGAGCCTAAATGTGTATCTAGTTGTTGGTTTAAACCAAGCTTGTTCAACCCAGAGCTCAGGAGGGCTTTCAATGCAGCCCAGTATAAATTTGTAAAATTTTTTAGAACATTATGAGATTTGGCCAGAAGTGGTGGCTCATGCTTGTAATCCCAGCACTTTGGGAGGCCAAGGCAGGTGAATCACCTGAGGTCAGGAGTTCAAGATCAGCCTGACCTGCATGGCAAAACCCTGTATCTACTAAATACTACAAAAATTAGCTGGGCGTGGAGGCAGGTGCCTGTAATCCCAGCTACTCTGGAGACTGAGGCAGAAGAATCGCTTGAATCGAGGAGGTGGAGGTTGTGGTGAGCCAAGATCACACCATTGCACTCCAGCCTGGGCAACAAGAGCAAAACTCTGTCTCAAAAAAAAAAAGAGAGAGAGACAGAGAGAAAGAAAAAGAGGAAGAAGAAAAGCAAAGAGGTGAAGTACAGACCCTGCAGTCCTGAATCTGACAGACCACGTCACTACAAAGAAATGTGGTACCCTGTCTTTTACAAGTCTGTCTTACCCCTGTACATTGAAAATGCCTACAAACAACAACCAGCCCAATAACAATCAGCATCCCTAGTGCCCAGACTGTGGTCTTGAAACACCATCCTCACTTAAAAACACCCTGAGAAGGCCAGGTGCGGTGGCTCACGCCTGTAATCCTACCACTTTGGGAGGCCAAGGCGGGTGGATCACCTGAGGTCAGGAATTTGAGACCAGCCAATCAACACGGTGAAACCCCATCTGTACTAAAAATACAAAAATTAGCTGGGCATAGTGGCATGTGTCTGTAATCCCAGCTACCTGGGAAGCTGAGGTAGGACAATTGCTAGAACCCAGGAGGCAGAGAGTGCAGTGAGCCGAGATCATGCCACTGAATACAGATTCTGGATCTGGAGTAGGGGAAGAAATACCCAGGATGAGCCTGTAAGGTTTGTTAGGTTCTCGCTGAGTTTAAAAAGAAGAAACTGAGGCCAGCACAAGAAGATCCGATGCGAAGGATTTATTCAGCTCCCAGGCGAGATCCTGTGGTCTGACAGGAGGGGCCGGAGAAGTCGCGCGGACTCCTCTCAGATGTGGGGTTTTATAGGGAGTGGAGGCGTTTGATTGGTTGTGGGAGAGCAGGGTGTGGGAAAGATAGGACTACTATTGGGTAGGGTTACAAGCCTTTGTTTGCATACGGGACTCGACTGCTATTGGCTAGAGTTACAAGACTTCATTTGCATACAGGACTCGGCTGCTATTGGCTAGGGTTACAAGACTTCGTTTGCATACTGGCGGGGTTTTTTAAGGGAAGGCTAGGCTGTGCAAGGGGGTAGACGTGTCTGAGCTCTCGGAAAAAAGCGGGGGTTGTACGTCCGAGCTCCCGGGGAGGCGACCGGCTTTACAGAGCCTAGCGCTTCTTCTTGTGCCTTAGTCTCCAGAGTACATGGAACTACAGTTATGTGCCATCACACCTGGCTAATTTTAGTATTTTTAGTAGAGATGGGGTTTTGCCATGTTGGTCAGGCTGGTCTCAAACTCCTGGCCTCAAGCAGCAATCCACCTGCCTCGGCCTCCCAAAGTGCTGGAATTACAGGTGTGGGCCACCACAGCCAGCCATAATGCCTCTTCTTATAAGGATACTAATACCATCGTGAGGGCTCTACCCCCATGATCTCATCTAAACCTAATTACCTCCCAAAGGACCAAACTCCAAATATCATCCCACTGGAGTTAGGCTTCAACATATGAATTTCAGAGAGGAGATATAATCCAGTCCACAGAATAGTGATAAAGAGAAAAATCTTAAAAGTGCCAGAGAAAAACAAAGACACATTAGATACAACAGAACACATATACGAAACAAAGTTGAAAGACTAACACTACTGATTTTAACACTTCTTATTAAAGTATAATCATCAAGAGAACATTGTTTTGCCATAAAGACAGATAAGGTCCAGGCGCGGTGCCTCACGCCTGTGATCCCAGCACTTTGGGAAGCCGAGGCGGGTGGATCAGGAGGTCAAGAGATCAAGACCATCCTGGCCAAGAGAGTGAAACTGCGACTCTACTGAAAAAAACAACAAAAAAATTAGCTGAGCATGGTGGCACGCACCTGTAGTCCCAGCTACTTGGGAGGCTGAGGCAGGCGAATTGCTTGAACCCAGGAGGCAGAGGTTGCAGCAAGCAGAGACTGCGCCACTGCACTCCAGCCCAGTGCCTGGTGACTGAGCGAGACTCTTGTCTTTAAAAAAAAAAAAAAAAAAAAAAAAAGACAGATGAATAGATCAACACAATAGAGAGTCCAGAAATAGATGCACGCATTTATGTGCAATTGCTTTAAAAAAAAAAAAAAAGCCCAAAGGGAATTCGTTGGAGAAAGCATAGACTTAAGGAATGGTCAGGAACAGCTGAACATCTACATCCAAAAACATGAACTCTGATCCATACCTTGTATTTATGCTAGAATTAACTGAAAAAAGGATCATAGACCTCAGGGCACTAAAATGGCACTAAAAATCTAAAACTATAAAACTTGTACAAGAAAACACAAGAGAGAATCTTTGTAATCTTGGATTAGGCAAAGATTTTCCTTTTCTTTTTTTTTTTTTTTTTTGAGATGGCGTTTTACTCGTTGCCCAGGCTGGAGGGCAATGGCACTATCTCGGCTCACTGCAACCTCTGCCTCCTGGGCTCAAGTGATTCTCCTGCCTCAGCCTCCCAAGTAGCTGGAATTACAGGCATGCGCCACCACACTCAGCTAATTTTGTATTTTCAGTAGAGACAGGGTTTCTCCATGTTGGTCAGGCTGGTCTCAAACTCCCGACCTCGGGTGATCCGCCCGCCTCGGCCTGCCAAAGTGTGGGATTACAGGCGTGAGCCACTGCGCCTGGCCAGCAAAGATTTCTTAGACACAAGAACAAAAGCACTATCCACTTAAAAAAATGATAACTTAGACTTCATAAAGATTAAAAACTTCTGCTCTTCAAAAGATACCTTAAGGAAACATAAAGACAAACCACAGCCTGAGAGAAAATATTGGCAAATCATATCCATGATAAAAGACTTATATTCAAAAGATAAAGAATATACCTAGTACAACCTTCACAAAGGCAGAAACCAGTTTATTAGTATCACTTACATGAGCAGGGACAGGGCTGGGGAGGAGAGTGGGGACACGTAGAAAATAAGGAAGGGAAGAAGGGAGGAGACCTTTTCTATGACCACTTTCATGGAAAGTACACATATGTGTGCATGTGTATCTGCATCCAGGTATGAAGACCACACTGCTCAGCGAAATGCTGAGGGCGGCTATCTCAGGATTCAGAAGTTTCAGGTGATTTTTACCTTTACCTTTGTCTTTAAACTTGGTATATTTTTTTTACATATTTAACATTAAGTATGTATTATTTATGTAATCAGAGAAGAAGCCATTTTCCATGTGATCAAGTTTTTTATAAATGTATATCAAATTGATAAGACATTATCTGGTCAAATATTTCTTAGACTATTTTGTCACACTCCCTGTTGAAAAAAACATTTAAAATCTTAATCTTTGTTTTCAGTATTCTTAAAACAACCATTATCCCTATTAAAATTTTTTCTGAAAAAGGCGTATCAAAAGAACTTAAATGTGAAGAAAATATACACTCACACAGTGGTGAAAATATTAAACAGATAATGTGCTCAAGTTATTAATATGTAACATAATAGAAAACATAAATTTTTTTCAATGGACATTTTGTTGATTCAGTAAAATATCAGAGACAAATTTAAATATTCATAAAAGCACTGCCAGAGTGGCAGAAATCTAATTGGAAGGAAATCTCCAAAATTAGAAGAAGAAATGGTAAAACACCTACACCTAGCAGTAAAGCTGCTCCATAATGCACAAAAAGTATTAGTGCCAACTTCAACGTGGAAAAGTGTATAAAAGTTTTAAAGAAGTTATTCTATTAAGAGGGAGAGGAAGACTTCTCCAGAGATTTTTGTAGGCATCCCCTAAGAAAATGCCTCTAAAGCTACAAAATACATTAAAACAGACTGTGATTATGTGAAGGTTAAATGTTTTTCTTGAAAAAAACATGATGATGTACATTACTGCTCACGTGAAGACAATTTCTTTGGCAGATATTGTGGCAAAGAAAAAATAACTGAAAGACTTCAGCGTGGGAGTCCGAGAGCTCCAGGCCCATCGCCCTTTCTCACGGCCTAGGCTGTGACCCTACCTGACCGGAAGCGCTCGTCTCTCGAGGTGGTGGGCCGAGACTTCTGCTGCTTGGGTGCCACGGCAGTGGTTTGTGAGGGCCCAGGAATTCTATGCTCTGCTTGCAGAGATGGGTCTATTCCTGAAACACAATATGGGAATACCTTATGTGAACAATTTGCTTTTCAAGTTACAAAAAAATCCATTTAAAATAGCATACATTTCTCATCTGTTGCATACACTCTATCGAAGAGCCTTTAATCTGGAAATCAGTGACAGACACATGAATGCTGTGGGTTAAGGGCAACATCTACTTCCTGCCCTTCTCTCCCCACACCCACCAGCCCTGCCTCTCATTCACCATCTGCATGAAGGGCGACGATCAAACAGCTGGCCCTGTACCCTTGGCAGCACAGTACCCGGCAGCTCACATCAGGGGTGTGAGCCATGGTAGAAAGCCCTCTCAAAGCCCACTTCTGAATTGTGTTTCCAAGTCTGCAATGGCCCGTGCTGCTCGTGCCCAGCATTGTCTACGGTGTTGGTAAACCCTGAGTGAGAAACAGCTCACCAGACCACCACTGGGGTCCACCAGTAGCCCTCTGATACAAACAGGAAAAAAAGTGAAAAGGCAAAGAAAACAAGAGCAAGAGGGGCATTAGAATGATGATGTCGGGGCACAAAGTGCTCAGAGGCTGGGACCTGCTCAAGCCGGGCCAACTGTCCTCACTGCACCGCCCACTTGCCTGTCTCCAAATCGGAGCAAATGAAAAGCACATTGCTGCTCTCCACACTCCCTCACCAGGCCCTCTGCTCTCCAGGCAGTGGTCCCTGGCTACAGATGCCCTCAAGACACATTCCAGTGAGTGAAGGAATGGGGAAACAATTGTTCAAGGTCACTAAACAAAATCCCTGGCATCATTTGAACCCTTGCTGACATTTGCAAACAGCACAAAGCAAAACCTGCAGATGTGCTTCAACAAAAATATATGTTTAGCTTTAACCTTTGTTTCAAAATGTCTCACAAAATTGGCCAGCAGGAATTCCAATCCCACTGGCTCCTCCAGCCCTTACCACTCCCTGAAGAGGCAGAGTCCACGCTGCCTCAAACCCGGGCAGGTCAGTGACCGCCCCGATAAGTACAGTGTCGCAGAAGTGATGCTGTGTGACTTCCAAGGCTGGTCGTGAAAGGTGACACAGCTCCATCTGGCTCTCTGCAACACCACACACCAAGTCTAGAGTGCTAAGCCCCACGGTGGAGGGGTCACATGAGGACAGAGGGAAACACTGGCAGGGGTGGGGAGCCAGGTGCACGGCAGCAGGAGTCTCCCCACCCCAACAGCCATAGCTGTGACTGAGGAGGCCTCACAGGATGTCAGCCCAGGACTTGAGCACCCAGCTCTGGCTCTGTGGACAGGGACACTGGGTCTACACTCCACATCGTGAGCGGAACAGATGCTGCTGCTGTTGTTCAAGCACTTCGTACATTTTGGGGTGGTCAGTTATGCGGCATTGGAGAATAGGAACACTCTACAGAAATCAGCGTTAGCCCTTCAAAATTTGAGCATACATATGTACATATACATGTTTATTTGCGTGCACGCACGTGTGTGCACACACACACACATATTTATGTACAAAACACATATTAAGCAGTGCCCCTACTGGCTTTCGGCTTTTTGTGACTGGATAAAACAACTTTAAAGTTCACAATGGACAATACAGAGTCTTACACCTTATGATGATAAACAAGTATCCTGTAAAGTGACATATACACAAATGGACTTCCTTACACTTACAGTCCAAAATATGCATCCTTTTATTCTTTGAGATAGCTTCATTTATTCAACAAAGATACAAAACCCAGTGTGAAATTATTGGATGAAGTAGTAGATATATTTTTAATTTAACAGATATGAAGCGGTAACTTTCCAAAAAGGTTACAGCAATTCACACTCCTACAAGCAATGCATGAAAGTGCCATTTCCCCACTCTCTGTCAGCACTAGATGTTACAAACAGTTCCAGAATTCTGCCAATCTGATAAGAGAAAAATGGTGTCCTTTAATTTGCATTTCCATATCTACTAGAGAGGTTGAATATAATTTAATGTTTATTGCCCATCCACATTTCCTCTTCTGTGGATTTCTGTTAATTTACCCAACAAAAGACCCCCCCAAAAGACCAGGAAGCCTCACTCCTTGTCTGCTGGGGACACCTTGAACTGTGTACACATACAGAGCTGTGGCCTGCTGCTGGCAGCTCAGTCATTCTGAAATGTTCTCATTCCTAGGGAGCCTATCATACCTGTCCATCATTTCCTTTCTAGCTTCCAGGTCTCCTATCTTGCCTATGAAGACAATTCCCAAGCAAAACGGTGTTCAAATATTCTCCTGAATTTCATGCTTTTTATAATTAAAAACATATTTAGAACTTTAATTCTTCTGAAGTTTATGTTCACTAATGGTGGGGAGGAGGAAGAGGGTTCCTGCCTGCAGTAGGATGGTACCAGGTATGAAATTGACCCTCCTCCTTCATATCCTCTCAAATCACATCTGGATTCTCTTCCACTGACTGGGTCGTGTACTCCATACACTGACATCCTCCTGCTGTGACAATGAAGCATACACAATCAGGTTTAGTAACTCAAATGCCAGTCCTTTATCACTAGTGTTCTTTTTCAAAAATTTATAGGCTACTCTCAGAACTTTTCCCCTTCTAAGGGGTCACTTCCAATTCTAGGTTTAGGAGAACCTCAGGGCTGGTATTCAGACTGGACTACATTACATTCACACATTAACTTGGAATCTGCCAGTTTTACAGGATGTTAAGTTTTTCCAGTTAGGAAACTGGTATGTTTCTTCATATATTTAGGTCTTGGTTATTTCTTTCAATTAGATTTTACAATCCTAATATAGGTTTTGTCTTTCTTACTAAATGCATTAATAAGCATTTGACAGTCTGTTTTCATTATAAGATTTTTTCATATTTGAAAACAGAAATATTGCTAGAGAAAAGCCATCTATTTACCTTCTATCTTTACGTGTATCAAACAAAAATCACTTACTAATTCTAAAAGTTAAATAAGCAGTCACATGAGTTTCTGAGGTATAAAATAATACCACCTATATTTAAAGATGATTATCTTTTGTTCTCTAATATTTATTATGCTTTGTTTTTCCATCACATTGCATCAGCTGTGACCACCCAAATAATGTGGAGCAAGAGTGGGCATGGCCAGCATTTCTGTTGACCTGTTTGGAATGGAAATGGCTACAGTATCTGATTGTTTAGTTTGATGATTGCTGGTGATTTTGGACAAATGGGCCTTAAAGATATTTTAATAGTTTCCTTCAATTCCAATTTTACCCTGAGTTTGTTTCTATTTTAGATGAATAAATATCAGCATATAGGCCAGGCACAGTGGCTCACACCTATAATCCCAGCACTTTGGGAGGCCAAGGCAGGTGGATCACAAGGTCAGGAGTTCAAGACCAGCCTGACCAACGTGGTAAAACACCATCTCTACTAAAAACACAAAAACTAGCTGGGCATGGTGGCAGGCACCTGTAATCCCAGCTACTCAGGAGAATCACGTGAACTCAGGAGGCGGAGGTTGCAGCGAGCCGAGACCGTGCCATTGCACTCCAGCCAGGGCAGCAGAGCAAGACTCCGTCTCAAAAAAAAAAATCAGCCTATAAAGAGCCTCCTCAGTCTTCTTGCTGTTGATTACAAAATGCATCATACCAATATAGGCACTATAAAGCATGTGTACAGTTTAAGAATATTATTAAGAAATACATAGGTTATGAAATAAAACACTTAGTGCCTTAGGAGTCCCTGTGGCCCTCTCCAGTCTAACTTCCATGAGGAAATGGTGTGCTGGGGTCTTTGAAAACAATTTCCTTTACTTTCTGTATGCAAGGTCCCTAAATATTAATAGCTCGGTTTGAAGTTTTTTTTAATCTTGTACTGGCTATATGCCTTTGTAATTGCTTCTTTCATCCCCATCATGTTTGTAAGATTCATCTCTGCTGATGCACATAGCTCTTGGGCTTTCCACTGTATGAATTCTGTTGATGGGTATTTGAGTTCTTGGCAGTTTACAGACATAATGAACATTCTTGTACAACAGAATAAGGTGCAAACAAACACGAGTTTCTCTAGGGCAAGTATGTACCTGAAGAACTGCTGCACCTTTTCAACTTCACTACATAATACTAGCTGCCTGCACCCTACTGATTGAATCTTTTCCAACAGGAAAAGTTCGTTGGGGTTATAATGTGCATTTCTCTGATTACTAGTGAGGTTAAACATCTTTTCATTTGCTCATTGGCTATTTGGATTTCCTCTTATGAAACACATATTTGAACCTTCATCCATTTTCTACTGGACATTTTCTTATGTTGAAAGACTTTCTGGCTATTAAGTTTAAACTAATTAAATTAATGGAAGGTATCGTGGCTCACACCTGTAATCCCAGCTCTTTGGAAGGCCAAGGCTGAAAAATCACTTGAGGCTAGAAGTTCAAGACCAGCTTGGGCAACATAGCGAGACCCTGTCTCAATCAATGAGCTGGTCGTGGTGGTGCACACCTGTAATCCCATGTACTCAGGAGGCTGAGGCGAGAGGATTGCTTAAACCCAGGAGTCTGAGACTGAAGTGAGCTATGATCACAGCACTGCACACCAGGCTGAGCAACAGGCTCAATCATCATACATGCTGGTGTTTCATCTATTGGACAATGCAGTCAGAGGACATGCAAGAAGCTCTACTAGGCCGGGCGCGGTGGCTCAAGCCTGTAATCCCAGCACTTTGGGAGGCCGAGGCGGGTGGATCACGAGGTCAAGAGATCGAGACCATCCTGGTCAACATGGTGAAACCCCGTCTCTACTAATACAAAAAATTAGCTGGGCACGGTGGCGCGTGCCTGTAATCCCAGCTACTCAGGAGGCTGAGGCAGGAGAATTGCCTGAACCCAGGAGGCGGAGATTGCGGTGAGCCGAGATCGCGCCATTGCGCTCCAGCCTGGGAAACAAGAGCGAAACTCCGTCTCAAAAAAAAAAAAAAAAAAAAAAAAAAGAAGCTCTACTGGACAGCACTGCTTGGGACATTCTGGACACTAGTTCTCCTTTGTGTTACGGCTATCTTCTCACACTCTGTAGTTTGCCTTTGCAATCTCTCTATGATGATGTTTGATAAGAAGTTCTTAATTTTCATGTAGTCCAATTAATCAATCCTTTCCTTTATGGTTCCTGAGTTTTGGTACCTTTAGTGATGTCAAAAAATCCTTCCTATCTTGAGATCATAACAATTGTCCTGTAAGATTTTCTAAAGGCTTTAAAGGCCTTTCACATTTAGGCCTAAGACATCTGGAACTAATTTTTGTCTCCAATGTCATGTGTTTTATATGTGGACAAAGAACTATGCCAGCACCATGCCTGCCATGCCACTGTTCCCATGTGCAAAGTCCACACATCTATGCATTTGCATGGGCTGTCCACCCTGTCTTAGTGACAATGGCTTTATAATAACCCTTCATATCCTGGTTGGGCCAATCCTCTCACCTCATTCTTTTCTGAACATATTTTGGGTCTCTTGACCTTTTATACTCAGATATACATTTTAGAACTAACTTGTTAGTTATTAAGTTCCACGAAGAAAAAAAAAAAACTATTGAAATGATGAATGTACTCGATCCACAAATCAATCTAATGTGGGAAGAACTGACATCTTTATCATAGATGCTCTAGCCCCAGTAAGGAAACGCACCAGGCTGTTCATAACCATGAAAATAAAATAAATCCTCTTTGGGAATGAGGTCTGAGATCTGTACCAAGCCAGAGCTTTAAATTATAATCTATGCCTTTGGATATTATTAATATTAGATGCATATTTTTCAAGACCAGCCTGGGCAACATAGCAAGACCCCATCTCAATCAATAATCAACATATACCAATGTCTAAATCTAAAAACAATTGTAAAATCACGTTTTATGAAATAATATAATTGCTATGAAACACCTGAGTGTATTGACCTTACCTTGAATAAGTGGTATATAACGTGCAAGCAGCTTTGCCCTTTTCTTTTCATATCCTTTTTGAGTGATGTCACCTAAAACAACAATGGAAAAAAGAATTACATTTCTTCTCCAATTCCAAAATTTTTTAATTTAAAATTAATTCATGATTGAAAAACTGGAAACACTAATGTCCTTCCATGGAGTGATTGGACAAATAAACTATCATGGATCCATAAAATGGAATACCACTCAACAATAAGAAAGAAAGAAATTACTGATACACACAGCAATTTGGATAGATCTCACATGAATGCTACTGAGTGAAAGAAGCCAGACTCAAAAGGCTGTATGCTGAATATTCAATTTTTATTACACTCTGGAGAAGATACAACGACAGAGTCAGAGGCAGGTAGTGGTTGCCCGGGGATGGGAGTGAGGAAAGGAAAAAGGAATTTTGAGGGTGGTTAAACTGTTCTATGCCTGGAGTGTAGTGGTGGTTACATGAATATATGCATTTGTCAAAAATTTGTACCACTAGCCGGGTGCAGTAGCTCACGCCTGTAATCCCAGCACTTTGGGAGGCCGAGGCGGGTGGATCACCTGAGGTCAGGAGTTTGAGACCAGCCTGACCAACATGAAGAAACCTGCCTCTACTAAAAATACAAAATCAGTCAAGCGTGGTGGCACATGCCTGTAATCCTACCTACTCGGGAGGCTGAGACAGGACAATCGCCTGAACCCAGGAGGCAGAGGTTGCAGTGAGCCAAGATTCGTGCCATTGCACTCCAGCCTGGGTAACAAGAGCAAAACTCCGTCTCAAAAAGAAATTTGTACCACTATAGAAAAGTAAGGGTGAATTTTACTGTGTGTAAATAATACTTCAAATTTTAAAAATTGTGATCAGCTGATGTGTTGTTGCCATGGTAATCCTGCTCAGTATCAGAAGAACCACAGGTTCAGACATTTGGTGTATGTGCTTGGCTAAGGAGCCAATGGGGCAAAGCTACCATCTGTGGGATTATGACTGAACGCCTCTAAGTCAGATCCCGCCCAGGCGGAAAGATACGGCAGCGCCACGACACCTCGGCTGGCCTCAGATAGCCGGTCCCCTGCCGTTCCCGCCGGCCGCTCCGCCCCGCGCGGGGTGTGTCCCACTGTGCGCCAGGACCAGGGTCCGGTGAGGAGTGCCCCTCGTCCTGGGAAACGGGCTGCGGCCAGAAAGGCGGCCGCCCCCTTGCCCGTCACGCAACACACGTTCGTGGGGAAGCTGGCGCTAAACCATTCGTAGACGACCTGCTTCTGGGGCGCGGTTTCGCACGTAGCAGAGCAGCTCCCTCGCTGCGATCTATTGAAAGTCAGCCCTCGACCCAAGGGTTTGTATTTTTTTTATTTTTATTTTAAACAAGAAAAAAATATTAAAAAAGAAAAAGAAAAAGAAAAAAAGAAATGTAAAAAATAGAAAAAATTAAAAAAAACTGTGATCAGCATCCCTGGGAGCTTGCCAAAAATGCAAACTCAGAGCTATACCCCAAACTGACAGAATCCAAATCTGTACTTTATCAAGATCCTCCAGTAATTCTCGTGCAGGTTCAAGTTTCCCAAGTAATGGAATAAGGGACCCAAGGGACACAAGCCCTCCTAGGCCAAGGGGTGTCCTTGGGAAAGGAGGAAAAAGGACCGCCGTTCCAATAAATTATCATAAGGAAAAGTAGTCTGAAAACAAATTAAATCACCTAGGAATGAGGTAGGAAATGCACCATCGTGGAAATACTTCTTAACCTAAGCACACTATTTGGTTTCCTACACACACCTGAAGTTCTAACAGTGGATCTGTGATGTTTTGAAGACTGTATTTAGACCAGAATTATATATTACAATTCTCCTGACTAGCTTGTCCTGTGGGTGAACATAGTAGAGTTTTTAGTGTTTTGTAAGACCTCCCTCCTCTCAAAACAAACAAAGCAGTAAGGCTGCTGTGAATCAAAAGATACAGACTGATGTTGTTTATTGAATACGTAACCGAATATTTACTTTAGATTAATTTTTTATTGTAGGGTTTGTTGTGTGAACATACTGATGCCATTGAATATCTGACATCTAAGTTAAGCCTCAACGGAAGGCTCTTGGTAGGCATTAATATGCCATCCTACAGAAGAAGAGCCTGAGGCCAAGGAGGCCAGGGCCTGAGGGCCAGGCAGCTGCCTCTGGTCCAGACCAGCCTACTACAACCCACTCCAGCCTGGACTGTGCCCAAGCCCTGCCCTCTGCACAGAGCCTCTGCTCTGAGAGCTCACTCGGTTCCTCCCAAGCCTGTCTGTCTCCTCCAAAGCTTATCTGTCTCTCCTTCCATTTATTTATTCCCTCTGTCCCCACTGTGTTCCATCCCTTCAGGCAACTTTTTCTTTGCATTTAGTGTCTTTTAGACATATTTTCTTATCGTGTCTTTCTATAGTGTCTTTTAGACAGTTTTTTATAGTGTTTTTCAGAATATATTCTGCAGAATGCATGCTGCTTTGTGTCTGTGTATTTAATTGACCTGAATGGCATATTATAAATCTCTGTTTTCTTCCATAAGTCTTCCATTTTTAAAACCACCCCATCCTCAAGGCAATGAGCACACCCGATCCACTGCTCTGACCCAGGTGCCCCTTGGAAGCGTCATCCTTGTTCACCCCCTCACCCCTTCACTGGACACTGCCAGGTTCAGAGCCAGCCACTGCTGACACCAACACACTCATTGCTGCAGTGACAGTCCTCATCAGGTTCAGGATATAACTGTACAATTTCACTTATTAAATATCAACTTATGCACAACTTTTTAAGGTTCAGAAGGCAGTAATTTTCAAATGTGCATGTGGGGTATGAGAGGCAATTAATCTACATCACAGAGGTATAATATGTGGCTCTGGCTGAACTCCACTGCTGCAGAAGACTCTCACTTAGGGTCACAGATGCCAAATCCCAAGTAATATCAACAAGTCCTTCACTCAGCAACACAATTTCTAAACACCCATTCTCAAAAGCACTCAACTACTCCTTCAGGTCACAGGAACAAGGATTAGTGCACACTATATGTGATGGCAAATAAGGCAAAATAATCTAATTGTCAACAAAGAGAAATAAATATGCTGCCAAACGTCTTTACAGAATTCTGTCAATCTTAAAATCCTCTTATTTGGGGTAACTGGGGTTAAATATCACTTACATGGATTCACGGTATCCTACTGGGTAAAAAGAGCAAGTTGAAAAACAATATATATTCAGAATGATTCCATTCTGATCAAAGTAAATAAAATTAAACATATATATTTACTTAGTAGTTGTATATATTTGTATATACATAGAAAATGTCCGGGAGGGATGTACAACTAATTATTAATAGTGTTTTCCCCTGTAGAGTGATTTGCTTGCCTTTGGGTTAGGGTGTGAGACAGATTTCATTTTTTACTCCATATACTTTTATTCTTTAAAATTTTTAGACACATAATCCTTTGTCATTAAGAATGTATGGAGGATGGTTTTTACGATGTGTAATGGCTACTTAAGATGTTCCTGGGGGTAACCAGATGAATTCCATGTACTATTTTTGCAACTTCGAGTCTAAAATTATTTCAAAGTAAGAAGTTTCAAAACACATGGAAGAGATTGTGCAGAACTGGCATTTTCTTTTTTAGATGTCTCATTAAATTTGCCAGTGAAATAATATGGCGCTACAGGTTTATATTCCAGGTTTTTAAACTATGAATTTAATTTATTTAGTAGTTATAGGACTATTCAGGTTTTTGCTTTATTATTGATGAGTTTTGGGGTTTTGTGGCTTTCAAGAAATTGGTCCATTTCATCTAAGATGTTGAAAATAGTCATGTGGGCCAGGCTTGGTGGCTCATGCCTGTAATCCCAGCACTTTGAGAGGCCAAGGTGGGCAGATCACCTGAGGTCAGGAGTTCAATACCAGCCTGGCCAACATGGTAAAACCCCATCTATACTAAAAATAGAAAAATTAGCTGGGCATGGTGGCACCCCCGCCCCCCCGGTATTCCCAGCAACTTGGGAGGCTGAGGCTGGAGAATCACTTGAACCTGGAAGGTGGAGGTTGCCGTGGGCCGAGATCACGCCACTACACTCTAGCCTGGGCAACAGAGCGAGATTCTGTCTCAAAAAAAAAGAAAGAAAAAGAAAAGTCATGTGTCACTTAACGATAGGGGTACATTCTGAGAAATGCATTGTTAGGCAATTTCATTGTGGTATAAACATCATTTGAGTATATATACACAAACCTCGACGGTACAACCTACTATACACCTAAGTGGTGTAGTATAGCCTATTGCTCCTAGCCTACAAACCTGTACAGTATGTTACTGTACTATAAAATGTAGGCAGCTGTGACACAATGGCATTTGTGTGTTTAAAATATCTAAACACAGAAAAGGTACAATAAAAATATGGCGTAAAAGATGAAAAACAGTACATCTGTATCGAGCATTTCCCATGAACTAGGCTTACAGGAATGGAAGTTGCTCTGTGTGAGTCAGCGAGGGGTGAGTGCATATGAAGGCCTAGGATATTACTGTACATGACTGTAGACTTAATAAACTCTTTACACTTAGGCTACACTACATTTATAGAAAAACGTTCTCTTTCCTCAATAATAAATTAACCTTAGCTTACTGCAGCTTTTTAAAAACTTTTTAACCTTTATAATAACACAGCTTAAGACACCAACACATTGCACAGCTATAAAAAATATTCTCTTTTTTTCTATCCTTATTCTTTCTTGCTTGCTTGCTTTTTTAAGAGACAGGGTCTTGCCCTGTCTCTGAACAGACAGGTTGGAGTACAGTGTTACAATCATAGCTCACCACAGCCTGGAACTACAGGGCTTAAGCAATCCTCCCACATTAGTCTCCTTATAGCTAGCACTACAGGCACTGCTCTAGCACACCCAGATAATTTTTAAATTTTTTGTGGAGACTGGGTCTTGTCACATTGTCTAGGCTGGTCTCCAACTCACAGTCTCAAGCAATCTTCCCACCTTGGCTTCCCAAAGTGTTGGGATTATAGGCATGAGCCATCATGCTCAGCTCATAAGCTTTTCTATTATTTTTTAAGCTTTATGGTTTCTTTTGTTGGGGGGGAAACTTTCTTACTTTTAAAACTTTTCAGTTAAAACGAACGCACTTACATACATTAGCCTAGGCTCACCCAGGGATCACCAATAACACTGTGTTCCACCTCCACATCTTAACCTACTGGAAGGTCTTTGGAGTACGCAACACCAAGCATGGAAGCCGACACTTCCTATGATTACAAAGCCTTCTTCTCAAATAGTTCCTCAAGGGTCTGCCTGAGGCTATTTGATGGTTAACTTCCTTTATATATAAGGAGTATACTCTAAAATAACAAAATGTATAGTAAATGCATAAACCAGTTACATCCATTTATCATTACCAAGTACTATGTACAGTATATAATCATATGGACTAGATTTTTTTTTTTTTGAGACACAGTTTCATTCTCATTGCCTAGGCTGGAGTGCAACTGGCTCACTGCAACCTCTGCCTTCCAGGTTCAAGTGATTCTCCTGCCTCAGCCTCCTCTGCTGTCTATAGTAATAATGCCTCTTTCATTCCTGACTTCGGTAATTTGTGTCTTTGGTTATTTGTATTTTTTCCACTGTCAGTCTTGTTAGAGGTTTATCAAATTTATTATCTTTTCAAAGAACCAGGTTTTGGTTTCACTGACTTTTTTTTTTTTTTTTGAGACAGTGTTTCACTCTTGTTGCCCAGGCTGAAGTGCAATGGCGCAATCTCGGCTCACTGGAACCTCTGCCTCCCAGGTGCAAGCGATTCTCCTGCCTCCGCCTCCCGAGTAGCTGGGACTACAGGTACACGCCACCACACCCAGCTAATTTTTGTATTCTTAGTAGAGACAGGGTTTCACCATGTTAGCCAGGCTGGTCTCAAACTCCTGACCTTGTGATCCACCCACCTGGGTCTCCCAAAGTGCTGGGATCACAGGTGTAAACCACTGCGCCCAGCCCTCACAGAAACTCTTATACATTGCTGGTGGGCATGCAAAATGGTACAGCCACTCTGGAAAACAATGTGGAAGTTTTTTACACAGTTAAGCAAACACTCACCAGATGACCCAGCAATTCCACTTGATTATCTACCCTACAGAAGTAAAAACTCGTGTTCACAGCAAAACCTGTACACAATTGTTTATAGCAGCTTTATTCTTAATCACCAAAAACTAGAAACAACCCAGATGTCAAGTGGATGAAGAGACTGTGATATAACCATACGATGGAAAACTACTCAGCAATAAAGAGGAACAGACTACTGACACTTGCAAAATGTGAATGAATTTCAAAATACATTACGTTGAGGGAAAGAACCCACGCTCAAAAGTTACCTACTGTATGATTCCATTTATATGACATTTCTGAAAGGACAAACCCATAAAGACAGGGAACAGACCAGCTGGGGGAGGGGGAGACTGCAAAGGGATAGTATAAGGAGGGTTTTGGGATGATGGTACTGTTCTTTTTCTCTTTTTAGAGTCAGGTCTCACTCTGTCCCCCAGGCTGGAGTGCAGTGGCATGGCTTACTGCAGCCTTGAACTCCTGGGCTCAAGCAAATCAACTTCCCAGAGTCTGAAAAGTAACCGACAAAGAAGTACTTCAGGCAGTTAGCAGCTGGGTGACTCCACAACGGACCAGTGTGGCTACGGAAGGAGCACGGCACAGTGGGTGGGAGCCCCAAGGGCCCAGCAGGTTCCAATCCAGTACAATACAGTCTGCCTTTGGTCAGGTCACTTTGATCGCCTCCAGGGTGGACACCAGCCAGAAATCAGATACACACCAGAGACTTTGGACCCAAGTGAGCTGGACACAGTTGCCAGTGTTTATTCCTTTAGAAAAGTGTTGGTCTTTGCTTTGCTGCCAAAGAAGGGGTCCAAAAAGTCCACTAGGTCCCAACTTGGGCCACACAAGCTTACTTACCCAGGATCCCAAGGCAAGGTCTCTGTGCCACGGCAGCTGGGAAAGCCCACAGCTACCACTGGACTAGTCAGGTCCTACTGGAGGTACCCACAGAGAGGAGGAAGAAACAATAAAATGAGGGGTGATCCATACCTGATACGGCTCTGTGTCTCCACCCAAATCTCACTTGAATTGTAACAGTCCCCAAGTGTTGCGGGAGGGACTCAGTGGGAGGTAACTGAATCATGCATGGGGGCAGGTTTTTCTCCATGCTGTTCTCCAGATAGTGATTAAGTCTCACAAGATCTGATGGTTTCATAAAAGGGCAGTTCCCCTGCACATGCCCCCTTGTCTGCCACCACGTAGGACACCCCTTTGCTTTCTTCATCTTCTGCCATGACTGTGAGGCCTCCCCAGCCATGTGGAACTGTGAGTCCATTAAACCACTTTCCTTTTATAAATTACCCCGTCTCAGTTATGTCTTAAACTTGAAAACAGATGCCACAAAAATAAAATAAAATAAAATAAAATAGGCAGTCTCCAAGCCTGTGACACAGAAGAAAAGGTGAAGAAAATCTGTGAAGATCAATGTTTTGCATGGTGGCACCACTCACTGATAACAGTGGTTCTTATACTTAATATAAACAGGTGGAGATTTCACTTTTCAAGTCTTAAAGTTTCCAAACACAAGAGTCTCAATCATATCTAATACAAAAAAGTAGAGCATATCTGACTGCAATTTAAATTATTTATGCAGCCAAGTGTAGTGGCTCACATCTGTAATCCCATCACTTTGGGAGGCCAAGGTGGAAGGACTGCTTGAGCCCAATAGTTAAGAGACCACCTTGGACAACATAAAGAGACCCTGTCTACGAAAAAAGAAAAAATAATAATTAGCTGGCTATGGTGGCACATGCCTATAGCCCAAGCTACTAGGGAGGCTAAGGTGGGAAGATTGCTTGAGCCCAGGAGTTCAAGGCTGCAGTAAGCTACGATGGCACCACTGCACTCCAGCCTGAATTGCAGAATGAGACCTTAAGAATAACACTACTACTAAACAAATCATTATGCTTAACACTGAAGAGTGTAGATACGCTTCCACAGTAGCGTTTGAATGTCCATTGTCTCATTCATTTGTAATTAAAGACTTTTTAAATGTTTAGTAAATATTTTCTTTTATCTCAAAGTTTTTAATAAAACACGGAAAATATGTTCATTAAACTGAATATATACACACACATAGGAATTCCATTTATGACAATGACAAAATTATAGATCTAAGACCAGCTTTTCCAATGGGAACAACTAAAAAGATCACATTAAAATTTTTCTTTAAATCTGAAGACATTACAGAAGTAAAGAACTGAGGGCCAAGTCAAGTCAAAAAGTAATCACCAAGTGGTTGAACTGAGCAGAACTTTGACAGACTTGAGAGCTAGGAGCTCATCAAGGAGGAAGTGCCTTGGAAAGCACCCTAGGTTGTCTGTTGGGACTTAGAAGGACCACACCTTGAGTACGAACTAAAAATAAAGCAGCCCTCACAAGGACTAGAGTCCGTTTCAAATCACTTTCTCTATATGTAAATTAAAGTCATCTTGGATTGCATGTACTCCCAGCCTATCTACCTATCAGATGCAAAAGTAAACCCTGTGTGGTCACAAATTATCACTAAATAGACAATGTCTGGCATTTGATCAGAAATAACTAGGCACATATGGCAGCAAGAAGCTATAACTAAAAACCATGAGAAACAATAATAGAAAGCTATACAAAATGGAACTTTAAAATAACCATTATCAATATGTTTAAGGAATTAAAAAACAGGATTGTGAATTTAAGAAAAAAAAAAAATAGGCTGGGCATGGTGGCTCATATCTGTAACCCCAGTACTTTGGGAGACTAAGGCAGGCAGATCACAAGGTCAGCAGTTCAAGACCAGCCTGGCCAACACATAGTAAAACCCCATCATTACTAAATATACAAAAATTAGTTGGGCATGGTGGCACATGCCTGTAGTCCCTGCTATTCGGGAAGCTGAGGCAGGAGAATTGCTTGAAGCTAAGAGGTAGAGGTTGCAGTGAGCCGAGATTGCGCCACTGCACTCCAGCTTGGGCAACAAAGTGAGACTTCGTCTCAAAAAAACAAAAATAAATGAATAATAACATAAATTCTAGAACTGAAAAATACTGTATCTCAAATCCAGTAATAAATTTAATGAAAGGTGTGCAAGACTACTACCCAGAAACTAAAAACATTATAAAAACATTACCGAGATAAGTAAAAAAGACCTAAAGAAATAAAAGGATATACCATGTTTGTGAATCTGAAAACTTAATACCATAAAGCGTAATTTCTCTCCAGGTGGATAGTAAGAGTCAGCCTGAGTACTTCCTGAAAGTTTCTGCAAGGAAATTGAAAGCTGATTCCAAAGCATATAGGGAAATGCAAAGGGCCAAGATTAGCTAAATCAAGCTTGAAAAACAGTAAAATTAAGAGGGCATAGGGCAGACTTACTCCACCGAATATGGAGAAAGAATGGAGTAGGTGCTAAGATAAACAAGTGGAGCGACACAGGAGAAATCAGTCCAAAGTAGCAGGGGAAAGACAGCCTCTTCCAAATGGTCAACTGCAATAGAAATGAAATCACTGTTCCTTTACACCAAGCATAAAATTAAATTCCAGGTGGATTATGTATCTGAATGTGAAAGATGGCTGGGCGTGGTGGCTCACACCTATAATCCCAACACTGTGGGAGGCCAAGGCCAGCGGATCACCTGAGGCCAGGAGTTAATGACCAGCCTGGCCAACATGGCGAAACCCCATCTCTACTTAAAAAAAAAAAAAAAATTAGCTGGGTATGGGCTGGGCATGGTAGCTCATGCCTATAATCCCAGCACTTTGGGAGGCTGTGGTGGGTTAATCACCTGAGGTCAGGAGTTCGAGATCAGCCTGACCAACATGGTGAAACCCCGTCTCTACTGAAAATACAAAATTAGCTGAGTGTGGTGGTGCATACCTGTAATCCCAGCTACTCTGGAGGCTGAGGCAGAAGAATCGCTTGACCCAGGAGGTAGAGGTTGCAGTGAGCCAAGACTGCATCATTGCACTCCAGCCTGGGCAACAAGAGCAAAACACTGTCTCAAAAAAGCAAAAAAAAAAATAGCTATGGTTGTACACACCTGTAATCCCGGCTACTCAGGAGGTTGAGGTAGGAGAATCGCTTGAACCTGGGAGACGGAGGTTGCAGTGAGCCGAGCTCACGCCACTGCACTCCAAGCCTGGGAGACAGAATGAGACTCCATCTCCAAAAAAAAAAAAAACAACAACGGAAGTTCTAAAATATAATATAGAAGAACACCTTCACGACCATGACATACAGAACTATCTCTTCAACAGGAAAGCACCAATCATAAAGGAAAAGACAAAAATACCTCATACCACCAACATAATTTACAAGCTAACCAATATAATCCACAATCTAAGAGGTAATTTTAAAATAACCAAATACTTTCTCCTCTAAGAATGTCATTGACCTTGAAGTGGACAGATTAGTTTCCTATGGCTGTAACCAATTACACCACAAATTTGGTGGCTTGCAAAAGAAACTTATTCTTTCACACTTCTGATGGCCAGACGTCCAAAATAAATTTTACTGAGCCAAAATCAAGGTGAGAGCAGGGCTACACTCCCTCTGAAGGCTCTGAGAAGAAAAGTGTACCTTCACTCTTCCAGCTTCTGGTGACTGCCAACATTCCTTGACTTGCGGCCGCATCACTCTAATATCTGCCTTGGTACTCACATGAGTGCTCCCTCTTTTTCATGTGTTTCAGCTCCCTATGCCTTCTCTCTTCTAAAGTCACCTGTGTAGCACTGACGGTCTAACTAGAAAATTCAGAAAAATTCATCTCAGGATCCTTAATCACATCTGCAAAGATTCTTTCTCCAAATAAGGTAACACGCATTGACAAGTTCCAGGATTAGAACCTGATCTCTCTGGGGCCACCACTGAGCACACTACAATGAGCAACCCGTAAAAATATATACCTATGGCCAGGCACAGTGGCTCACACCTGTAATCCCAGCACTCTGGGAGGCTAAGGTGGGTGGATCACAAGGTCAGGAGTTTGAGATCAGCCTGACGAAAATGTTGAAACTCCGTCTCTACTAAAAATAAAAAAATTGGCCACGCACGGTGGCTCACACCTGTAATCCCAGCACTTTGGGAGGCTGAGGCGGGTGGATCACGAGGTCAAGAGATTGAGACCATCCTGGTCAACATGGTGAAACCCTGTCTCTACTAAAAATACAAAAAAATATTAGCTGGGCACGGTGGCGTGTGCCTGTAATCCCAGCTACTCAGGAGGCTGAGGCAGGAGAATTGCCTGAACCCAGGAGGCGGAGGTTGCAGTGAGCCGAGATCGCGCCATTGCACTCCAGCCCAGGGAACAAGAGCAAAACTCCATCTCAAAAAAAAAAATAAATAAATAAATAAAAATTAAAAAATAAAAATAAAAAAATTAGCTGGGTGTGGTGGCACACGTCTGTAATCCCAGCTACTCAGGAGGCTGAGGCAGGAGAATCGCTTGAACCTGGGAGGTGGAGGGTTGCAGTGAGCTGAGATCGCACCACTGCACTCCAGGTCTGGGTGACAGAGTGAGACTCTTATCTCAAAAAAATACATACACACACACACACACACACACACATACACACACACACACACCAGGCACAGTGGCTCACACCTGTAATCCCAGCACTTTGGGAGGCCAAGGGAGGCAGATCACAAGATCAGGAGTTCGAGAACAGTCTGGCCAAGATACCAGCCTGGCCAACACAGTGAAATCCCATTTCTACTAAAAATAAAAAAATTAGCCAGGGGTAGTAGCAGGCGCCTGTAATCCCAGCTACTTGCAAGGCTGAGGCAGGAGAATCGCTTGAACCTGGGAGGCAGAGGTTGCAGTGAGCTGAGATTGCACCACTGCACTCCAGCCTGGGTGACAGAGTGAGACTCCCACTGGAAAAAAAATATATATATATACACACACACACACACACACGTGTGTGTATATATGTGCCTGTACATGTGTGTATATATATGTATACGTATATATGTATATACACACACACACACACGTGTGTGTATATATGTGCCTGTACATGTGTGTATATATATGTATACATATATATGTATATACACACACACACACAAATCTTTTTTTTTTTTGGAGATGGAGTTTCGCTCTTTTCGTTCTTGTTACCCAGGCTAGAGTGCAATGGCGCGATCTCAGCTCACTGCAACCTGCCCCTCCGGGTTCAAGCGATTCTCCTGCCTCAGCCTCCTGAGTAGCTGGGATTATATGTGTGAGCCACCACATCTGGCTAACTTTTGTATTTTTAGTAGAGATGGGGTTTCACCATGTTGGCCAGGCTGGTCTCAAATTCCTGACCTCAGATGATCCACCTGCCTCAGCCTCCCAAAGTGTTGGGATTACAGGTGTGAGCCACCACACCCAGCTAAAAATATATACATATAAATCTTTTTTTTTTTTTTTGAGACGGAGTTTCGCTCCTGTTATCCAGGCTGGAGTGCAATGGCGCGATCTCGGCTCACCACAACCTCCGCCTCCTGGGTTCAGGCAATTCTCCTGCCTCAGCCTCCTGAGTAGCTGGGATTACAGGCACGCGCCACCATGCCCAGCTAATTTTTTGTATTTTTAGTAGAGACGGGGTTTCATCATGTTGACCAGGATGGTCTCGATCTCTTGACCTCGTGATCCACCCGCCTCAGCCTCCCAAAGTGCTGGGATTACAGGCGTGAGCCACCGCGCCCGGCCTACATATAAATCTTTAGTCCTGCTATTCTATTAGGAAAAAGGGCATGTGCTTCCTTGACTTACCACAGGAGGAGTAGGCTTAAGTCAGTGTTGCTAGATTTACTCAAACAATTAGACAGGTTCTACTGGAGGTGCCCACACAGAGAACCAGGAGAAGTCAAGAAAACGAGGAGTGATCAGACCTGACCACTGTAAAACTTGAAGACAGATGCACAGAGCAATTAAATGATCGTTTTTACATATCCATGGCCTAGCAAGGGCACACCAACTTCCAGATTAAGAGTGATGCTATGAGCTGGGTGCAGTGGCTCATGCCTGTAATCCCAGCACTTTGAGAGGCTGTGATTTGAGATCAGGCAGATTATTTGAGAGCAGGCAGATTATTTGAGATCAGGAGTTCGAGACCATCATGGCCAAATCCAACATGGAGAAACCCCATCTCTACCAAAAAATACAAAAATTAACCAGGCGTGGTGGCACACACCTGTAATCCCAGCTACTCGGGAAGCTGAGGCAGGAGAATCACTTGAACCCAGGAGGCGGAGGTTGCAGTGAGCCGAGAGCAAAGACTGCACCTGGGAGGTGGAGGGGTTGCAGTGAGCTGAGATCACTACTCCAGCCTGGGAAACAGAGTGAGACTCCATCTCCAAAACAAGTAAAAAATAAAAAAGAGTGATGCTATGACTAGAAGATGTTGTTGGTGAGATTCATCCCAAATCTGCCTGGAACACCCTGGATCTGCTTCCTCCAATACTGAGCACACTTCGACTCCTACACTTAACTGCCCTGTCTGATGGCTCTCTCCAGTTCCCTCCTTTTCCTGAGCACTTCCCCATGCTGGCCTATATCTGTGCTTCTGGGCTAGTGCCCAGGGCCTTCCTTGGGCACTCTTCTCCAAGTGGACTGTGGAGTGGTACTGATGCCAACTCTGTAAATTGTTCATCCTCTATTTGTTTCAAAAATACACTTGGGAGAAAAAAATTATTACAACATGGTGTAATCATTTAAGAGTATCACGTAGCATTTAGACTGACCCAGAGTTGCATGTATTAACGTAATCATTATAATTTTTAAAATATAATATTGAGGTAAACAGCAAGTTTCAGAAGGATTTATAAAGATGATTTACATAGCTTTAAAATATGCAAAAGCACTATCGATTGTCTGTGGATATATGGAAAGGCAATTAAATGATAAAACACCAAATTCAGGAGAGAAGTTGGGAAGATGGCAAATGAAATTAGAGAGAAAATGGGACTTCAACTCTATAATGGTTCTTTGTAAAAAACAAAAAATATGAAGCTAATGTTAATTTTTTAAAGTTGGGCAGTAGGTACATGGGTGTGTACATGATGATTCACACAAATTGTTGGTGTGTTTGAAATATTTCACAATTAGAAAAACATTAAACAAGAAGCAGTCATCCACATTCAGAAGTTTCTAACTCTTAAAAGACTTTCAAACTGAAGCCTGTGGCTGGCAATACTGCACTTTCCAAGGATCAGAGAATACTTGCTCAATATGAATGTCTGCCATATCTTCTACAGTACTCATGAGCTTATTTAAATTATCCCTTTTAACTGAAGTAAGACCCTTAACATGCATTCAGGACATACAGGTAGATAACAATGTCAATGAAAGGTAATAAGACTCTTCTGTAAAAATACAGCTCTTGATTGGCCAAGCACGGTGGCTCACACCTGTAATCCCAGCACTTTGGGAGGCCGAGGCAGGCAGTTCACAAGGTCAGGAGATCGAGACCATCCTGGCCAACATGGTGAAAACCCCAACTCTACTAAAATACAAAAAAAAAAAAAAAAAAAAAATTAGCTGGGTGTGGTTGCGTGGGCCTGTAGTCCCAGCTACTCGGGAGGCTGAGGCAGGGAAATCGCTTGAACCCATGCAGCAGAGGTCACGGTGAGCTGAGATAGCCCCACTGCACTCCAGCCTGGCAACAGAGCAAGACTTCTTCTCAAAAAAAAAAAAAAAAGAAAGAAAAAAAGAAAAAGAAATATAGCTCTTGGCTAACAAGTTTGTATATAAATAGATAATAAACCTTTAAAAATAGCAAGTATTTAATGGAAAAATGCTTTTAAACATCAATTGGTAAGCTAAAGCCACATGGTTATATAATTCTTACTAAACATTCATAGACGACTAGCCTTGCAACTGAAAGGAGAACTTAGATATTATCCACGTCAATGCTCTACCACCCTTTCAGCTGCACATCTTCTGTTCAACCGAACTCTCAGGAGAAGTAGAGAAGTGTCTCTGGCTGAGGCAGAGGGAGTAGGGCTGCTCTCTGAGTGCTTACTTCCCCAAACAACTGGTGGTATCTTCTACGGGAATACATTAGCAGACTTTGCTACTATATCCTTTCCTCATTACCCCTCCTATCGTCCTTCACAACTTAGTTCAAAGGATGCACTGCCTATCTGCTTCAGATCTGCTCCATTCCCATCTTCCCAAACCAGCTGATCCTCACTGTTTTGATTTCCCAGAATCTAGACTATGAATTTCTTTTCAATTCTGAAAACCTAGCTAGATGTGGTGGCATACAGCGACAGTTCCAGCTACTTGGGAGGCTGAGGCAAAATGATCACTTAACCCCAAGTCCAGGAGTTCAAGACCAGTCTAAGCAATATATTGGGATCCCATCTCTTTAGGAAAAAACAAAAACAAACAAACAAAAAAACCCTCTTCAACCATCTGAATGAGATTCGGGGAAGTAGTCATCTTTACCTGATGACCGGCCATGAATACTGACCCAGAAAATCCTCCAAACACACTTCTTTTTCTTGAAAGCTTCTCCTGCCTCAGCTGCACAGATGCCCACACACTTGTCCTGTCTCCTTGTGGACACCTTCGGTCTTCCCTGTAGTCTCTCCCTTCTCTGCCTTTCCCTATGGATTTGGGCGCCTCAGTTTTTTCCTAGGCTCTCTTTGCATTATTCATTTCTCCTGTTGCGGTAATCATGTTCACCCCAGTTGTTATTTATGTGCCAATGACTTCCAAATTTCTAGCCTAGACATTTCTAGAAAGTACTAGATTTACATATCCAAATGCACTCTGGGTACCGCCACTCAGATCTCCCAGAGCAGCATCACACTCCTTTAGTGTCCCACGTGGTCGTGAGCAGCACCAGCATCTCCCAGACACGTGTTTCAGAAACTCCAGAGTCACCCTAGGCCTCCTTTACTGTGCATGTCACACAAAGTCTGCTGGTTCTACCTCTTTTTTTTTTTTTGAGACAGAGTCTCCCTCTGTCACCAGGCTGGAGTGCAGTGGCATGACCTCGGCTCACTGCAACCTCCACCTCCTGGGTTCAAATGATTCTCCCGCCTCAGCCTCCTGAGTAGCTGGGCGTTCAGGTGCACACCACCACGCCCAGCTAATTTATGTACTTTTGTTTTGTTTCTTGAGACAGTCTCAATCTGTCGCCAGGCTGGATGGAGTGCAATGGTATGATCTCGGCTCACTGCAACCTCCACCTCCTGGGTTCAAGCGATTCTCCTGCCTCAGATTCCTAAGTAGCTGAGATTACGGGCATGCGCCCCTGCGCCACCACGCCCAGCTAATTTTTTGGTATCTTTAGTAGAGACTGGGTTTCACCGTGTTGGCCAGGTTGGTCTCAATCTCTTGACCTCGTGATCCATCTGCCCGGCCTGCTGGCTCTACTTCTGATTGTCCTCTCCGTCCTATTGGCTCAGCTCTGTTCAGACCAGCAAAATCTCTTGCCCGGGATTACCGCAGTGGGTTCTTTAAGCTAACTTTTCTGTGCCCCAATTTCAGCCTCCTCCAATCTAATTTTCACATACTGCAGAAAAAGCTTTCTAAATCAAAGATGGAGACAGAAAGAGACAAAAGAGATTATGAAGGAATGTTTTAATTGTATCTTTTTTAAAAAGGTGGGGGCAGGGGGACTGCTGGCTCCATCATTTTTAAGACCTGTTTAAAGTAAAGCACCTGGTCAGGTTCAGTGGCTCATGCTGTAATACCAGCACTCCGAAAAGCCGAGGTGGGCAGATCACTTGAGGTCAGGGGTTTGAAACCAGCCTGGCCAACATGGTGAAAACCTGTCTCTACTAAAAATACAAAATTTAGCTGGACGTAGTGGCGCACGCCTGTGATCCCAGCTACTTGGGAGGCTGAGGCAGAATTTCTTGAACCCAGGAGGTGGAGGTTGCAGTTAGCTGAGATTGTACCACTGCACTCCAGACTGGGCAACAGAGCCAGACTCTATTTCCAAAATAAAATAAAATAAAAATAAATAAAGCACCCAAGAAAAACCACTCCCATAGCCTTCCTTTTTTTTCCCCCCCCCAGACAGGGTCTCACTGTGGCACCCAGGCTGAGGTGCAGTGGCATAATCATGGTTCGCTGCAGCCTCAATCTCAAGCAATCCTCCCACCTCTGCCTCTTAAATAGCTGGGATAACAGGCATGCACCAACACACGTTGCTAATTTTTTTTTATTTGTGGAGACAGGGTATCCCTATGTTGCCCAGGGTAGTCTCAAACTCCTGCCCCATAGCCTTTTCTTAAAAATAGAAAATTGGCTATTTCTGGTTTTAAGATTTACTGAGTTCTTGAATGTATACACATATTTTCAACTTGCTCATTTTCTCCCCTTTATCAAGAGTAGTGGTAGGAATGAAATATATTTTCATGGTATTTCTTGCTAATAGGAAGCCTTTAAGCAGAGCATACACTTTGCTGTTGTCCAATACAGTAGCCATTAGCCATATGTGGTTAAATTGTAATTAATTGAAAGTAAATTAAATTGAACAATCAGTTCCCTAGTCCCACTAGCCACATTCAAGTGTTCAACAGCCACATGCAGCTGGTGGCTACCATGCTGGACACCACAGAACCTTCCCATCACTGTGGAAAGTTCTAAACAGTGCCATTCTAGAGGCCACAGGTACCAGCACCCCCTCCTACCTTACTCTTGGTCACCTCACACATCCATAACACCCAACCAGCTATAGGGAGGCATCTGAGTTTGTTTCAGCCAGTTTGTCTAGACCCTAGAGAATCGAGTCCAAATTCCTTACTAGGATGTGTGAGCCCTGCTGTAAGTTCGCCCCTGCCTTTCCTCATCTACCTGTGGAACATGCCTGAAATTCCTTGGCCCACTCAACTTTGGTTTACCTTCCTTTGTCTCCACATCCATCCCTGCTCCTCCTCCTCCACCCTCTTCACAAATGCCTTCAAAACAAAGCTCAAGGGAACTACTTCCACTATTGGCCCTGCTCGCCCAGTGCTGATGATCCCTTCCCTTGGGCTGACTGGGTCCTGCACACATTTCACGATATTGCCACTGTTTACATGTCTTTCAGCCCCCACTAGACTGTGAGCCTCTTGGCACCCAGTCTGCTGAATGTTGTTAAACAATAGGATGACACACTGAGTGCCAGTCTGTTCAGGCTGCTGTAACAGAATACCAGAGTGGGCGGCTTCAACAACAGACATTTATTTTCTCACAGTTCTTTCTGGAGACTGAAAGCTCAAGATCAAGGTGCCAGAGGGTTCACTTCTGAGGAAGCCTCTCTCCTTGGCTTGCAGACAGCTGCCCTCTCACTGTCTTCACATGACCTCTCTATGCACACATAACCCTGGTGTCTCTTCGTCTTCTTATGAAGACACCAGTCCTACTGGATGAGGTCCCACCCCCTTGACCTCATTTGACCTTACATATCTCCTTAAGTTGCTGTCTTCAAATATAATCCACTGGGGTTAGGGCTTCAACACACCAACAATTGTTTCCTTTTGTTTCAGAGACTTAATTTAAAGTTTCTTTACTAAAGGTACTGCAGAAAAAGTTCTGAAATCGGAAAGTGTGTAAAAGTTCTTTTTCTGCTATTTCCAAAATGGTACTCTTAAATTATGAACAGTTCACTGTAGAAAGAAGACAATACAGGATTTCTATTCTTTCCTTACGGGTGATTAATACAAAGTCTAAAAGGCAACCCCCACATGATCACTGTCCCCCTGCTATAATTTTAGCTGCTGCCTTCAAGAACACAGGAAATCTTAAGAACAGAGGCTGCCCAGGTGCAGTGGCTCATGCCTGTAATCCCAGCAGTTTGGGAGGCCGAGGTGGGCAGATCACGAGGTCAGGAGTTCAAGATCAGCCTGGCCAACATGTGAAACCCCATCTCTACTAAAAATACAAAAATTAGCTGGGCACGGTGGCACGTGCCTGTAATCCCAGCTACTCGGGAGGCTGAGGCAGGAGAATTGCTTGAACCAGGACCTGGGAGGCAGAAGTTGCAGTGAGCCAAGATCGCGCCACGGCACTCCAGCCTCAGCGACAGAGAGACTCTGTCTCAAAAAAAAAAAAAGAACGGAGGTCATATATTTCCTGGGTGGAAAGGGAAGGGAACCCCTTGGGTACATTACTCTAAATGATTATTTACCAATACACAATAGAAGTAACAGGTATTTTAAAGTGATGTGTCTTCACTGATGATACAGTTTTTTCCTTGCCAAGCAGTTTATGATTTCCTAGTCTTTTTAACAGACAAGTGCAACATTGAAAATGTCAACTAATTTAATGGTGTAAAGACTGAACCAGAAGGATTATGTTAGTCCTACCCAGAAGCAATCTCACTGCACAGCAAAAATTAGTTTTAAAAGATTTACTGGGGCGGGGCGCGGTGGCTCACACCTGTAATCCAAGCACTTTGGAGGCCAAGGTGGGCGGATCACCTGAGGTTGGGAGTTCAAGACCAGCCTGACCAACATGGTGAAACCCTGTCTTTATATTAAAAAAATAAAGAAAAAAAATAAAATAAAAAATAAAAAATATTTACTGGGACGCTGATAGTGGAGGCGGCTATACACGTACAAGGGTAGGAGGAATATGGGATAGTTCTGTACCTTTCTCTCAATTTTGCTGTGAACGTAAAACTGCTCTTAAAAAATCTGTAAAGGCCGGGCACAGTGGCTTACGCCTATAATCCCAGCAGTTTGGGAGGCCAAGGTGGGTGGGTCACAAGGTCAGGAGTTTGAGACCAGCCTGGCCAACATGGCAAAACCCCATCTCTACTAAAAATATAAAAATTAGCCGGGTGTGATCGCTGCGATCTCAGATCACTGTGATCTCCGTCTCCCAGATTCGAGCCATTCTCCTGCCTCAGCCTCCTGAATATCTGGGAATACAGGTGCCCACCACCACGCCTGGCTAACTGTTTTTTTGAGACTGAGTTTTACTCTTGTTGCCCAGGCTGGCATGCAATGGCATGATATTGGCTCACTGCAACCTTTGCCTCCCGGGTGCAAGCAATTCTCCTGCCTCAGCCTCCCAAGTAGCTGGGATTACAGGCATGCACCACCACACCTGGCAAATGTTGTATTTTTAGTAAAGACGAGGTTTCTCCATGTTGATCAGGCTGGTCTCAAACTCTCAACCTCAGGTGATCTGCCCATCTCGGCCTCCCAAAATACTGGGATTACAGGGTTGAGCCACTGTGCCCAGCCAATTTTTTGTATTTTTAGTAGAGACAGGGTTTCATCATGTTGGCCAGGATGGTCTCAAACTCCTGACCTCAGGTGATTCGCCCACCTTGGCTTCCTAAAGTGCTGAAATTACAGATGTGAGCCACCGTACCCGGCCTGAATTCACTTTTATGGTGAATAAATGTGTATCACATCAGGCAAAATAACACATTAAAAGATTAAATATGTGATTTAAAAAACAAAATTGCAGCTCTTGAACTTTTTTTTTCAACTTTCTAAAGACACTTATTCTGGTCCCTGACCTGCCCTGATGATGAGAGAAGCAGCCACACATGGCTAATGCTCACTGAGGACACACTACATGAAAGGCGGCACCAGGCACAGGGGTGACTCCACTCCTTCACGCTCATTTCCATGCGGACACATCATCAGACAGACTCTGCACAGCAGACCAGTGCCCCCATCTCTGAATCTCTTTTCCAACTTCTAAGTCCTGGACGTACATTCAATCCATTTTGTGAGACTAAAGGTCAAAGAGGAGAAGGGAACTAAATGACCAGAGAGGCTGTCTTAGACTGCACAACCCTAACACACACACACACACACACTATACACCTTTGCTGAAGGCCTGCCCTAGGGAAAAAGGCAGGTATACTCTCCCTACAGACAGGTGTCCTTGAGACAGCATGTTTCTTACTCCCTGTCATCAAGTGCCAGGTGTGAGAGGTCAAGGCAGTTTACAGACCTGGCCAGCATGGAGCAGAACAGCAATGCCACTCTCTTAAAGGTCCTTTGGACTGCTCCAAGTAGGGAAGACCAACATAAGACACAGAATTATCAACAGTATTAATACTTTGGATAATTACTTATTGTAATTATTTATTGCATTCCTTAAAATAAGTGCTCCTAAAGAAAAGCAGATGGTGCTGAGTCACATAGAGGGAGAGTCAGCAAGCTAGAGGAGTTGGCCATGGGCGATGCATAAGCCTGCTCTGGTGCCTGAAACTCAGAGGAACAAGGCAGGTTTGGCCCCTGCTCTCATGAAGCTTCATGATGGGTAACTAAACCAGAGTCAGACACAGGCAACAGAATCCTGAGAACAGTGAAGCATTCAATACACCTTGACCAACAACCATGTGCCAGGTACAACCTCGAAGAGCAGAGTATTAATAAGGAAGACAAACATCTAAACTGACAACGCCAGATAAATCAGCCCTTCTAAGGTGGGTCTAAATCAGTGACCCCCTATGGCAGTTCACATCCTCTGAAAAGCAGATGCTATCATGTGATTAGATGTGAAAGAGATTTATGTGGGGAAAACGCCCTTGAGGGAAAATGGGGAGAGACCCAGTGGATTTTTCCCAGGGTAAGAGGAAAAGGCGGCAGGTCGGAGAGAAGAAGTCTTAGACTAAAGGCAGCACTAAGAAAGTTCCGGCCAATGGGGAGTCCTCGAGCCAAAGTTCCCATCAGGACTCCCGGGAAATAGCCCTAGTATTCCTGCTATAGGAAGCATAGCCTCAGCTTGAGAGCAGTGTGGACCCACAGCACAAGCAATGAGGCCGTCAGTGGATTACGCCCTCATGGGCCCCTAACAAACTACTAGATTAGATGTAGGTCATCGAACTCCACACCAGTGAGACCTCTCCAGCTTAGCCTGGACTCTGCAATAGGACAGAAGCAACAGTGCACTCATCTCAGTCTCCTCTAAGTTTTTTCTTTCTGGTCACTTAAAGCAACAAAGACCACATTCTGATTCAATGCCTCCCTGAGGCACAGATCCATCCTGCTGATGGGTTCACTGCATTAGAAAAACTGCTGTAAAAATAGCTAAGTATTAATCCATTTACAGAGGATTCTTTATTTGAAACAGAATAAACACCATGTGAGGTTTTTCACTTTTATTATTCAGTAAGCATCCATTAAAGTGCCTAAAATGTACAAGGTGCTGGAGATAGAAAGATGAACAGATCAAACCTTCCTCTTGAAATGTTCCCTTTAAAATGGTATAGAAAAGACAAGCAAACAAATAATCATGAAACAAATAACTATGATCCTACAAAAGTGATACAATGAGTTTTAAAAGGATCCAGAGCACAGGCACTTTATTCTGTGAGGGCGGGGGAGGAAGGAGCTTTAGTAGAAGAAGGCAGAGCCTCAAAGAGAAAGTGAAGTTTAAACTTAAGCGGTGAAAGAAAGGAATTAAACAGGTACAGAATAGCTGGCAATGAAGCATGTTTAAAGTTTTAGGATATTAAAATTGAAATCACTGATATTCCTTTTTTAAAGCAACATGTGATTAACCTGTAAGAACTTGTGCATGTGTAATGTATAAATCTTGATGAGTTTAAAGATAAGTATATCCCATGAAACCATCCCACAAACATAACCATCATCTCTAAAAGTTTCTTCTTTTTCTGTTTGTGATGAGAACGTTTAACATAAAGATCTACTCTCTTAACAAATTTTTAACACAAGACAGTATTGTTAACTCTGTACACTACGCTGTACAGCAGCTCTCTAGGAGTTATTCACCTTGCATAACTGAAACTGTATCCCCTTTGTTCAACACCTTCCAGATTCTCCCTCCACCCAAGTCCCGAATAACCACCATTCTACTCTCTGCTTCTATGAGTTTGACTGTTCTAAGTTCCTGATACAAGTGGGCTTGTGTAGTATTTGTTCTGGTGCTGATTTTCTTCTTCTTCTTCTTAGACAGGGTCTCATTGAGTGTAGTGGTGCAATTTCAGGTTACTGCAGCCTCGGGTTCTCCCTGCCTCAGCCTCCCGAGCAGCTGGGATTACAGGTACTTGCCACCACATCCAGCTAATTTTTGTATTTTTAGTAGAGACAGAGTTTTGCCAGGTTGCCCAGGCTGGTCTGGAACCCCTGGCCTCAAGTTATCCATGGGCATCGGCCTCGAAGGATTGCTGGCATGAGTCACCACACCTGGCCCTAATTTTTGTATTTTTAGTAGAGATGGGGTTTCACCGAGTTATCCAAGCTGATCCTAAACTCCTGAGCTCAAACAATCTGCCCTCCTCAGCCTCCCAAAGTCCTGGGATTACAGGTGTGAGCCACCGTGCCCAGCTGGTGCTGATTTTTTTTTTTTTTTTTTTTGAGACGGCGTCTCATTCATTGACCAGGCTGGAGTGCAATGACGCGATTTCGGTTCACTGCAACCTCCGCCTCCCAGGTTCAAGTGATTCTCCTGCCTCAGCCTCCTGAGTAGCTGGGATAACAGGTGCCCGCCAACAAGCCCAGCTAATTTTCTGTGTTTTTAGTAGAGACAAGGTTTCACTATGTTGGTTAAGCTAATCTCGAACTCCCGATCTCAGGCAATCTACCCGCCTCGGCCTCTCAAAGTGTTAGGATTACAGGCGTGAACCACCGTGCCTGGTCAGGTGCTGATATTTTTAAATAAACTTATAAATCAAAATTTTATAAAAAGACACTTGTACTGGGATAATTTACTATGTGAAAAAAAAAAAACTCTGAAGAGGGTATTCCTGAATCATGAATAATACATTTTGTTAGGGTTACATACAAGCAACTAGTCAGTAAGTATAATTGTTAAAGATTTTCAAACATGTTTTATGAACTGAAATGCCTGATTGTCCTTATATACATAAACTGATATATTTATTAAACTAGACAATAGCTTTAAAATGTTACAAAAAATATAAAGAGATGATGACATTCATGTCTTTCAGCTACTATGTTCTAGCTATTCAACAGGCTGAGGCAAGAAGATCGTTTGAACCCAGGAGTACAAGGCAGCAGTGAGCTATCTTCTCATTACTGCACTCCTGCCTGGGCAACAGAGTAAGACCCTGTCTTTAAAACAAACAAACAACAAAAAAAACTAATACATAAAATTTTAAAAATATTTAACTCATTTGAAATTTTTAATAAACTGACTAGATGTTAAGGTAAATAATATTTTTTACTAAAGGTAATACATTTCTGAAAACAAAAACATTTAGTGAGAAGAGGTATTACTTTACATTTTTACCAGTCGCTTTAACTCTGACTTCAGAGAAGACATAGGGATTCTCATACCTGCTTCAGCATCCAATCTGTTGCACTGTATGATTTTTTGGTTGAAGTCTATGAATCAAATCCATTTACAGAGAGATATGCAGTTGGAAAAGGGAAGAGTGTTTTCAGCAGCCTTTTCAGATCATTGTGGACATTCTTCTTTGATACCACCCCAAAACTAGGCATGGGGTAGTCTCTTTTTTTTTTTTTTTTTTTTTTTTTTTGAGACGGAGTTTCACTCTTGATACCCAGGCTGGAGCGCAATGGCGCGATCTCGGCTCACCGCAATCTCCGCCTCCTGGGTTCAGGCAATTCTCCTGCCTCAGCCTCCTGAGTAGCTGGGATTACAGGCACGCGCCACCGTGCCCAGCTAATTTTTTTTTTTGTATTAGTAGAGACGGGGTTTCACCATGTTGACCAGGATGGTCTCGATCTCTTGACCTCGTGATCCACCCGCCTCGGCCTCCCAAAGTGCTGGGATTACAGGCTTGAGCCACCGCGCCCGGCCTGGGGTAGTCTCTTAAAAAAATAGTTGCCGGGCGCAGTGGCTCACGCCTGTAATCCCAGCACTTTGGGAGGCCGAGGCAGGCGGATTGCGAGGTCAGGAGATCGAGATCATCCTGGCTAACACAGTGAAACCTCATCTCTACTGAAAAAAAAACAAAAATTAGTCGGGCATGGTGGCACGCGCCTGTAGTCCCAGCTACTCGGGAGGCTGAGGCAGGAGAATCGCTTGAACTCAGGAGGCAGAGGTTGCAGTGAGCTGAGATCGTGCCACTGCACTCCAGCCTGGGCGAAAGAGAGAAGCATTGTCTCAACAAAAAAAAAAAGTTGTAATGTAAACTCTAAAACTCTATCAGTGAACTTTTCATATCATTGCACTAAAGTCCACTGGCCTATCTTTTGAATGAATCTTTTACCGTGCGCCATGGTGAGCTGGAAAATACTAGTCCCCAGAATTATGCAGATCTTCCAAATGTTGGCACATTTGACTGTGTTAATGAATACTCATTTATTAACACTGCCACCAATCAAAGAAGTCCTTAACTGTTGGGAAACTGTCAAGCCATGGAAGCAGATAAAAGTGTTTTCAAAATTTTGAATTTTGCTTGAAAGCACAAATATTATCATTGGTCACAAATTGTCAGTTATTTTCCTTCATTTATTTTCCAGAAAACGTCCACTAAATACCCAAGTATCAATAACCGCAGCTTGTCTGCCACCCACTTCTTCAAGCAAAAATGGCATTTCACAATAAAAGTAGCTAGTTCGCTTTGCAACTCAAACTACACAACTGCTGTTTCTCAAAACAGGCACCGTACCTCTTCGTGCAGCAAAAGTGCTTCAAGGCAAAAAAGCGCTTTGGCCTTTTAAAAAAAGGCTGCACTCCAGCCTGGGCAACAGAGTCAAACTCCATCTCAAAAGAATAAATAAAATCAATAAAGAGAACTGACGGATTACTTCTGGAAGAAACACAGGAAACAGTCACCAGAGGTCACCTCTGGGAAAAGGTAGGAGGGAGACTCATTCTACCCTACATTTCCTTTGAACTCTTTCATTTCTCTGCCATATGTATATGCATTACCTTTTCAATACAACATTGTGCAAAGCCTTATGACCTGTGGGAAAGAGCTAAATCTTGACTTTTTTTTTTTTTGAGACTGGAGTTTTGCTCTTGTTGCCCAGGCTGGAGTGCAATGGTGCAATCTCGGCTCACTGCAACCTCCGCCTCCTTGGTTCCAGCAATTCTCCTGCCTCAGCCTCCCTAGTAGTAGGGATTACAAGCGTACACCACCACGCCTGGCTAATTTTTTGTATTTAGTAGAGACGGGGGTTTCACCATGTTAGTCAGGCTGATCTCAAACTCCTAACCTCAGGTGACCCACCCGCCTCGACCTCCCAAAGTGCTGGGATTACAGGTGTGAGCCACCGCGCCTGGCCAAACATGAGAACTTTTATATACCACAAAATATTTAAGAAGCACAACAAATGTTTATTAACATAATGGCAATGCCAGGCTGTCATTTTGAAAATTAAGAATTATGGCGGAGCACAGTGGCTCACACCTGTAATCCTAGCACTTTGGGAGGCCGAGATGGGTGGGTCACCTGAGGTCAGGAGTTCAAGACCAGCCTCACTAATTTGGTGAAACCCCATCTCTACTAAAAAAACAAAAATTAGCTGGGCAAGGTGTCGGGCACCTGTAATCCCAGCTACTTGGGGGGCTGAAGCAGGAGAATCGCTTGAACCCAGGAGACAGAGGTTGCAGTGAGCCGAGATCGAGCCACTGCACTCCACCCTGAGTGACAGAGGGAGACACAGTCTCAAAAAAAAAAAAAAAAGAATATCACAGATGTTAGAAATTAAAGACAGTTAAAGAGAAAAAAAGCTTTGTGAGAGAAATCTCTTCCTGTATACCCACAAACTGCATTTCCCCCCCTTTTCATTTTATTCCATCTAGACTGGAAGTCCTGCATTATAGAACACAAGAAATCAAGAAAAAGACTAAAGTTAAAGCTGTGGAATAGACCTGTTAACCAGAATAAAATAATAGGAGTGGGATAAAGGTAGCCTATTGTGTAGGAATTTTCTCTCTAACCTACTGCAGACCACTAAAACAAAGAACAAAATGCCACCGTCCATGTTTTTAAAGCAGTTCAGCAGCAATTGCTCCAAGACACTGTACAGCACTGGTGTGCCAAAAGCAGCTGTGAGGTATGTCCGAGAATCGGTTACAGTAACAGGCAAAGCACAAGGGTTTGGGAATTAATTCTTTTTTAAATATCAAGGTTATACCTCTAATGATCTCACTTTCATCCATGAACATCCTGACAGGTTTTCAGGAACCGCATGTCTTCTGTATGTGTTCGTGGCTGGGGGCAAGGGGTCTAAGAAGAGTGAGGTTCCAAGTACTTCCACTCTTTATCTTAATCTGAAGCAGACTCCTAAGTCAAGAGGGCAAAACAGCCAGAAAAGTTAAGGAGCAAGAACACAGCTATGCCTTATTTCCGTCTTGGGACTCTATAACAGAAATTCAGCAAACCTGCCTTAGGGAAAGAAATCATAGCATTCTGTCAGAACTTCCCCGGACCAATGCCAATCACAATCATTGATAAGAATGCAGTGAGGATATTGGAGAATAAGGCCAGGTGGGAAGTATGAATAAAGGCAGGGGGATACTTTCAACAGGCTGAGGGGAAGGGATGCAGGATTTTCTAGAGGATTCAGGTATCACTCATTACCAGTTTCCATTGAAGGCAGCATCTTTGTCACTTTTAAGCTGCTGCTTCCTTCCAACCTACCAAGCAGAGTGACAACTCTGTTTTAGGTAATTTCTCACTCAGATAAATGTGAATGCTATGAAAAAGTTACACTATTTTGACAAATATGAAAATAATAACAAGGAAATACTGACTTTGGTTGTTTCAGGACCATAACTCATTACTAATATCTCCCTTTAATGACGTAAATAAAACACCTTACCAGTTTCAAAGAATTTTCAAACACACTATCTGATGGAATTTTTACAACAAACCTGGAAAGTCAATAAAGCTGGTATTAACCTCCTTTTACAGCTGACCAAACCCAAGTTTACAGACATTACAATTCACTAGAGACTCACAGACACTTTACCAGATGCCAGCCACTGTGTGAAGATGCCAAAAATCTGCCTAAAACTAAGTCCTTATCAGTAACCATCTCCAAATCCAAAGAGGAGACCCCATGTCAACAACCACCACAACACCAACTATAGAAGCCAGCACTAACCTGTGGAAGCACCCTGGAAGCAGGTCCACATGTGTGACTGTGACTAAGCAGTCACTGACCCACGGTGGCCAAAAGAAGTGTCAGGCTAATCTGGGAGCAGGGAAAGAAGCCAAGAAGCCACAGCTTCCACCCGCTTGGCTGCCACTCTGCTCTCTGCTGTCTTTTCCCCTTAACACTTTTTTTTTTTTTTGGAGACAAGGTCTCACTCTGTCTCCCAGGCTAGAATGCAGTGGCATATAAAGGCTCACAACCTCCTCAAGTGATCCTCCCACCTCAGCTCCTTGAGTAGCTGGGACTACAGGCGCACACCACCAAGCCCAGCCTATTTTTTTTGGTAGACGCGGGGTCTCCCTTTGTTGCCTAGGCTGGTCCCAAACTCCTGGGCTCAAGCGATCCTCCTGCCTCAGCCTCTCAAAATGCAGAGATTACAGGCCTGGGCCACCATACCTGGGCTTAATACTTCTTTTGTTTACTTCCTTTCAACTTAAGGTCCTTTTCCATGTTACATAATCTTATACGTCTACTTATCTGTACATCCCATACATTCTCTAAAACGACAATAGCATAAATGAATTCAATAGATAGGAAACGTTTATTTCATTTAAGTACTTATGTTTTGTCCCACAAATTATGAAGTACTTTGAGGAAGGGATTCAATTATCAATTCCTAGCAAGCACTCAAACACAACTACAAGATAATGAGAAATTGAGGGAATAATGAATACATTGGAGTAGAAATTAGGAGCAATATGCAAAAATACATTTGAAATGCGTAGAATATAAACTGCATATATATGATTTTCCCTAAAGAGCCTTAACAAATGCAGTACAGTAGATCCTGTCAAATTTCTAAATTAAGTCTGTCAGACCGCCTAAGAGAATCTAATCACCAAAAATTCTCAAATCCATCCATTTCTTTCCTTCTTCTCTTTGAGAGACAGAGTCTCGCTCTATCGCCCAGGCTGCAGTGCTCCAAAGCTCAAGTGATTCTCCTGCCTCAGCCTCCCAAGTAGCTGGAACTACAGGTGCACACCACCTTGCCCAGTTGATTTTATTTTAATACTATGGAGATAGAGTTTTGCTATGTTACCCAGGCTGTTCTGAAGTCCTGTCTTCAAGCTACCGTGGCTTCTCAAAGTGTTGGGATTACAAGCATGAAGCCACTGTGAACTCAGCCTGTACTTCCATTTTTTAAAAATGTGCCACAAGCCAGGCACAGTGGCTCACGCCTATAATCCCAGCACTTTGACAGGCAGAGGCAGGTGGATCACCTGAGGTCAGGAGCTGGAGACCAGCCTGATGAACATGGTGAAACCCCACCTCTACTAAAAAAAAACAAAAATTAGCTGGGTGTGATGGCAGGTGCCTGTAATCCCAGCTACTCGAGGCTGAGGCAGGACAATCGCATAAACCTGGGAGGCAAAGATTGCAGTGAGCCAAGATCGCGCCACTGCACTTCAGCCTGGGCGACTCCGTCTCAAAAAAAAAAAAAAAAAATGTGCCACATATCACAACACTTTTAAAATTTGAATGATAAATTCAAAACAATTGCAAGTACATGCTGTTATCATATGTAAAACAGGATCACAACAGCTCTACCTCCCTAAGGTTGGTAAGGATTAAATGACTTACTATGTGCTGGAGCGCATATTCATTAGATATTTTGAAAAATATCCCAGACTCAGCAAAATGTATCAATCTAAAACTTACAGTAAGAATAATAACATCATCAGCCAGGCATAGTAGCTTATGCCTGTAATCCCGGCACTTTGGGAGGCTGAGGTGGGTGGATCACCTGAAGTCAGGAGTTCGAGACCAGCCTGACCAACATGGAGTAACCCCGTCTCTACTAAAAATACAAAAAATTAGCCAGGTGTGGTGGCCCATGCCTGTAATCCCAGCTACTCAGGAAGCTGAGGCAGGAGAATCATTTGAACCTGGGAGGTGGAGGTTGCGGTGAGCCAAGATTGCACCACTGCACTCCAGCCTGTGCAACATGAGTGAAAAAACTCCATCTCAAAAAAAAAAAAGAATAAGATTTAAAAAATGGATTCTAAAAGCTGAAAATGCATTTAGGTCTCAAAAACAGAGTAAGAATCAATTACACGCTTTTCTTCAAGGACTGCAAGTCCTTCCTGGTACTGAAGAACCTAACTCCTTCCCAACGACAGCCAAAAGGAACATCAGGACACCGGTCTTGAAAGGGATAACATCCAAATGGGAAATGCCACCCACCACCTCCGAAGCCAGATTACTCCAGTCTATTTTTATCGACCAACCATTTATAAGATTTTTTTTTTACTTTAAAAAATTCCATGAAGGGGGCTAACAACTCCTGCGGTATGTGCTTTGCACATACATTAAGGTATTTTAGCCTCATAAGAATCCAAAAGGAAAGCGCTGTGACAACCCATTTTATAGACGGTAAAATGAGGCACGGGGTGCAGCTCCCGGAGCACCAGGCGTGGGGCACGGGCTCCCAGCTCCAGGGAGCAGGTGCCTGCGGACAACGGCCACGGCCACCCTGGTGCAGCCCAGACCCACAGCCTCGAGAAAAGGGCTCACAGCTCGGGGCACAAGCGGTCATTCCTCTCCAGATTCCCACCCCGGGCCGGACGACCTGGTCAAGGCCAGTCCTTGGGGTCAGATCCCATAGCTGGGGGTGAGGAAAGGTCTCCAGAAATTGGGTAGGAGTCCCAGAGTGGGGGCCCAAGCGGGGGTCTTGGGTGCAGCGCCGCCGTATTGGGGTCCTGGGGTGAGGAGTAAGCGTCCTAGGTGTGAGGGGCCGCGGGGGGTCCTTGTATGAGAGGCGGGGCAGTGGCGCCCGGTGTGAGGAGCCACGAGGGGGTCCCGGGGGTGAAAGTCGGGGTCCGGAGGGGCAGCGCGGGAGTCCCGGGGTGAAGGGAGGGGTCCCGGGGGTGAGGGACGGAGGTCGTGGCGGGTGAAGGACGGGGTCCCGGGGTGAGGGGCGGGGATGCAGGGGGAGAGGGGCGGGAGGTCTTAGGGGTAACGGGCGGGGCCCCGGGGTGAGGGGCGGGGCCCCGGGGTTGTTGAGGAACGCGGGTCCCGGGTGAGGGGCGGTGCCCCGGGGTTGAGGAACGCGGGTCCCGGGTGAGGGGCGGGGTCCCGGACGCGAGAGGCAGCGCGCGGGTCGCGGGGGTGAGGGCGGGGACGGCTCACCTTCCGACAACTCCAGCTCCAGCTCAGCCAGGCTCTCCCGCACCTCGGCGGGCAGCGACGCCCCCTCCAGCGGGCACCCGCGGTCAGCCATGGCCAGGCCGGCTAGCGTCCGGGCGGAGGCTGGAACCGGACCGGGCCCGGCGGCGGGAGCGAAAACCGGCGCTACGTTGCTCCCCTCAGGCAAACAACCCACGTCCGCCAGGCAAGGAGCTGGAGGCGGCGGGGCAGGGGCGCTGCCAGGGCGGCAACGCACCCGCGCGGGCACGAGCGCGGAGGGCTCCTTCGCGCCGCCGCTGCCCCGCGCGCTCCTGAGCGCCCGGCCGGCCCTGCACGGGAGCGCGTGCGCGGCGGGAAGGGTGGGTGGCGAGCGCGCGTGCGCCGTGGGTCTCGGGCCCTGACCGCGCCCCCGGCCCCACCCAGCAACACCAGAGCCTCGCTTCCATTGGTCCCGAAGACGCGTCGATGCCGCTCCGGGCTCCCATTGGGAGAGGCGGGAGTGCGCCGCTCCCGACAGGCTCTGCGCGAGGGCGGCCGGCCTGAGGCGGGCGGGCTGCCGAGCTTGGGGCCCAGGCGCCGGCGTGGGGATGGGCGGCCCGTGGGCGTTGGCGCTGGCCGCTGGGTCCCCACGCTGACCCCGAGGCGCCGCTAGTGGTGCCGCGCGCGGCCTTCCCACCCGCGCCGCCCGTCTCGGGGCTCGTCCGTGGTCCCCGTGGCTTGGCGCGTCCGCGTTGACCGCCGCCTTCACTTTCGGGCCGTGCTGACCGCGAACGCTACGCTGGCCGTGGTGGCGCGAGGCACCTTCCTCGGACCTTTACGGGTGTTCACGCCTTTGCTTTAACATACAGCCCTAGAAGGACACGCGGTTGGCCCCGAAGGAGCCCCAGCAGCCATCTCGGGCCGCGAGGTGACCTTGGAAGGCGGGAGGACGGACGAGGGGGAGGCTGGGGCCCGGCGGAGCTGGACTGAGAGGGCCCGGCCTGCGCCCCGAGCGCGTGGCGGCGTGTCTGATGGCGCGAGGGTGGCCGTGGCGGGCCTGAGCGGCGCGCCCGCGTGTTGGTGAGGCGGGACTGTCACGGTTCGGCGAACCCCAGCAGTCCTTGCTCCGGAGGTCCCCACCAGGCCGGCCGGAGCGTGGCGGGACCTACACGCCCTTCTGCCCCCGCCCACGAGCTTCCGTCCCCTTCGTTTCACAGGTGCTGCTGCCACGTGAACGTTCTCATACCCAGACTCAGCCGCAGCGTCTGCTTCCGGAGAAGCCGCTCTGCAGCAGTTAACGCTGCGAGAAGGTGGGATTCGAGGCCGCGTGACTCACCAGTGGTGAAGCAGGGGGTGAACTAGTGAAACGCAATACCCGCGTGGGTGGAGTATCAGACGGTTCACACACGGTGAACGGAGTTGCTTAGTGCCACCGAGTCTCTTAGGAATGGTGCACAGCCATACACTACCTGGCCGGGGAGATACCATGATCACGAAGGTGGTTTTCCAGGGCGAGGCTCATCCATTGCACTCCGGATGTGCTGACCCCTGCCGAGTTCCCCAAACGTGGGAAGTGGGGGAGTGCGTTCACACTCTCCCCAGCCGAAGGCAAGCAGCAAGCAGTTGAAAGCCAGTGAGTCTGTCCCGTTGCATGCAGAGAAGCTTCACTTACTGCAGCAGGACAAAGACAAGAACCAGGCCCAGGAATTAACATCCCTGTTTGACTGAACTCCAAAAATAGCAAAACGCCCAAACAAAGCAATACTCTTCCACTAAGTTTGGAGCCCTGCTAATAAAAGATGAGGCGGGGCCCAGTGGCTCACAGCTGTAATCCCAGCACTTTGGGAGGCAGAGGTGGGAGGATTGCTTGAGTCCAGGAGTTCAAGGCGCGCTTGGGCAACATGCAAAACCCCGTCTCTACTGAAAACACAAAAAATTAGCCAGGCATGGTGGTGGCCATGGCTGTGGTCCCAGCTCCTCAGGAGGCTAAGGTGGGTGGATCACCTGAGCTCTGGAAGTCAGGGCTGTAGTGAGCTGTGATGTCACCATTGCACTCCAGCCTGGGCAACAGGAGTGAGACCCTATCTTTAAAAAAGAAACAGCAACAAACCCATCATATGTAGGTTGGAGATACCGGGGTAGAGGCCTTCAAAGGTTTTGACTCCCCAAACTGCCTTAAACCTTTTTTATTTTTTGGAGACAGTGTCTTTGTTGTCCAGGCTGGAGTGCAGTTGCTGAATCATGGCTCATTGCAGCCTCAACTTCTGGGCTCAAATCATCCTCCCACCTTAGCCTCCTAAGTAACTGGGACTACATGCATATGTCACCATGCCTGGCTAAATTTTTTATTATTTGTAGAGGCAGGGTCTTGCTTTGTTGCCCAGGCTTGTCTCAAACTCCTAGGCTCAAGTGAGCCATCCCGCCTGGCCTGCCTTGAACCTGAAGCCTACCGGGGTGGCTCACCTCTCCTATTAACCTAGCACTCCTCCTTCCTCCCCCCACATACTGCATACTAGATGGATAATTATGGTGGTTTCTTTTGCATTATTCAGCTGGAAACAATGAGATAGAAAAGAGACTTGCTCCCTCCCCCCTCAAAAGAACTGTGTTATTAGTTTGCTAGGGCTTCAGTAACAAATTGGGCAGACATTTATTGTCTCAGAGTTCTGGAGGGTGGAAGTCTTGAGATGAAGGTGTTCACAGGATTGGTTTCTTCTGGGGCTGGGAGGGAGAATCTGTCTCATGCCTCTCTCCTAGCTTCTGGTGGTTTGCTGGCAGTCTTTGGTGTTCCTTGGCTTACAGAGGCATTGCCCCAGTTCTGCCTTTATATATACATGTTGATCTTGTGTGCGTGTCTGTGCAAATGAAGGCATAAATAACATTGACAAAGGTCATTAGCCGTGGGCCTCTCTTTTTTTTTTTAAGACAGAGTTTTGCTCTTGTTGTCCAGGCTGGAGTGCAATGTGTATTTTTAGTAGAGATGGGGTTTCTCTGTGTTGGTCAGGCTGATCACAAACTCCTCAACCTCAGGTGATCCACCTGCCTTGGCATCCCAAAGTGCTGGGATTACAGGCGTGAGCCACCGTGCCTGGCCATGGGGCTCTTTTTATAAGGACAGCAGTCTTACTGGATTAGGGCCCACCATAATGAGCACATCTTAACTAGTCTATGAAGACACATTTCCAAATAATGTCACATTCACAGGTACGGGGGTGGTTAGGGCTTCAGCATCTTTTGAGGGGGACACACTTCAGCCCATAACAAGCTGTAACACCCAGCCAACATGCCCTGACGGGAGCTGGGAAAGTTTGGGGCTGGATTATGAGGGTGCTCAATGAAGGGAGCTGGTATGTAAACTTGCATAGATGTATTTATTGAAATACAAGATTTAACACCTTGGCCAAGACTGGGTGCAGACTTGCTTCAAGGTTGGCTCCTAGAATGGTGGTATATCTATTGCTACATGACAAATCACTCCACACTCAGTGGCTTAAAACAAGAATCATTTATTATCTCTGGTTACTGTGGGTCAGACCCAGTGTGGATTGGTTGTGTCTGTTGCACAGTGTCTGAGGCCTCAGCTAGAGCAGCTCAGAGGCTGGAGGCTGGAATGCTGTGATTTCATCCACTCGAATGTCTGACAGCTGATGCTGGAGATTGGCTGCAGCCTAGATTGGGCACACTCCTGCATGCCACTCCCTGTGGCTGTGGCTTCCTCACAATACAGTGGCTGATTCCAAGAGCAATCTAAGGACAAAGGAAAGCTGTATCTTTTGTGAACCAGCCTCAGAAGTTACATACCATCACTTCTGCTACTTCCTATTTGTTAGAAATGAAGTCACTAAATCGCCCATATTCAAGGGTAGAGGAATTAGGCTTCACCTTCTAAAGGGAAGAATACAAAAAAATTTGCCGATGTGTTTTTAAAACACCATACTTGGAAAAGGCCATGGGCCATGGTAAGCAAAACTGAAATGGCAAAATTGCTGTGGCAGACAGTGGTGAAAGGGAATAAAAGGTTCAGGGGCATAGGCATGCTGAAATTTATATACTCCATGCATCTGGAAGCCCCTCCAGATGATGTTCCACAGGAAGATGTAAATAACACACTATTTACAAAGGTCATTGAACATAGGGTGATGAAAGGGGCACTGATGTCACTAAAATACTCAGTGATGGCTCATCTCTGTAGGCAAGAATGACAATAGAAAGGCTGTTCCAGAATTCGGCTGGTGATAACGATGATGATGGGATCCTAAAACAAAAGAGGCCATTCTGGGACATAATGGGGACAACAACAAAAACCAAGAAGCCAAAGGTAACACTTAACTGACAAGTCAGAGGATTGCAATTATAGTAGTCAGCAGGGTCTGAGCAGCAGCCAAGGGGGCCTCGCTTGCATGATTATAGAACTGGTTAATAAACATGGCATCCCTGGAGGCAAAATAGATAGGCAGCTAGGAAGGGTACTATACAGCTGGAAAAAAGAAAAAATGGACTGTAACCTGTGCCTGTAATCTCAGCATTTTGGGAAGCTGAGGTGAAGGGATCACTTGAGCCCAGGAATTCAAGGTTACAGTGAGCTGTGCTTGCACCACTGCACTCCAGCCCGGGCAATACAGCAAGACTATCTCAAAAAATTAAATAATTAAATTAAAAACGAAGATGCTTATCCCAGTTTTAAAAAATGATTCCATGCCCAGTTTCTGGAACTGAGCCAGTTTTCAGAAATAGAAACATTACTGAAGAGGTGGCCAGATACCAAGAAGGACCTGTGCAGTACAAGTGTACACAGAAATGAACCCCCAGGTACTTTTCTAAAGGGTCTGATAGCCATTTCTTTTGATAACTACATCTTGGAGAAAAGTGATTTGCCAAATGTTTTGAAGACTTGTGGACACAGGGTCTCAATTGGCATCCAGACACACCTAGAGTATCATCCCCTTCTGTCAGAGTGGCTGCACATGGTGGCCAGGTAATTGATGGAGTCCTGCTCAAGGTCCAGTTTGCAGTAGACCCATACACCTAGTGGACTGACTTAGTGATCATTTTCTTAGACTTCGAGTGAATAATTCGCACTGACATACTTGGCAGTTAATGCTCATTCCAGGTCCCTGACTATACATAGAGATAACAAACTGTAAACGGCCAAACAAACCTGAAACTGCCCCATCCCCTAACAAGATCATAAAACAATGATCACATCCGAGAGCAAGAATGGCAGAGGTAAGTGCCACTTCTAAGCATCCAACTGATGCAAAGTGGTGGTTACCAGCACCCCTTCTTGGTTTTATCTGTTTTTAGACTGAGTACCGGTCAGACTCAACCTCTCATCTTTATTTCTTGTCTATCCCGTTTTCCAAAGGCTTGCCCTTCTTTTCCCGAAGGAGGGTTCTAACTATGTCCCTTGCTCTTTTGGAGGTGTCTCTCACTTCTCTTTCTTTTGCTTTGTTCTCTCCTGCCTCTAGGCCATATGAAACGATCACAGATCTTGCAGAGAGGAACCATTTACAAGGGAACTTAGGCATGCACACTCACACTTAACCTCTAGAATTTTGACCACCAAGGAAGTGCTTTGTCACCCTTTTGTGACGTTTCCTACCTTAGTCTGTGCACAGAGTTTGAAGCCTTTTTCCCTGCGTTGTTGAGAGACCTGGTTGATTTATTCCTAGCACCAGGTGGGTGCACCAGATGGAATACCTAACCATAAGGCACCAATGACCATGCAGCCAGAACTGCCCGTTATGTGTTAAACTACCAAGTCATAAAATCACTTAGGCCCAACAACAGTTCCTTTTAATATGGAAGTAGTGTATTCAAGATTGAGCATGAGAATGTACCGAGATTACCAAACGAGCTGCAGCGCACGGATGCACGTGACTTCCACTGCTGTTCTATCAGCCGCAGTGTCATTTCACACCTGTCACCATGTGGGGGCGCCCTTACAACCAGTTGCCGCGAGTAAAAATTGTGAGCATGGTGCATAAATGGGTTGGCTCAGTATGAGTTTAAAATTAAATAGCAGCTACATTACAGCCTCCTCAGGTGTGACCTTGAAAATGGTGATAAGGGCATATCCTCTCAATAGGCAGAATTTCAGGCAGAGCTAGTCATCCACCTTTTTGTGGAAGAAGTGGCCCAAGGTGAGAATATACATGGGATCATGGACAGCGCTAGATGGACTGGGTAACTGGCTAAGGGCCTGGAAAGAAAACAGTTGGAAGTTGGAGACGAGGAGGTTTGTGGTAGATTTATCTGGACAGATAGATTGGAATAGCCACAAAGTATGATGGTCTTTGTATACAACGTTAATGCCTACCAGAGGGCATCCATGAAAGCAGCATTGTGCACAAGTGGACAGCTGACTCAGCCAGCTGACAATGGACAGCATCTCTCATTGGCTACTGCAGTACGGGCATGATGGGCGCATGGGCAAAGCAGCCAAGGTGATGGAGCTGGAAGCTGTTCATGGGCCTAACAGCATGGGTTCTCTAACCAAAGCTGATCTAGCCAGCTTATTTAGCTGCCCCTGAGTATCTAACCTGCCAGCAAAAGAGACCAGTGGTAAACTCCCAGTGTGGGTCTTTTCATCAGGGAGCACAAACATCCAGGTTTATGGAGGTCATTAGACACAGTCCCCATTTCATAAGGAGCGTTTACTATGTTGGAACTCTCCCATCCCAGAAGGGCTGGTGGTTCATTTTTCACGAAAATAGACTCATATTCCAAATACGGGCTTGTCTTTCCTACTCTCAAGTGTCAGCCAGCAAAGCTTAAGGACTATTTGTTTCACTGACAGCCACATTAACATTTCAGACAGGATTCACTTTACAGCCAAGGAAGTATAGTGTCCATGGCCCTGCCTGGCAGAGCACCGGAACAGCATGCTGAAGGCACAGCTGAACTGTCGAGCAGGGGGAGGGAGGCAGTATGCTGTGAAGGTGGGGTGCCATTCTCTAGGATGTGTCACATTCAAGACCGTCCAATAGTACCTGGGTCTGGAAACCAAGGAGTGGAAACAGGAATGGCCCCACCTGCCATCACTCCCAGTGATACACTAGGGAATTTTGTGCTTCCTGTCCTCCAAAGTTGAGACTGCAGGGTTAGAAGTCCTGGTCCCCCAATGGGACACTCACTAGGGAACACACCAAGTGCTCCATTGGGCTGCAAACTGGATGTCACCTTGGCAGGTGGATCGCTTGAGCCCAGGAAGTTAAGACCAGCCTGGGCAACGATGCAAAACCTTGTCTCTACCAAAAAAAAAAAAAAAGCCAGTCACAGTGGCATGCACCTGTAGTCCCAGCTACTTGGGAGGCTGAGGGAGGAGGATCACTTGAACCAGGGAGATTCAGGCTGCAGTAAGCCGTGATCAAGCCACTGCCCTCTAGCCTGGGAGACAGAGACCCTGTCTCAATAATAATTTAAAAAACAAAAAAAACTATGGATATGTGAGAACTCTGGGGTCCTTGCAATAGAAGCCAGCAGGCCAACAGTGGAGTCACGGTCTTAGTAGTGGAGGAGGAAGTAGGGCGGCTGTTACGTTCATTACACAATGGAGAAGAACAGGTGTGAAACCCAGGTGGTTAACATGGGTGCATCTTGGTACTCCAGCCAAGTGACTAAGAAACTACAGTCCAACTTGTGACATGTAAAGAGAGGGTCTGCCTCTTAGTTCTCAAACCCTGCAGTCTGGCTGTGAGTGAGGGAGTGAGCATAATATATGTGCTACTGGTTTAAGGCATGCACCATAAAACATATCCTCAGACTTGTAAAATGTGATTTCCAAGCTGATGGAGACAACAGCCTTCATCTGGCCACTCCACCCTTCTATCAGGGCAGTTGCTTCTGGCTGATGAGGCCAGTGAATCCTGAGTGTGTGTGAGGTCATTTTCTGCACTGTGTTGCTTTAAGATATACCTGCTGCTTTTTTTTTTTTTTAATGAGATGGAATCTTGCACTGTCACCCAGGCTGGAGTGCAGTGGCGCAATCTCAGCTCATTGCAATCTCTGCCTCCTGGGTTCAAGCTATTCTCCTGCCGCAGCCTCCCGAGTAGCTGGGACTACAGGCGTGTGCCACCAAACCCAGCTTTTTTTTTGTATTTTTAGTAGAGATGAGGTTTCACCATGTTGGCCAGGATGATCTCGACCTCGTGATCTGCCCGCCTTGATGTCCCAAAGTGCTGGGATTATAGGCGTGAGCCACCGTGCCTGGCCTTTTTTGTTTTTTCAATTTGAGATGGAGTCTCACTCTGTTGCCCAGGCTGGAGTGCAGTGGTGCGATCTCAGCTCACTGCAACCTCCACTTCCCAGGTTCAAGTGATTCTCCTGCCTCAGCCTCCCAAGTAGCTGGGACTACAGGCATGTGCCACCATGCCTGGCTAATTTTTTGTATTTTTAGTAGAGACGGGGTCTCACCATGTTAGCCAAGATGGCCTTTATCTCCTGACCTCGTGATCTGCCTGCCTTGACCTCCCAAAGTACTGGGATTACAGGCGTGAGCCACTGTGCCCAGCCAAGATATACCTGCTTTTAAGAGCCAGTGTTGTGCAGAACTACAGCAATGGATAAAGCATGCGAGTCCAGTAATGGTGGCATTGGCAGATACACTGAGGAGAGGGAAGCTGATTTGTGCCTGGGGTTTGCGTCAATTCCTGGAGGACAGATCACTGCCTTTTCCACAATGGATGGAACCAGGTTGCCATGTGAAAGTCTCAGCACTGGCCTCTGCTGTTGGCAGTTCACTCACAAGTGGCAGAAGCCGGGAAAGTCTTGGTGAAGAGAAATGTATCTTGTTAAACCAGTGTTAAGCCTCCTTCCCTGCCACTGTTGCCACTTGTTATACGAGCTCACTCAGCATCACGTTGGCTAAAGAAAGAGGCTGACAGACATCCACGGGACAGGTCATTTTGTCCACCAAATTTCCTTTCTACAGTGGATGGCCTCTGGTGGGCATTTATGTGGAACTAATGCCTTCACTTTGCCTATTCTGGGAAGTCTATCTGCATACCTGTCCTCAAGACTTTGTTGTTTTATCTTGAGACAGGTTCTCAGCTCTGTCACCCAGACTGGAGTGGCATGATCATGGCTTACTGCAGCCTTAACCTTCTGGGCCCAAGCAATCCTGCCTCAGCCTCCTGAGTAGCTGAGATCACAGGGTCATGCCACCATGCCCAGCTAGTTTTTGTTCTTTACAGAGACAGGGTCTCACTATGCCCAGACTGGTCTTGAACTCCTGGGCGTAAGTGATCCTCCCACCTCAGCCTCCCAAAGGCATGAACACTAAGCCTGGCACTGGAGATTTCCTTGAAACCATCCTTTGCAATCTTTTTCTGTTATCAACCAGCTGCACAGTCAGTAACCCACTGCACAGGAATGCTCGTAGATGAGTAAATTCAGACGCCTCTTTCCATATAAGATGGACCACCAGCTATACCCTCCCAAGTTTTGCCAACTGGAAATCTTCCAAATTCCAATCCTAAACTAGGTTGTAGGGTAGCAACTTTTTTTTTTTTTTTTTGACAGAGTCTCACTCCGTTGCCAGGCTAGAGTGTAGTAGCACGATCTTGGCTCACTGAAACCTCCACCTCCTGGATTCAAGCAGTTCCCCTGCCTCACCCTCCCAAGTAGCTGGGACTACAGGCACACACCACTACACCTAATTTTTTGTATTTTAGTGGAGACAGGGTTTCACCATGTTGACCAGGATGGTCTCGATCTCCTGATCTCGTAATCTACCTACTTTGGCCTCCCAAAGTGCTGGGATTACAGGCGTGAGCCACTAGTGTAGCAGCTGTTTATGGTTCATGCCACCATACCATATGGATCCAATGGTAAAACAAACCTGCATTTTTTCCTCTTCTGTCAGCTGTTCATAGGGAGTGTACCGTGAAACCAAAGATGTGGACTAAAGGAAAATGTGAAGTAGAAAAGGTGGCATAAGCCGGGCACGGTGGCTCACGCCTGTAATCCCAGCACTTTGGGAGGCTGAGGTAGGCGGATTACAAGGTCGGGTTTGAGAGCAGTCTGACCAACATGGTGAAACCTGGTCTCTACTTAAAAATACAAAAAGTAGTCAGGCGTGGTGGTGCATGCCTGTAATCCCAGCTAGGAGGCTGAGGCAGGAGAATTGCTTGAACCCGGGAGGCGGAGGTTGTGTGAGCCAAGAGTGCGCCATTGCAGTCCAGCCTGGGCGACAGAGCGAGACTCCGTCTCAGAAAAAAGAAAGAAAAGGTGGCATCATGAGTTTGATCACTCACTTGGGTCACTCATGCCTTCTGAATCTGTTCAGCCATAGTTTTGTGTCTGCTATCTCCAGTTTCAGTGGAAAGCTGCTGTTGACGTCCAGTTTTATGATTCGTTGTATAGGCTCTCTCCTCCTATAGTATGCCTCGTACTTCTGTGGGCTGCGTCGGGATCGGAGCTTTGGTATGGGCCTACGAGCAATGAAGGTGGTATTGTTGGGTTTTGAGAATCAGCATCTCTGTGAGGCACTGTGTTTGTTCTCACACTGCTATAAAGAAATGCCTGAGGCCAGGCATGGTGGCTCACGCCTGTAATCCCAGCACTTTGAGAGGCCAAAACGTGGCGGGGGGGTCACTTGAGGTCAGGAGTTCAAGACCAGTCTGACCAATATGGTGAAACCCCATCTCTACTACAAATGCAGAAATTAGCCAGGCATGGTGGCATGCACCTGTAGTCCCAGCTGCTCAGGAGGCTGAGACAGGAGAATTGCTTGAACCCGGGAGGCAGAGGTTGCAGTGAACCAAGATTGTGCCACTGCACTCCAGCCTGGGTGATAGAGCAAGACTCCGTCTCAAAAACAAAAAAGAAAGAAATGACTGAGACTGGATAATTGATAAAGAGGTTTATTTGGCTCACGGTTCTGCAGTCTGTACAGTAAGCATGGTAGCTTCTCTTTTGGGGAGGCCTCAGGAAACTTCCGATCATAGCAGAACACAAAGGGGGAGCAAGGCACTTCACGTGCCTGGAGTAGGAGGAAGAGAGAGAGGATGGAGGTGCCACACACCTGAACAGCCAGATCTCACGAGAACTCATTCACTGTCACAGCACCCAGGTGCTAAAGCATTCATGAGAAGCTGCCTCCATGATCCAGTCACCTCCCGCAAGGTCCCACCTCCAACACTGGGGATTACAGTTCAACACGAGATCAGGCAGAGACACATATCCAAAGCATATCCGGTGCCCATCCCAGGTGCCATCATTAAAAGCTTCCTATTCAGCCTCCCTTATCCCTTTTTTTCTCAATACCAATTAGCAAAGATGATCCGTTCAGTTTCAGCAGGTGCAGACAGCAGTACGTCTTCACTATCTGAGGCTCTTTGCTTAGACATAATATCATTTTGATTTTAGAGAGATCTATGTTAAAGAGATCATAGTAATCGGTTCTAGTAAGTACCCTAGATACCTTAGTAAGAAATGTGCTACACGGTAGGAGATAAATCCCATGAAAAGCTGGGCAGTTTGTATGGGGTTGAGTTGTCTGTGGGGGATCATGGTGTCTCCTCTAAAGTGAAAGGCTATCCCTTCCACTGCCTACCACTAAGAAAGGCACCAGGCTGGGCTTGTTTGGATTTTGGATTCGACACATGCCATTTTTGGGTGTGCTGCTCCAATCCATTATTGAAACCTAGAGGCTGTTAGTTTAGTTTGTTTGTTTTTTTTTTTTCAGTCTCGCTCTGTCGCCCAGGCTGGAGTGCAGTGGCGCGATCTCAGCTCACTGCAACCAACTCCTGGGTTCAAGCGATTCTCTTGCCTCAGCCTCCCGAGTAGCTGGGATTACAGGCACCTGCCTCCAAACCTGGCTAATTTTGTATCTTTAGTAGAGACCGGATTTCTCCATGTTGGACCAGGCTGGTCTCACCTGACTTCAGGTGATCCGCCGGCCTTGGCCTCCCAAAGTGCTGGGATTACAGGCATGAGCCACCACGCCTGGCCTGAGGCTGTTTGTTTTAAGCGGGATCTGGACAATAGAAGACCTGCAGCTTTGATGCAAGCTGTCCTCCTGCTCAGGATTTATGACCTCGAAGTTTCAATGATGCTTAAAGGGTCTTTGCAATTGAGGATGCGTGGGTGGTACTCCAGGATAAAGTTCCATTAGGACAGCCCCCCAGAGGATTTTGTTTTTGTTGAGACAGGGTCAGACTGTTGGAGTGCAGTCTCACAACAGCATCAACCTCTTGGGCTCAAGCGATCCTCCCACCTCAGTCCCCTGAGTAGAGACTACAGAGGTGCAGCACCATGCCCAGCCGGCTAATTTTTTTATTTTTGTAGAGACAAGGTCTTACTATGTTGTCCAGGCTGATCTCGAACTCCTGGGCTCAAGACCCCCAGGGTTTTGAAGTAAAGCTTTGCTTTTGGCTAGCAACTCATTCGCCTTTTGAAAACCAACATCTGAGGCTGGGCACGGTGGCTCATACCTGTAATCACAGCACTTTGGGAGGCCAAAGTGGGTGGATCATGAGGTAAGGATTTCAAGACCAGCCTGCCAAGATGGCGAAACCTTGTCTCTACTAAATTAGCCAGGTGTGGTGGCAGGTGCCTGTAATCCCAGCTACACAAGAGGCTGAGGCAGGAGAATCGCTTGAACCTAGACAGCAGAGGTTGCAGTGAGCTGAGATCGTGCCACTCCAGCCTGGGCTACAGAACAAGACTCCCATCTCAAGAAAAAAAAAAAAAAGAAGCAACATCTGACTTGTTCCTGGGCCGTGGCAGAGAACAGACACCTGCGTCTGGGATATGCTGTTTGAATGTGCGCCCCAAATTTCATGTTTTGGAAACTCCATCTCCCCAGGTGGTAGTATAGAAGTATTGAAAGGTGGGGCCAGCTGGGTGCAGTGGCTCAAACCTGTAACCCCTGCACTGAGACTCCATTTAAAAAACAAAAACAAAAAAAAAAAAGGTGGGGCCTTTAGGAGGTGATTGGATTGGCTGGATGCAGTGGCTCACCACTCTAATCCCAGCACTTTGGGAGGCTGAGGCAGGTGGATCAAAAGGTCGGGAGATCGAGACCATTGTGACTAACACGGTGAAACCCTGTCTCTACTAAAAATATGAAAAATTAGCCAGGTGTGATGGTGTGCGCCTGTAATCTCAGCTACTTGGGAGGCTGAGGCAGGAGAATCGCTTGAACCCGGGAGGCGGAGGTTGCAGTGAATGGAGATCGCACCACTCTGCACTCCAGCCTGGGCGACAGTGAGACTCGCCCTCAAAAAGAGAAAGAAGTGACTGGATCATGAGTGGATTAATGAGTTATCGTGGTAGTGGGGCGGGTGACTTTATAGGAAGACACCTGGGCTAACATGCAGTGCCCTTCCCATGTGATGCCACCTGGGACTCTGCAGTTCCCACCTGCACAAAGGCTTTCATCAGTGTGTCCCTTGACCTTGGACTTTTTTTTTTTTGAGACAAAAGAGTCTCACTCTGTCACCCAGCCTGGAGTGCAGTGGCGTAATCTCAGCTCACTGCAACCTCCACCTCCCAGGTTCAAGCCATTCTCCTGCGTTAGCCTCCCAAGTAGTTGGGACTACAGGTGTGCGCCACCATGCCCAGCTAATTTTTGTATTTTTAGTAGAGACAGGATTTCACCATGTTGCCCAGGCTGGTCTCGAACTCCTGAGCTCAAGTGATCCACCCACCTTGGCCTCCCAAAGTGTTGGGATTATGGGTATGAGCCACTGCACCTGGCCAACCTTGGACTTCTAAGCCTCCCTAACTGTAAGAAATAAATTCATTTTCTTTATAAATTACCTAGTTTCAGGTATTCTGTTGTAACCAACAGAAAATGGACTAAAATATGATATACCTATTAATGCGCAACTCACACTGCCCATCACTGCTGTCTGATCACCAAGCCACCAGCTGTAGTAACCTATCATCCCCTGGAGGTGCTGCGTGTGTGTGGTGTAATAAACGTGGCTCCTGGCAGAGCCCCTAAAATCCTTGGAATTTCCTGCGGGGCCCCTTCCGGATGGGGGCTGGACACCAGAGGACCCAACCACATGACTGGAGGGTTCGGATTTCCAGCCCCACCCTCAAACCTCTGGAGAGGGGAGGGGGCAGAAGGTTAGGTTCAGTCGTGTGATAATGATACAATCCATCGTAACTATGTAACGAGGCTCAGGGAGGACAGCACACCTGCAGTGGTCACAGGAGCTCTGGGCCCCACACCTGTCTTCCTCACCTCTTCCATTTGGCTGTTCCTGAGTTGCACCCTGTATAATAAACTGGTAATCCCAAGAATAGCACTTTGAGTCATTCTAGCAAATTATTAAACCTATGGGGTTGGGGGTGAAAACCTCCTGAACTTTTAATTGGCTGTGCAGAACTGCAGGTAGCCTGGGAACACCACTTTGGCTGATGTCTTAAGTGCAGACTGAGTCCTTAGCCTATAAGGTCTGTGCTAACTCCAGGCAGTATCAGAATCGAAGGACTTTAGGCCAGGCACTGTGGGTCATGCCTGTAATCCCAGCACTTTGGAAGGCCAAGGTAGGAGGATCACTGAACCCAGGAGTTTGAAACCAGCTTGGGTAACAGGGAGACCCCCATCTCTACAAAAATAAATACACTAATAATTAAATTAATAAATGAAGAATTGAAGGACTTTGTCCTTAACTTGTGGGATCTGTGTCTGACTCTAGGTAGTGTCAGAATGGAAGTGTAGGACAGGCAGCTGGTGTTTGAGAATGGTGTCGGCAGAGCAGATGAGACTCCAGGGGGCGGCATGGAGGCAGCTCAGGCTCCACGTGCTCCTCCCGCTCTGTGGTCCTGCATCTGTCTGTTCCTATTCTGCACAGGAATTTGCTTTTTCTGCCCAAAACTCATTTGCAGACTTCCCAAATTCCTAATTCATCATCCCTTCTGACCAGAGAACTTCCGACAGCAAGTGTGACTCTAAGTGCATGGTTGTGCGATGCCCTCATCTTACCCCAAACTCCTGTCACTCAGAAGCAGCTTGCTGAGTGGACGGTGCAAAGGCCCCCTGAAGGCTCAATGATGATGCCAGACTGAAGACAACACCCTGTCAGTACGGAGTGCTACGATACAGGGTGTGGCACAGGCTTCGAGGGAACACTAGGTAGTGCCACTTCTCCCACAGACAGCATCTGCTGGCTCGGAAGCATAAGGGCTGCTGATTGATTGATAGGAATGGCACCAAATAACCCCAGGAGGAATTTTTGCTTCTCCTAACTGAATTCTGTTGTCCCAAGGGAGGGCTGCTTCTACCGTATGACAGTGGTGCCTTTGAACTAGCAGTTGAGACTGCTGCCTGGGCCAGTGCGCAGGGACGGGGTTACTGTACTAGCTGGTGCTACTGACGCCGACTATTGTGGGAAACTGAGTGGCTCATTCAGTCACGACGGAAACAGGAACATCTCTATCTGCAATCTAGTGTGTCTTCACTGGCACCTTTCGGTACTGAGGACTTTCAGGTTCAGTCATGAAAGAAAGAAGAGTCTTCTAAAGGAAAGACCATTAAGGCCTCAGATCTTTCAGGAAGGAGGTTTCAGTCACCCCAAGGTGCTGACAGGACCGGAAAACAAGGACTAGGTGATGGATGAAGGTAGAGGAGTATCAACTAGAGGCTCACCACAAGTTGCAAAAACAAGAACTGTAGCATTTTAAACTTCAGGGAACACACTGATCACTTCCCCCTTCCTAATTTTATATGATGTTATTGATGCATTAACTTTATAAACTAGTTGGTAAGTCACCAAACCACAAAGGGCTGCCCAGTCATGAAGGAGAAGTCTGTATTACCTGAGGCGCCTGGACCACAGAGAGATGCCCCATGGGCCCTGGGGCAAGGGCTGGAATATCTTCTTTCACAGGAGTATTTGCCTCTCATCAGGCAGGTGCGTGAAATTACTTTTTTTTTTTTTTTTTGAGACGGAGTCTTGCTCTGTCACCCGGGCTGGAGTGCAGTGGCGCAATCTTGGCTCACGGCAACCTTCACCTCCCAGGATCAAGCGATTCTCCTGCCTCAGCCTCCCGAGTAGCTGGGATTATAGGCGTGCACCACCACGCCTGGATAATTTTTGTATTTTTAGCAGAGATGGGGTTTCATCATGTTGGTCAGGCTGGTCGTGAACTCCTGACCGCCTCTGCCTCCGCCTGCCAAAGTGCTGGGATTACAGGTGTGAACCACCGCACCCAGCCTACCCACTAAATTTAATATTTAAAGAAGATTTTGCCATGTTTACTCATATACATTCATGTGTTTTTTAAGGTTAAACAGCCTATCATATACAATTTCAAAGCAAACTGTATATGCAATATGGCTGTTTAACCTTAAATAATTCAGCATACAACACCTAAGGGCATCTCTCTCACAACCATCACATCTAAGAGAATTAACAGTCCTCCTAGAATCTATCCAGTACAGATTCAGATTTACCCAGTTACCCCCCAGAATCTCTTCAGTCGCTCCCTCCCAGGTCGGGTTTTGTGCGTTGCCTCTGGCGACAGCTCCTTGGCTACTTTAACCTGGAGCAGGCACCTCACATTCACCTTCCCACCGTCTCTGATTAAATGAGGGCGGTTAACTAGAATATCCCGTTTGTCTTTTTTCTCATGGTTTCATCTGATTTTGTTCCTCCTTCAATAAACTGTAAGTTAGGGCTGGGCGCAGTGCCTTAAGCCTGTATTCCCAGCACTTTGGGAGGCCAGGGCAGAGGAGGATCACTTGAAGCTAGGGGTTCAAGACCACCTGGGCGACAGAATGAGACCCCGTATCTACTTAAAAAAAAAATGAGTGTGGCAGTGTGTGCCTGTGGTCCCAGCTATTCGGGAGGCTGAGGCAGCAGGGCTGCTTGAGCCAGAAGCTTGAGACTAGGCTGGGAAACGAAGTGAAACCCTGCCTGTAAAAGAAATACAAAAATCAGTGCCAGGCGTGGTGGTATGTACCTTAGTCCCAACTACTCAGGAGGCTAAGCAGGAGGATCACTGGGGCTCCGGAGGTCAAGGCTGCAGTGAGTTGTGACCATGCCACTGCACTTCAGCCTGGGTGACAGAGCAAGACCCTGTCTCCAAAAATAAAAATTTTATACCCGTCAAGTATATTTTTGGGTAAAGGGTCCTTGGCTAGGTATTACTGTCTAGTCTAAGTGAGTATGAATGAAACATAAAAAAGCATGGCTGGCCGGGCACGTGGCTTATGCCTGTAATCCCAGCACTTCGGGAGGCTGAGGAGGATGGATCATTTGAGGTCAGGAGTTCGAAACCAGCCTGGTCAACATGGTGAAACTCTGTCTCTACTAAAAATAAAAACGTTAGCCAGGTGTGGTGGTGCGCGCCTGTAATCCCAGCTACTCGGGAGGCTGAGGCAGGAGAATTGCTTGAGCCTGGGAGGCGGAGGTTGCAGTGAGCAGAGATCGCATCACTGCACTCCAGCCTGGGCAACAGAGTGAGACTCCCTCTTAAAAAAATAAAAATAAATGAAAGCATGGCCATGAGAGGTGGATACGTAGTGGCAGCATCTTAAAAAAGTAAGAAACCAAGTGAGCGCAAACAGCAGGCGAGCGGCCATTCAAGAATGCTTTAAGTTCCATGTTAATTCCATGTCTGGCTTATGTCTTTTATTTTTTAGCCAGTGAGAAAAGCAAACTGGATAAAATGGAAAAAACAGTACAAGGGCTATTCACAAACAAAACAGTGATTACATTTTATTCCTTTTTGGGTTGTTTTGTTCTTATTTTTAAGTGAAGTTTCCATATGTACACTTTAAGAAAATAAACACGACAACAGGAAGCCATTCTCTGTGTGTCCATCCTGGAGGCAGAAAGGGTGGGTCTGCCGACAGCCACAGAGCGGCACGGCCAGGGTCGTGCGTTACCTCACGAAGGTCACGTGCCTGAAACACACGAAGGGTTCCACGGAAAATGCTCCGTCTGGCTGTGCAGCCATGCGTCCAGGTGAGGACATGTACTTAACTCAAGGCATCTGGGGGCTGGTGTCACGGCACGTGCAGAGTAGTGCCCATGCCATCCCATGAGCTTCTGTGGGAAAAGGGAAAAACATCTTTTCCTCAAACAGAACTGCCACAGGTAAGAGCCACAGGATTTTATTCACTGTTTAATCTTCTGGTGGCAGGATTTCTTTGAAATAGAATCTGCAAATAAATAAAAATGAGGCAGCAAATTTGTTACAAGGCTTCGCACATCTTTTGAAAAGAATTTCACAATTTTGAAACACTATCACTGAATGCATGTAAATTTTGGTAAAAATATGAATTATACAGTGGTTTAAAGTATGATATTTAAGAAACACTGAACAAATTAGATCCTAGTCAAAATATAATCTTTATGTTTGCTATCAATTTAAGAGAAAGGACAAAAAAGTCCAGACAGTGATTAAGTCAAACTGACCCCAGCACATGATGCTCAGCGCACTGGCTGATACTTTTGTGACATTCTTCACTTATAACCGATATTCGAACGCCGTGACACTGACTGTTCAGACCGAAACTCACAGCTACCACGCTGAACACTAGCCAGCTTTCAACGGGCCCTCCATGTCCAGGGTACAGTGACGATGCCCAATAGACACCCAGCGAGGACGTGCATTACCTGCTATCGCCCCGCCGAGCCTTTGCTGGATCACTTCTAAATGGTGAATATACTCTGTCAAGGAATGTTCTGGATCTTGAGAAGCGGTCAGAGATCTTTCTAATCTTGAATTTGGGGGTGGAGTGGCTCTTCAAACAAATTACCACCAAGGGAAGAAAAAAAAATTGTTGAGTTTGACAGACAGAGCCATGGTGAGTGAGTGCGGAAGAAAGGCGCCAGTCCTCCCAGCCAGCCCCGTGGGGATGGACGACTCCAGGCTGTTTCCTTCAGATGCTTTCTTATAAAAAGTGCTAGAGTGCTTTAAAAGCCACCTTCTGTGCAATGTTCCAGAGTAAAGACTATTGTATATGACTTTGCTCAATCTTCGATGATGTATCTGCTACCCAACCTGGATTATGCACCAGGTCCCACCTGCCTTTCCTGATCTTCCCAAACTGTTTCTTTGTCTGGGGTGATACCTGCCCTGCTCAGTCCTCACCTCAGCCGTCCTTCCTCCTAGCCTTCTCCCAGGCCCAGGGAGCACCAGGGGTTTCACTTTTCCCTCTCCACCCAGAGCTTCCAAGTATCTTCAGGGCAGGGAACGTGCCTTCTTCACCTGGGCACATCCCTCACAAAAGGGGCCCTCAGCCACCATAACCTCTGTCACTAAAGATCACAGCACTAGGCTCTGGGGGATCACAGCCTCCAGACAGAAAAGCCAGGCCCTCCTCTCCCAAAACATGAATGGACTTCTAGGCCCTCATGGATTCACGCCGGAGTTTCCTGCCTTGCTCTGGGCTGGGCCAAAGCCAGAACTTTCAAGATGTAGTTCCCTGAGAACCTATGTAGGCTGGAGGGAGAGCACTGGCAGGACAAAGACCTGAAGACATCACCACTGACCTTCCCCCACTGTGCGGGGAGGCTGCTGCTGCCAGTCCGTGGCTTCTGGCGGAGTCCCTGGCGTGGCCCAAGGGCACATCCCGGGTTGGGGGGGACTCTCGGGCTCTGGGTGGAGACTGCTGTGGCCGTCGTGCTCGGGGTCCTTTCCCAGAATTATTTCACAACAAAGGGATTAGGAAAAGAAATGAATGCGTTTTAGTAAAGACCCATCTATCAAAATTTTAAATACATAAACTATTAAGAGTCTGTATGGCAATTCTGAGACATTTTTTAAAGTATCCAGGTTACAATATTATCTTATTAAAAGCTTGGAAGAAACCTGAGCTTTGATTATCTGCATCCACAGGGGCAGCCCATCTCTAGGGGAGTGCCGGGGGTCTCAGGTAAGACCTGCGTGGGGGTCCTGTCAGTTCTGAGAGCTGGCTGAGGAGGAAGGGGGGGAAGGAACCCTGGAGACCACCAGGTGTGACTCAGAGGGGCAAACTTTCCGGATGACCAGAAGGCTGAATCAAAGCATGTTAATTTCAAGAAGCAACTATTAAAATGTGGAAGTCCAAAGTGATTATAGCTGCCAGGCACAGTGCTCAGGCCTACAGTCCCAGGTACTCAGGAGGATGAGGAGGGAGGATGCTTGAGCCCAGGAGTTCAAGGCTGCAGTGAATTGTGACTGTTCCATTGCACTTGAGCCTGGGTGACAGAGCAAGCCCGTCTCTAGACAACAACAACTTGGAGAGGCACTTCCAGGAATGCCCAGTCATGGTGGCAGTCGGCAGCGGCTCAGGCAGCCCAAGCCCCGCAGGCCCTGGGAGCTGCACGCCCACCCTGCGTTCTCTGCACACAACACCTGCCACTCTGGGACAAGAGCCCCTGGAAAGGCCCTGCTTTGGGGCTGGCTCCTTCGGCGCTAGTGCAGCCGGCTCTGCTCTCTGCTGTGGGGGGCGACAGCATGGCAGAGAACTCCCGAGACCAAGAAGTGAGTGAGTCGGAAATAAGCATGATGCTCTACAAGGAAAGAGGCGTGGCGGGAAGTGAGTTTCAGCTGCTCCGGGGAATAAAGGCCATTTCGCTAACCACTATCAAAGAATCGACATACTGAGCATCTCAGGGATTCCCACGCCGCACGTCGCCGTGAACCATGTTCACAGTGAACGCAAGCCTTGACCTCCCTGCACTGGGCACACCCTGCCTCTGGACCACGGCCTGACGGAATTCATGGATTCTCTTATGGTGCTTATTACATCCCCAGGAACACTGAAAAATGACCCAAAAGTTAATGAAAACGCTACAAGGAGTAGGAAGCAAGGTCTGTGGTCCGGCTGTTACTGGGGCAGGAGCCTCACCTGGCCGAGGGGTTAATGGGGCGGGAGCCTCACCTGGCCAAGGGGTTAATGGGGCGGGAGCCTCACCTGGCCTAGGGGTTAATGGGGAGGTAGCCTCACCTGGCCAAGGGGTTAATGGGGCGGGAGCCTCACCTGGCCGAGGGGCTCTGCCTTGTGCCACGGCTCCTTTCCGATCTACTTCTTGCCATTTCTTAACCAAAAAACGCAATCTACAAAAAAAGCAGACAAGACACACTTAAAAGTACAGCAGAACAGGAAGGGAAAGAGCCACGAAAACCCCACTGTGACCACACGCAGCGTGGGCCCTCACTGCCCACCAGGACCAGGACGCCGAGGTCAGCCAGTCTGTTCACTAGGGCCTGGCTGCCTGGTGCACGCATCCAAAGTGCTGGTGGGGCTGCCGGCGATAGAGACCTTCCCACGCACGACCACCTGACAAAGCCTCACGACGGCCTCACCGTGGACCATCCGGCTCCCCCTCCCCCAGACACCCGCCACGGCCCAGCCCAGGACGACTCCAGTTCACAGCCGGCCACACTGGTGACTGGGAAACACGCCGCTCCCGCCTGGTGCCCAGGACCCTCCCGTCTTCCTGTCACAGATGCCACTGGACAAGCTCAAAACACGGAGACCCTAGCCTTCGCAGGAGCCTGTCAGATGGCAAGCACGCAGGGTGTGGGTGACGGGGGCATGCAGGTCGGGGTCCAGGGCCCCAGACACCCCTGCCAGGATGGCCTTCGGGACAAGCCTCGTGTCTGTGGCTTCCCTCCTCTGAGGCACGGCAGACACTGCTGATTCCTCCACGAGACCCATCAAGGCCCCTTGGTGGCAGCTACCCTAGGCAGTGCTCTCACAGGGACACACGGACTGCCCCTGTCTGGGACATTGCTGCCTTCGAATGCTCTCCCCTTCTCAACAGGAAGACCCTGGAGGTAGGGTCTGGGTCTGCTGACCTTCCCCATCTAGTGCCTAAAATGGTTCCTCATGCAGGGCGTTCGCCCCACAAACACAGGATGGACAGTGCAGGCCTACAGTCAGGAGAGCTCAGAGACAAGGAGACACTGCCCTGGGGCCAGAGAGGCTGAGGGCACGGCACCCCAGGAGGCCTTGCCTGCACCCGACTCTGCCCGGCCCGCAGCCCCGATGACCAAACTGGCTCACGGCCTGGTCTCTGAGAGCGGCAGGCCTCCTGGCTGCTCTCTGCTGCATCTGCCCCTCCAGACAGGCCCACGCACGGCCTTGGCAAACACCTCTGTGGGCATCGGGAGCAGGCACAGCTGCACAACGTTCAGGGGGAAAACACTGTTAGAAATCCAGCACGTTCTAAAACTAGGAAATGAAAAAAAAAATTTGTGGCACGAAACCCATTAAAAGGCAAGATGTTCCTCTGCAATACAAAGGTGTCCTTAAACCTGTAGTTTCAGAAGGTGGCAGCTTCATACAACACGACTTCCTGAAGACAAGTTCATCATCTCTATTTTAAGGTTTCAAATGCCATTCATCTTAAAAAATAGAATATATTACAGAGTTTCATGAAATAAAATCACCTGAAAGCATGCAGCGTGCTGCCCGTTCACAGAGACAGACACAGAACGTGCCGACTGAATGTGGCGGCACTGACCTTAATATGGCGATGACCACCCTGACAGCCGTGCGGAACTTGGTGACGGGACGAGACGTGATCCTCTGCTCTGCTTTGGAAGGAAATACCCCCAAATGGGCAATCATGGAGAGTGTTTCTTGTTCAGAATCCTGGAATCCGCCAATCAACAGCAAAAGATACTTCTTTTGATAAATCAGAGCTTTTCTAAAGCTCTCTGCTCTCAAATAATGTAAGTATAATTTTTCCATCTAAAAAAAAACAGAATTTTATCATAGGAAACAAAGACTATCTTACTGACAAAAGCACATTTACACCACTGCTCTTGACCAAGAACCATATTGTTTCTTCTCAGCAATCATCACAGAGGCCATCGTCCTTGCAACTGTATCTGTGGCCAGAAACTACCTGCTGTTCAAAGATCAATCTGTATTAGTCAGACAAGACGCATCATCAGATGAGCCCCTATGAAGGCTCCTTGAATTTAGCCACTTAGGTAAGGTCCGAATTGGGCACGGGGGTAGATGTCAGTCACGGGGTGGGGGCTGTGCCATCAGGAGACTGCCGAGGAGCTTCGGCCAAATCCCGGCACGTCCTGGGCCAGGGCTCCTGCAGGCTGCAGAGGCTGTCGTTTGCTGGCTTCGTCAAAGCTGTCCATGTTCCCACGCTTAACTCACAAGCACAGAAAACTCAGTATTTGTACACAATTAAACCAAGATGCAAGCCATAGGTTATTCTGTCCAACTTCCTTTCCTTTCAGCGATTTGACTGCTATACCTGGTAGACGAGAACCTTGTGGTCACGAGAGTGCTTTGCCTGCAATTTATAAACCCAGGACTTTAAAAAGCATCAAAGTTCTATACTCACGACACTGTCCCTACCTTGACGTTGCTGGTGCTAGCTTCCCCGCTGGCAGCCGGTGGAAGCCGGCCGGGGTCTGGGCGCCTCAGGGAACTCTCTGGAACCATTTCATCTGGCTTCCAAGCAGACCTGTCCGGCCTCTGTAAGGAAGCACAGCCAGCACTGTCTACAGAGCTGCTCGTCAGCAAGAGCAGGTTAGGAGATTCGCGTTCCCACCCCACGCGCGGGAGAAGGCCGTGTGCGGGGAGACCAGACTGCCCACACCAGGCCTGGCCTCTCCTCATCCTCAGCCCCTCCACAGCAGGGTCTAGCTTATACCGTGCCGTGATCAGTCAGGGAATTAACATGGGGTAATTACGACATGCCACTTGCTGAAGTGTGACTACGTTTTAGTAGACAACAGAAAACCAATTATTTGTAAAATCACTCCAGATTCAAAGCTTGAAGCCTTAAACACTCATTTTCTCTGGTCCTAGAAATGCCAATCACTGGAAACTGCAAATGCAGTCAGCTCTCTACATCCGTGGATTCAGCCAACGGCGGGTGAAAAATACTCAGAAAAAAATGCGTCTGTATCAAACGTGCACTTCTTTTCTTGCCCTGCACCCTGAACAACACAGGATCATAACTATTTCCATAGCGTTTCCACCGAATGAGGTGTTGCGCGTGATCTCGGAATGACTGAACAGTGTACGGCAGGACGTGCGTAGGCTGCCTGCTAACACCGCTTCAGGTCAGGGGCCGAGGCAGGAGGATCCCTGAGCGTGGGAGGTCAAGGCTGCAGTGAGCTGTGATTGCTCCACACTCCAGCCTGGGAGACAGAGCAAGGCCCTTCTTAGGAAAAAACCCAGAATTGAAAGAAACCAGTGTAAGAGGTCCCAAGCCATCTGGTTCCACTTACACAACTTTTTGGGAAAGAGCCACGGCCTGTGGCAGGCAGGGTGGCTGCTGCTCTTTTGCAGGGGCCGTCGCTATGTGATCTAAGAGTGGTGGTTACTTATGAAGGTTACGGGGGTGTGTGTGTGTGTGTATGTGTGTGTAAACTTGTATGACATAACACAAGAAAAGGGCAAATTTTACTGCATGTAAATTTAAAAATAACTTTTAAAAAGTTATAAAAAATGAAGCAAATCACAAACAAAACAACCTAAATACAAAAGAATAAAAAATAAATCAGGCATTCCAGAAGACAACTCTACCTAACTATACCATTAAGAAAATTATAAGTCAGCTGGGCGTGATGGCTCATGCCTGTAATCCCAGCACTTTGGGAGGCCGAGGCGAGTGGATCACTTGAGGTCAGGAGTTTGAGACCAGCCTGGCCAACATGGCAAAACCCTGTCTCTACTAAAAATATAAAAATTAGCTGGGCATGGTGGTAGGCACTTATAATCCCAGCTACTTAGAAGGCTGAGACAGGAGAACTGCTTGAACCTGGAAGGTGAAGGTTGCAGTGAGCTGAGATCACACCATTGTACTCTAGCCTGGGTGACAGAGTGACTGACACTGTCTCAAAAGAAAAAAAAAAAAAAGAAAATTATAAGTCACTTTAAATAAAACTCTAAATTCGAGCAGATTATTACATTCTCAGTCAAAATACCCTTTGGGTTTTTGTTTTTTTTTTTGAGACAGAGTTTTGCTCTTGTTGCCCAGGTTGGAATGCAATGGTGCGATCTCGGCTCACCACAGCCTCCGCCTCCAGAGTTCAAGTGATTCTCCTGCCTCAGCCTCCCAAGTAGCTGGGATTACAGGCGCCGCCACCACACCCAGCTAATTTTTGTATTTTTACTAAAGACAGGATTTCTCCATGTTGATCAGGCTGGTCTCAAACTCCCAACCTCAGGTGATCCACCCACCTCAGCTTCCCAAAGTGCTGGAATTACAGGCGTGAGCCACCAGGCCCAGCCCTAAAACACCCTTTAATGAACATGCACCAAACATCAAGTGGTGGTCAGGGACAGTGAAGCAGGAAGTCTGCTGAGATGGTCAAACATCCATAACACTCAGCAAGACTTCAAACAGAGGTGACGGAGCCCGCACCCCCTTCCCTGGAGGCAGCCCAGCCTCCTGTGGGGTGGAGCTGTGCTGGACCGGGGCAGTCGGGCTGGGGCAGGTGAGAGTTCAGCACAGATACCTACACTCGGGGTGCAGCCCTTCTGCAGGTGCTGCTTCAGCATCTTCTCAAGCTTTGCCACTGCCCTGCTCAGCTCCAGCTTCTCCCGGGTCACCGTGCTGAGGGCTTTGGTGAGGGAAACGTTGTCTTTCAGCAGGACGTCCACAAACTGGAGCTGCAGCTCTGCTGCCATTTTTTTCTTGGAGAAAAGAAAATAAATTTGTAAAAATTTGTTGCTAAAGGGCAGGTACATTATTTTTTTGTCAAGTTGCCTTTAGGAATTGTAATTAACGTGTCTGGGGTTCAATGCGAAGCTCGTGGAGCTGGCAGAAAACTGTGAAAGTCATCAAATCACAGACTTTGCACAAAACTGGCTTCTATGAACGACGCAGGCCTGTCACAAAGCACAGACCATTTGGTTGTTCCAACAGCACCTTAATTAACAGGTGGCTGAATCGCTATTAGTTCATCCCAAGGGGGCAGATGTGAAGCCCCTCAAAACAGGCTTACTACTTCCACCACCAAAAGGACGTTCAGCCTACGGAGGGTGGGCACACTGAAGGCCACCAGTGCCCAACGCAGGCAGGATGCACCCCACCAACAACGACGCTGTGCAGCTCTCCGGCGGCTCACATGCACGGGCTCTATGGTAAAAGTCACAATTCCATAAATGCCACAGAACACGCATCAGGAAGTTCTAACAGCAGCCAGATTCCCAACTCCTCCAGAGGTGGCTTACAGTGAGCTCGGACTTTCCCAAGAGGACTTGAGTATTTGTGTGTAGCAAAGGCCATCAACACAAATACAAAGCCAGCAGGTCGGGCCAGGCAGAGGTGAGCATCAGCCCCCAGAGCCGGAGCAGAGCAGAACCACGGCCCCTCCAGACCAGCAGCTGCGGGATGTGCACGGGCCATGCACGGTGAGCAGCACATGAGGAGGGGGTCCACGCAGTCATGCAGCATTCCGTTGGCAGTAGGGCTCAGCCCCCGAAGACACACAAGTGACCCAGGACATGGAAGGCATCCGTCTCCACCTGGCCCACAGGATCGGCCCCCACCCACTCACCCAGATAGCAACCATAAAGTCAGAGAAGACATCAGAGAAAACAGTGAGGGAGGAAAAACAACCGAATGGCGTAAAAAAGAAACAACAAAGCTGCCGAGAGGGCCCCTCTGCGGGAGGCGCCAGGGCAGGGACCTGGGGGTGCTCACCCCTTACCTGGGAGGAGGTGGGCCTGCTCAACTCAGACTTCAGCTCCTCCAACGTGTGCAGTAAAGACGCCACTGCCTTCTCATTGGCTGATGTCCGATCATTAATTGTCCTGTAAAGATAAATGGGCACCTAAAGGTTCATGCACACCCCAAGTAACCATTATCCAAACCTACAGAAGAACTGTCTGCTCACGAGAGACACAGAGAAGACAGGTTTCTGAGGAGCCTGTGTGTGAATCAGCATCCAGCCATGAGGCACAGAGAGAAGCCCACAGGGGCAACAGGCCTGTGGGGAGACGCGTCACAGGGCTCAGAAACCTCCAGCACGGGAAGCCACTGCCTGCCATGCACTGCAGCTTTCTACCAGAATTAATGATTTAAACCACTGTCCTAAATGAAACTTGGCTTAGAAATCATGCTGCTTGGCCGGGCATGGTAGCTCACGCCTGTAATCCCAGCACTTTGGGAGGCTGAGGTGGGCGGATCATGAGGTCAGGAGTTTGAGACCCACCTTGCCAGCATAGTGAAACCCAGTCTCTACTGAAAATACAACAATCAGCTGGGTGTGGTGGTGGGCACCTGTAATCCCAGCTACTCAGGAGGCTGAGGCAGGAGAATCGCTTGAACGTGGGAGGCGGAGGTTGCAGCTGCAGAGAGCCCAGACTGCACTACTGCACTCCAGCCTGGGAGACAGAGCAAGACTCGGTCTCAGAATAAAAAAAAAAGAAATCATGCTGCTCTCTACGTTAAGTCCAAGTGTAGAAAGAACTGTATTCGCTGAGTTCATCAGCGTTACTCCTTCTGTCCATATGAAACATCACAATCATCATCCTGGTCGTGAGTGGCCTCGAGTGAACCAGACACTGGGCAGTGCCAGCCTGGTGGGCATAGGAGGCTCCAAACCCGACCCTCTGGGTGGTGAGCAACTTCACAAACCGTCAAGAAACCAACCCACCTCAAAGAAACATGGAGGCCCCATGTTAGGCGTATTCTGAATCACAGGATTTTTTCTCTAACGTTAGAATGTGGAAGTGGCACCCTGCCATTCCGGAATCCCTCAGGAGAGTCCTGGGAAGAGGACTAGAGCCTCAAGTGCAAAGGAGCAGGGGCTTCACACCAGACGTGCCCAGGCCCTCAGGAAGGCCCTCAGACAGGCGCGTGGCTGCAAGGGCCCAGCGCGCGCTGGGTGGTCGGGTGCATACCTGCCCGTGGCCTGGCTGGCGAAGCTGGTGAGGAGCCCCGCAGCACAGAGCAGCCGCTGCCTCATGGCCTCCAGCTCTCGCTGCTGTTCCTGGAGGTGGTCCACGTCCGAGCTGAGAGCCCTGCGGGCAGAATCTGGGTGGAGGCGGCCACCAGGTGCCTCATCCTTCGACTCCAGGTCTCTCACCATCTGCTGAAGCTGCCTGATCTTATGCAAGTCACGCTGACGCTGCAGTTCTAATTCCCGCTGTTGTTAACAGAAAAAGGAAAAGATGTTCTCGTGAGTGTCCACAAACAAAACTGCCGGCCGGGCACAGCGGCTCACGCCTGTAATCCCAGCACTTCGGGAGGCCGAGGCGGCCGAGGCGGCGGATCACCTGAGGTCAGGAGTTTGAGACCAGCCTGGCCAACATGGAGAAACCCGTCTCTACTAAAAATATAAAAATTAGCTGGGCATGGTGACACACGTCTGTAGTCCTAGCTACTCAGGAGGCTGAGGCAGGAGAATGGCTTGAACCCAGGAGGCGGAGGTTACAGTGAGCTGAGAACACACCACTGCACTCCAGCTGGGGCACAGAGTGAGACTCCAAAAAAACAACAACCAAAAAAACCTGCCAAGCCGGCCAGGCGCGGTGGCTCATGCCTATATAATCCCAGCACTTTGGGAGGCCGAAGTGGGCGGATCACGAGGTCAAGAGATCGAGACCATCCTGGCCAACATGGTGAAACCCCGTCTCTACTAAAAATACAAAAAAATTAGCCGGGCACGGTGGCACGCGCCTGTAGTCCCAGCTACTTGTGAGACTGAGGCGGAAGAATCGCTTGAACCCAGGAGGCGGAAGTTGCAGTGAGCCGACATTGTGCCACGGCACTCCAGCCTGGTGACAGAGCAAGACTCCATCTCAAAAAAAAAAACAAAACTGCCAAGCAAAAGACCAAAACACACAGTCATGTCAACGGGCCCTTGGGCAGGCAGCCTCTGCAGTCCTCCACTGGGACCCACAGCCTGACGCACCGCACACGGGCATTCATGCCAACACAGACATGGACAGGCACAAAGTGCATGTGAACGTGCACACATATACGAGCCTGAGTGCAGCCCTGGGGCTGAGCCTGCATGGATGGCCACGTGGTCCTGGGCCCCTAAGCCAGACCTGAGGAGCAGCAACCTTCCCTTCTGTAGGATGGGGGCCCAGGCCATGTCTGGTGCCCAGGAGAAGTGTGTCAGCAAGTGCCTGAGCCCCTGCCCAGCGCACGACTCCTTCCAGGCGAGGGACAGGAAGTCCACTGCATGACAGGGCAAGGAAGGATGGGCAGCCTCTGAAGGGCCTTGGGTTCACTGGTGCTGCTGGGGCTTCCTTGTGACAAAAGAGACAGATCCGGCGGGAAGAGGCCCAAGGTGCAGACACACAGAGGCGGTTCGCCATGTCAGGGAGGGATCCCCAGCGCTAAGCGGACGCCGCCCAGCCCGGAGGATGCTCAGCTGAGCCTGCACTGCGTGGCACCAGTGCCCCTGCCACTGTGGTGACCAGGGTGCAGCTCGGACTCCACCTTTCTGACCGTGCCTCACTCAATGCTCAGGCCTTGTAAGCAAACAGGAGTCATTCTATTTTCTATTTTCTAGTAAGAAAAGTAAGATACAGATGAACTGATGAAATTATATTATTTAGAAAAGATGGAATTGTCTCTGGCATACCACTATCTTGGGAGGCTTCAACGGCTTCAGCTAGAGAAGGTTCTATAATCCAGATCAAAGTCACCATCCTCAGTAAAAAGAACTCGGGAAGGGCCACCTCACTAAAAATACACGTCAAGGTGCATCCTGAAGGAAAGTTACTGACGCAACTTAGAAAACGTTTTCTTTGTATTTCTTTTTTAAGCACTCGTGTTACCATTCTTTTCAATAAAGAATCTACATTAAATAAAAGGTTTTGGCTGGAAACTTCAGGCATGGTTTCAGGAAGTTCTCAGCAAGCAAAGACTCCCTTGAGCACCCCATGAAAGGCAGAGCCCTTGCCCGGGAAAAAGGCAAACACACACCCCGTGTCAAGTCAACCAGGGTGCTGCGCTGCCACAAAGCCGCAGCAGATGCTTTTGCCATGCTCGGCCACACTGTCGGCACACCAAACCACCTCCCTGCTCACCAAGCCTTCTGGAAATAAAACGCTACAAGTATTCCGAAGAGTGGTCTTTTTTGAGGCGGAGTCTCGCTCTTGTTGCCCAGGGGTGCAGTGGCACAATCCCGGCTCACTGCAACCTCAAAAGCCTCCCAGGTTCAAGCGATTTTCCTGCCTCGGCCTCCTGAGTAGCTGGGATTAGGGGCATGCACCACCACGCCCGGCTAATTTTTTCTATTTGTAGTAGAAATGAGCTTTCGCCTGGGCCGGGCGTGGTGGCTTTTGCCTGTAATCCCAGCACTGTGGGAGGCTGAGGCGGGTGGATCACCTGAGGTCAGGAGTTCAAGACCAGCCTGACTAACATGAAGAAACCCCGTCTCTTTTATTTTAAAAAAAAAAATGGGCTTTCGCCACGTTGGCCAGGCTGGTCTCAAACTCCTGACCTCCAATGATCCACCCGCCTTGGCCTCCCAAAGTGTTGGGATGACAGGCACCGGCCACTGTGCCCGGCCTGCCCTCATCACTTGTATTCAATGTTGTTGAGATCATGCCACTGCACTCCAGCCTGGGTGACAGAATGAGATCTGTCTCAAAATTAAAATAAAATAAAATAAAAATAAGTAAATAAATGTAACAAAAGTATACAGCTTGTATTCTGAAAGCAACCAAACACTACTGAAAGAAACCGAAGGCGTAAGTGAACGGCGGGCGCAGTGGCTCAGGCCTGCAATCCCAGCACTGTGAGAGGCCAAGGTGGTGGATCACCGGAGGTCAGGAGCTTGACACCAGCCTGGCCAACACGGCAAAACCCCGTTTCTACTAAAAATACAAACATTAGCCAGGCCACCTCCCATGTAGCTGGGACTACAGGCACGTGCCACTGCTCTCAAGCAGCAGCACCTGAACCAAGAAGGCGGCGGCTGCAGTGAGCTGAGATCACGCCTCTGCACTCCAGCCGGGTGACAGAGCCAGACTCTACCTTAAAAAACAAAAAACCCCACCTAATTAAATGGAGACACACATTCTGTGGTCATGGATCAGAAGACCTCATACTGTCCAGTTGTGAGTACCAGCCAGAGCCATCAGCAGATTTAGTGCAATCTCTAAGAAACTCTCAATGGCAGTTGCTGCAGAAATACAAAAGCCATCCTCAAATTCCTATGGAACAGCAAGAAGCCCCACAGAGCTGAAAATCTCGAAAAGGAAGAATGAAGGTGGAGGAATCATGCTTCCTGATTTCAACACTTTCTAGAAAGCTACAGAAACGGCAGTGTGGGGCCGGGGCCAGGGCACACAGACAGGGCAGACCAGATCCGAGAGCCGACACGAACCTCGCGTCCCCCACGTGAACCCCGCTAACTCCACCTGCTATCGAGTCTAGGTGCGGACGCTCCGCCGGCAGGCGGCTCTCACCAGCTGCTCCTCGTCTCTCTGCCACTCCCTCCACTGCTCCGCAGCCGCTGCGCTCTGCCCGGCCTCCGTGCTCCTCCTCGCAGCCTTGGGTGCTTCTTGCTCTTTTGACCGTAGGTGCAACTGCTCTAATTCTGCCTGCAACCATGCTGGTTTCTCCCTCTCTCTCTCCAGAAAGCATCTCAGCTCTCGTGTTGGGGTGTGCGGGGCTTCCACTGTGGCCTCCAGCGTGGCACTTACCTCCTTCTCTCTCCTGAGCTCCTCACTGTGCTTCCGAGCCTCGGCCTCGAGCTGCTGCTGCGAGCGCACCTTTCCAAGCATCGCCTGCAAGTCCACCACACGGGACTTCTCCTCCCTCAGCTTCTGCAGCAGAGTGTGCTGTGCCCGTGTGTCCTGGTGCACGCAAGCCTCCTGTGTCCTCTGGCTCAGCTGCTCGGTGAGGAGCCGCTCGTGCCGCAAGGCCTCCGATAGCTCCAGGGTGCGGCTCTTCTCAGCCGCCAGGTCCTTCTGGAGGTCGGAGAGCTGGACCCGCTCTTGGGCCAACAAGGCCTCGCAGCGTGAGTGCTCGATGCACAGCTCCTTCTGCACGTTGTCCTTGGCCACCTGCTCGTGTTTCAGTGCCACGCGGAGTCGACTGCTCTGAGCACGCTGCGTCTCCAAAGATGCCCGCAGCTCCTAGGCGGCAAGAAGATACAACGGGAGACGCTGAATCACGAGGAAAAGTGTCTAAATTGTTTTCCTGTCCATGTCTGTTTATACACCTTAGCCCAGCAATCCTACCTTTTGAAATGCACCCTATTAGCCATATGTAGGTACAAGCTTTTTTGTTCAAGTAACAGAAAACCCAGACTGGGATGACATACTTTTTTGGAAGTGGTGTTGAGGAACTGCACATGCATGTCCTGGATTCAGAGAAGTCCCCTGGCCCCTCTTCAGAAAGTCACTAACCAAAGAGGCTCAGAGATACGCACCTGCTGGCTATGAAACACCATTTCCATGCTGTTGAAAGCCACAGCCCATGGAACTGGTGCAGACTTGTCAACAGCCATACGATGCCTGCTGGGCCTCTGCCACACAAAGCCGAGGGTCCCTGCCACCGACCTGCCCCGTGCACAGACCTCTGAGGCTACACTCCATCTCGGATGGACAGCAAGGGCGCTGTGTCCATCTCCAGAGCTATGCTCAGGGACAGTGGGGGCTTCAGGCAGGAGTAACGTGCCACCATGGGTAATTGCAATGTCTGCCCCGTGGTGGCTGCCACTACACCAAGGTGCAGTTTCACCTGAAAATACAGCCCTATCCTGCTGCCTCACACTGCTGTCAACTGGGCGTGCTGCCCTCAAGAACAGGAAAAGGACGGAAGAGAAGCATGGCTGCAGGCTTCCACGGGACACAGCCCATGCCGGCCACCTTGCCCCGACGCCCAGTCACCTCCAGGGCCTTGGCATTCTGGCCCTCCCTCTGCAGGTGCCGCAGCTGCTCCTCCTCCAGCTGGCTCTGCAGGGCACGCCCCTTCCCCTGCTCGCTCTCCAGCTCCTGACGCACGGCCTTCAGCTCGTTCTCCTTACTGGTCAGCACGGATCTGCACAGAGACACAGGTGGTCCCGGGCCTCACATCACAGAACACTCTGACCACACGGGCCAGAGTGTGCTCCCAGGGGCTGGGAGCTCCAGGAGAGGAGGGCAGAACCCTGCCAGGCCCTGTGCATGTGCTTCACCCCCACTGCAGGATTATCAGCCCAGGGACAGCAGGGTGCGGTGCCCCCGGGGCTGCCCAACTGCAGCCCACCAGAGGTTCTGTTTCCCTTCACTGCCGAAAAACGGTGGCCACAATGGAGAAACTCCCACCAGTGTCCGGGGAAGGTGGATGCCACGCACCTCAGCTGGAGGACCTCCTGCTGCACCTCGTGGAGGGAGCCGGACAGCCGCTCGCTCTCCTGCCTGCACTCGAAGAGCTCAGACTTCAAATCCCGCACCGCACTCTGCTCAGCCGCCAGGAGCTTCTGCAGCCCGTTTGCTTTCTCTTCCTCTTCTCTCAGCGTCTTCTGCAAGTCGCCTGCAATGGACTTCTCCTGCTCTACTTTATAGGTCAGCAGTTCAACTGAGAAAGACAGAAGAACAGAAACACAGGCCCCGTGAGCTCCCCATGCTGCACGCGTGACACAGGTTAGAGACAGACTCGTCGGGGCGCGGGCTGAATCCGCTTCGGGAAGAAAGGAGGTTCTGTGGACTAGAAGCTTTCGTTGTGGGTGGAGCAGGACGCTCATTTCTGCCATCTGGGCCACTTCCTTCCGGGCCCACGCTCCTGGCGGGGAGCCCACGGAGTCCAGCAGTGATGTATCCCCGTGGCCGTCCTGAAATGCCACCCCAGCCCCACTCAGACCCTAAACTGCCTCCAATAGAGGCAACTCCAGGCCCAGGTGGCTTTACTGGAAAATTCTCCCAAAACTTAGGGAAGAAATAACCCCAATTCTGGACAACAGAGAGGATACTTCCCAAACCCCCACGGAACTGGCGCTACCCAGCATCAAGCAGAAAAAGGCACAAGAGAAAGGAATCTAGAGATCAGCGCCCCTCTCCAGAGAAAGGAAACTGAGACCAGCGCCCACCTGCAGCCCAGAGAGCATGAAGGGAAGGACAAGGGTGCCGGGACAAAGGCCGTGGCCTCAACTGCAAGGCTTTTCCCCTTGACAGAATCCAAAACTAGGAACAGGGGGCACTCGCCCGAGCTGACCAAGGGTGCCTGACCCCACATGCACGGGCACAAGACCAGGGCAGGGAGTCTGCCCGCGCAGCTGGCAGCACAGCACGCAGGAGAACGAGGGCGGGAAATGAAAAATCAATCATTACTTACCCACGATGACGTGAGCGTCTACATAAAAACTCCCGAAGGACCTAAACTAAATGCAGAAACCTACAAGACATTCCTAACTCTAGTGCAAGCTCCCCAAACTCTGCCAGCACTCAGAGCCCAACACAGACCCCTCCTGCCCACACCAGGCCTGGCCATGAGGCCTCCACATCCCAGCCCCTCCTGGCTCTGCCTGTCTCCAGGGTCCTTTCTGCTCCCTTCTATCAGCTGACAACTGTAACGACACTTGGGGGCCCGACAAGATGATAGCCTGTCACCACCCTCTGCCCCACGGCCACACAGATGAGCGTCAGGTGGGCAAGGGCGGGGGCAGGGCCCCACAGGCGGCGTGAACAGTGGCACCCACCCTGCCTGCGCAGCTGGTGCTCCTGCTGGCTCCCACGCGCCTCCGCGCTGGTCAGCGCCATGAGCAAGTGCTGCAGCTTCTCCTGGTTCTGCAGGCGCGTCATGCGCAGCTGGGCACGCAGAGCCTGGATCTCGGACAGCAGGCTGCTCCGGTCCAGCAGGCGAAGATGCTCCAGTGACTTTTCTTGCAGGTCTCCCTGGGGGCAGAGGGGGAAAAGCAGCCTGAGCCCCAGGTGGCTGCCCCACGCCCCAGCCTTCCAAGCCTGCTGAGTCTAGAGAGGGTGCACAGTAGCCCCTGGGCCTCAGCTCAGGCCCGTGGGCATCAGGGCTGGGCCACGCTACCCTGCATGAGGCCTGCAAGCTGGTTACTCTCTCCACTGGGTCTCCTCAAGTGAACAATGGCGGCGACAGGATTTCTAGTGTCCCCACGGCACCAACGCCACCCAGCCCTGCACACAGAGCACCTCACCACCCAGGAGGGGCTACTTGGAACATGGAATGTCTCTCTAGCTGCTAATCTCGAAATAGAGTGAGGCGGCGAGGGTGGATCACATGCACAGCTGTCCTCATTACAGCTGCAGACGGAAAATCATAGCATCCCGCGTGGACTGAGCGTGACCACCGGGGTCATGGCCACATTCCAGCGGTGGAGAGAAACACACAAACGAAATTCAGATACAAAACAGTCTGTGTCGCCCACTCTGCCAGGGCTGGACTCCTGGGGTAAACTGAGGCCTGGTGGCATAGCTGTCCCTCACCTGCTCACGGATGACCTTCTCCAGCCTTTCAAGCAGGGAGCTGCGGCCCTCCGGATCCGAGCCCCCGAGCTGGGGCTGCAGCTCAACCCCCTGCATCTCCTGCTCTTTTTCAAATGCCTCCTGCACGACCTGCAGAAACTCCCCACTCCAGTCATGGCACGTGGTGGGCAGGTCCTAAAGTGTGAAGGAGGAAACAGTCCTCACAAGTGCACCTGCAGGCGTCGCGAGGACTGCATGCTCGCCCCCCAAAGTTCCCAGTGTGACTGCGTTTGCAGATCGGGCCTGTGGGAGGTGATTCAGGGTAAACGAGGCCTCATAAGAAGAAGAGATGCCAGAGCTCGCTCGCTCTCCACCATGGGAGGCCACAGCAGGGCGGCGCTATCTGCAAACCAGCACCCAGCCCTGTGGCACCTGATTCCAGAACAGACGAAATCAAGGTCTGCCCTTTAGGCCCCTGCACTGGGGTGTTCTATGATGGCAGCTGAGCAGATGGACACCCGTCCAAACAGAAATGACCCTGACGGAAGAGAAGACGTACACTGCCCAGGGCCATTCAGGGCACCAGAAGCAAACACTGCCGTCGTGAGAAGAGAAGAGGTGAAAAAAACGATACAGTAAGGTCAGGAAAACATCAGCAGAGTTCCTTCTTTCTTTTCCTGCTGCTGCACCTTCGAGGCCCGGAGCCTGGAGGGGGCCTAAGGCTGCAAGGCGCTGCCCACTGGTCCCCGGGGCAGCACGCAGCACCGATGAGCCTCCCGAGTGCCAGCCAGGCTGCCGCTCGCACATGACAAGGGCCTGCTGGAGGGGCAGGCAGTGGCAGATGGGGCTGACCCACCGGCTCTCCAGGGTACCAGCACACCCTGCGAGTTCCAGGCACGGGGGACAAAGTCCGTCCCTCCCTCACGAAGCTCTGATCCTGGTCAGAGGCAGAAGCAGGGGCAGGACAGGGCAGGCATGGGATTTGGGAGAGCGCATGACGGGGCTCAGCGCCCACTCCACAAACTCTGCAGGCCCTGGTGCTGGAAGGAGAAAAGCAGGGAGATGGGCAGGGACTGGGGAGAAGTGGGACAGGGGAGGGGCAGCACAGAGATGAGGCCCTGAGGTCCAGCTGCTGGGGCTTCGGGTGTGGAAGGGGAGGTAGGAAAGGCCCAAGGGGAGGAACAAGGCCAGAGGGCAAGTCACCCGAGAGGCAGGAGGAGGGGCCTTGGGGCCAAGTGGTGGGATGGGCTGAGTCCTCAGGGCCACGTGGCCAAGAGAGAGCACTCTCGGCCTCCCCTGGGACTCACGCAGGGCATGGGCCCAAAAGCCTGGAGCGCTTCTGCCCCCCACGCACCTCCACGTCCCGTGGGGAACCTGCCCCCAGAGTCTGCGCCGGCTGTGGGAAGTGGGAAGGCCTCCCCAGGGTTCTCGGACCTCAGTCTGTCTTTTTGGTTGTGCTAAAGAAATCCTAGACTCCACGTGCCCACACGTGGCCCTGCAGATGCAGCCGTTGCCGCAAGCTCCTTAAATCCTTGGGAAAAGATGTGAGGTGCAAAGTAAAACTGTGTCTTCCCCCCACGGAGCGAGCCATCCAGTACCTCGTTTCCCTTCCAGGCTGGGTGTGGCTCGCCTGTGCCCAGAGCACTGGGGGGCATGAGGCCTTCTGACAGCGCCAGGATCTGGTGGCTCTCGTCACGCACCATCTGCAGCAAAGCCTGTGGCGGGAAAAGGCATCAAGAGGAGGGAGTCACCTGCCACCCCACACAGCCACGCTCCACACCACCTGCTGCCCTGAGCTGCAGCCACGGCTCCGTGAGGGCGGGCAGCCGTGGAGAGGGAAGGTGCCACCTCGGCTCTGTGCAGGTGGCGCCCACTTCTCTCGCTACAAGGTTTTCAAGCCCTCCTCCCCCAGCCTTCAGGGCGACCACATGGAAGTCAGGCTCGAAGACTGAATTCCTGTATGAGCCACTCCAAAGATGGCCCTACCGTTTCCTTCACTCCACCTGCTCTCTGAGGGGGACACCATCCCGTCTAAGCCTGGGTGAAGCTCAGGGCAGGGCTTTAGCCCAATGTCCACAGCCAGGTCACAAAAACAATACGCACTGCCTGCCCTCCTCGGACACTACAAGGAGGCCACACAACGGTCACCCAGGAGGCCTCTGCACGTGGTCCGGCTGAGGCCAGCGCCAACCACCAGTGTGGGGTGAAGCTGCCTGTGCTGGGAATGGGGAGCAGAGAAAGCCTTCCCCGACAAGCCCTGCCTGAGGTCCCGGCCCACAGGTCTGTTAAGCATGAGGCAGCTGAGAACAGAGGTCTGCGGGCGGGAGCCGGCTGGGTGGGAGCGGGGTCGAGGGGAGGCCCTGAGGCTGCTTGGCCCTGTCCTCCAGCTGCAGAGGACAGGCCAGTTCCTTCTTTTTAATATGCTTTTCTAGATTTTATATTGAGAAAATGCATTTTTAAAAACATCTCTTATGAAGAAAAATGACACAAAGGCCCTGGGCCACAGCTCCCGCCAGGTGACGTCGGGCCCCCGCAGCTGGGTTCCCATGAGGCCCCACCAGGTGATGTGGGGCCCCCGCAGCTGGGTTCCCGCGAGGCCCCGCCAGGTGACGTCGGGCCCCCGCAGCTGGGTTCCCATGAGGCCCCACCAGGTGATGTGGGGCCCCCGCAGCTGGGTTCCCGTGAGGCCCCGCCAGGTGACGTCGGGCCCCCGCAGCTGGGTTCCCATGAGGCCCCACCAGGTGACGTGGGGCCCCCGCAGCTGGGTTCCCGTGAGGCCCTGCCAGGTGACGTCGGGCCCCCGCAGCTGGGTTCCCATGAGGCCCCACCAGGTGACGTGGGGCCCCCGCAGCTGGGTTCCCATGAGGCCCCGCCAGGTGATGTGGGGCCCCTGCAGCTGGGTTCCCATGAGGCTGGGAAGAAGTGAGGCCCTGCCAGGTGATGTGGGTCCCCCGCAGCTGGGTTTCCGTGAGGCTGGGAAGTGGGGTCCCGCCAGGTGACATGGGTCCCCCACAGCTGGGTTTCCGTGAGGCCGGGAAGTAGGGTCCCGCCAGGTGACATGGGGCCCCCGTAGCTGGGTTCCCATGAGGCCAGAAAGTAGGACCAAGCCCGGTGGGTACCTTGCAGCGTGGCCTATGGGGCTAGCTGGGGGGGGTCCCACAGGCACAGTCGCTGGGGCTGGGAAGGTTCCACAGCCTCCATGCTCAGGACCAGGCTGCTCTGCTGTCCACGCCTGTGGAGGGGTCCTCACTTCTTCAGCTGTGGCATATACCCTACACCCTTCCAGGGTTTGCTTCCATCTTATGCCACATGCGTTGTGTTTAAAGTAAAATTGTTTCCAGTTGTTAAACTGTCTTTAAAGTAAAGATAGTAGGCAATTTGGTTTCTACTACTTTTGTGTTAATACTTTTTTGGGGCACATTGCTAAAAATTATTGTAAGGAATTTTTACAATAAGCAAACGTATTGTATAAAAATTTGAGGGGCCGGGTGTGGTGGCTCACGCCTGTAATCCCAGCACTTTGGGAGGCCGAGGCAGGTGGATCACGAGGTCAAGAGATCGAGACCATCCTGGTCAACATGGTGAAACCCTGTCTCTACTAAAAATACAAAAAATTAGCTGGGCATGGTGGTGCGTGCCTGTAATCCCAGCTACTCAGGAGGCTGAGGCAGGAGAATTGCCTGAACCCAGGAGGCGGAGGTTGCGGTGAGCCGAGATCGCGCCATTGCACTCCAGCCTGGGTAACGAGCGAAACTCCGTCTCAAAAGAAAAAAAAAAATTTGAGGCCGGGTGCAGTGGCTCACATTGTAATCCCAGCACCGTGGGAGGCTGAGATGAGCAGATCACTTGAGCTCAGGAGCTCAAGACCAGCCTGGGTAACATGGCAACACTCCAACTCTAGAAAATACAAAAATTAGCTGGGTGGGCTGGGTGCCATGGCTCACACCTGTAATACTACCACTTTGGGAGGCCAAGGCGAATGCATCACCTGAGGTCAGGAGTTTGAGACCAGCCTGGCCAACATGGTAAAACCCTGTCTCTACTAAAAATACAAAACATAGCCAGGCATGGTGGCGCATGCCTGTAATCCTAGCTACGCCGGATGCTAAGGCAGGAGAATCGCTTGAACCCAGGAAGTGGAGGTTACAGTGAGCTGACATTGTGCTACGACACTCCAGCCTGGGCAACAGAGCGCGACTCCACTAAAAAAAAAATTAGCCGGGTGTGGTGGTGCACGCCTGTAATCCCAGCTACTTGGGAAGCTGAGGTGGGGGGATCATTTGAGCCCAAGAGGCAGAGGTGGCAGTCAGCTGTGACTGTACCACTCTGCTAAAGCCTGGGTGACAGAGTAAGATCCTGTCTCAAAACAAAGAAGAAAGGAAAATGCAAAGAAGAAATAAAAAACAGATTTTAAAAAATCAATCTCTCCAATTTCCATGTTTAAAAAGGTAAAATAAGTTAAATAAGTCCTGTCTGTTTTTTTTAATTAAGAAAAGAGGTTTAACTGACTCAGGTCTGACAGAGATGGGATCTTACTACATTGCCCAGGCTGGTCTCAAACTGGGCTGAAGCGATCCTCCCGACTCAGCCTCCCAAAGTGTTGGGATTCCAGGTGCGAGCGACCACGCCCAGGCAAAAGTAAAACAACTTTTACTCTGAACGCAGCAGCCCTCACTCATCATCATGGACGGGTTCTTGGAAACGGACTTGAAGTGAAACGCATGTAACGAAGGCAACCTGAGGGCCGCGGAGACAACCGGACCTGCGCCAGCAGCACAGAGCTGTCCCTCGCACAAGGTCAGCTTCCAAGAACCCGGGGCGACGCTAAGTGAGGACTTCCTGTGCAATTTCGGAATGGGTTTCACTGACATGAAAACTGCTTGGGAATCCGTCTACTGCCTGAGTAAGACGCTGCAGTGGCAGGACTCGATCACTCACTTGTTTAGCCAAGTTTTTGTCAACGGTTTTGCAATAAAATGATCACTAAACTGGGTGAGAAAAGAAAGCCTATGAAAAGTTCCACTAAATTCTGCCTTCAAAGTTGACGCAGAGGAGGATGAGCGGCTTCTGTCCCATCCTCTGAAGAGAACTGGCTCAGTCCTAGAGCACTAAGACATCTGAAGCCTCAGCTTCTCGAGCAGCAGGGCGCAGCAGGGAGGAGGCACAGGCTGGCTCTGCAGCTTGGAGCAACACCACCTGCCCACGGGCACACAGGAGCCACCCACAGGGCCAGTGCAGAGCTGGGTGGGCAGCTTCTGGGGCCACCATGGGGGCTGGGCTCAGACTAGTCCTGTCTCACGTGAGTCATTAAAATGCAGGCGCTGAGAGGCTCTCCCTGGTGAGGCAGGACACCGGCCTCGGGAGATGCCCCAGAGGCTGCACCTGTGAGCTGTGAGGGCCGTCCCCGCCAGCCCTACCTTCATATGCTTCGGATGGACTTCCTTCTCCTTCATGGCTTCCGGCGGTGGCTGAAACCCTCCAGAGATGGGAGCAGGGGTCACAGGACCAGCAGTGTGAGCCTCAAGGCCTCCGGACCCTGGGCTCAGTCTTGCTCCAAAACCTGAGCCATCACCTAAAAACACCACACCGTCAGGGTCCCACCTGCAGCTCTCTGCGGGGTTCCACAGGGGATACGCCGCATAGGCTGGGCAGGGGTGATCAGCCCCAAAATACCTTCATAAAAACATAACCCAGGTGAGAATGCCGCACAAGTAAGAAAATGCAACTTTGCAGCATCCCTGATTCAAGTGCCAGCCTTAGGGGACCTCTGCTCACTTCTCCAGACATGGCCCCCAAAGACTCCACAAAACCCAGATGGCTTTGGCAAGCCCCCGAGAGCAGGTGGACATGCGGGGCCTGCACCCTCCATGCCAGCCATGGAGCAAAGGCAGCAGTGAACAGGTGTCCGATGCCTGCTCGGTAGACGCTGACCGTGCCTGCCAGGGAGTGCCTACGGTGCTGCTCCTGTGTCTGGTGGGTGTGGGTTCTCAAGGCAGAGAGTTCAAAACCTCCCAATGCAAGAGGCCCTGGTCCATTCTGGAGAGCTGCAGCTCCACCTGCCCACAGGGAGGGGGCACTTTGGAAACTGAGGCAGGATTGTGTCAGGGACCCTGGGAAAATGGTGCTGGACCTTCCCAGAGGAGGATGAGAACACCAGCGAGACAGGCCCTCCGTGCGGACGAGGCTCCTGGGGAGAGGAGACTGTGGCGCTCAGGCACCTGCGGATGCCCCAGCACAGCCTGGTGGGCAGAGAGCATGCTAGGGAGGAGCAGAGGCCAACGACGCAGACACAGGACAGCCTCAGGGATGACCACGACCTCCTCAGAGAAACAACCGCACGTCCTTCACAACACGAAGCAACAAAGCGCAAATTTGTGAGTGGCGGCAAGTGCCTAGAGAACAGCCTGAAGGCTCAGGCGCAGCTCGAGGGTGCAGGGTGCTGGGTCGCTGCCTGCCCGCCTGCAGTGCCACCGGCCACCCCATACTGCCCACGAGTCTTTGTGCCTAATCGTGTCGCCAAGTCCCACTTCTGCCCTGAGTATCTCAGCGAAAGACAATGACGAATAAATCTTTGGCAAAATCATCTAATGCAGCAAGTGTTTGAGAAATCCCTGAGGGTGAAGGACTCTGGCATTTCCCTGTGCCACAATCCCACAGTGGCACTCACAGCATGTACCAGGAACACTGGGATGTGACCGCCACGGGCACTGTCACCCAGTGACATGGGCGCCCGGCACCGCGCCCCGCCCCTCTCCATCCGGAGGAAATGGAAGCCAGCAGGTGCCGCCAGTGGGTGGTCAGAGCTCCAGGAGTCCAGGAGCACATTCCCGCTGTCCCACCAGCATGAGCCAAGCTTCACCTCAGGACCCAACACCTTCCTCCAGGTACAGGGACCCCTCACCTGTCTGTGCCCAAAATAAACTCAAGAACAACCCCCCCACCAAAAATAAAAGAAAAGAAGCAAGGAGATGAAGCTATAGGAGAGAGGAACAGTTAGGATAAGAAAGAACTCTGAGAAATTTAAAATACGAGAGCAGAAACAAAATACTTAGCACAAGTGTTGAAAAATCAAGTTCTGAAGAAAAACTCTTAGAAATGAGAACAAAAATAAAAAGCAGAAATGGGGGAAAAAAATTAGAGAACTCTGGAGGTCCGATACATTTGAATAACAGGAATTACAGAAAGAAGAGAGAAAACCATCGACGCGATCCAAGAAAGGAAGAACGAGGAAGAAGTCCGAGTCGAGGGGTGCGCCCCACTCTGGCCGCAGAGGGCCCCTCCACGGTCGGGCGCCACAGGAAGGCGCAGGCCCAGAGGCGGTGGACAGGCACGCAATCCCCGAAAGAATGTGACTTCCAACCCAGCCAACCTACCAACAACCGCCAGGTCAACCCCACACACCTCCTGCCACGAGGGAGCCCAGGAGACGCAGCCCCCACACGCCACTGTGAGGATACACCACACCATCAGCAGCGCCTCTGCCCCGAGACCCACAGCAGAGAAAGGGACATCCACCCCAAGGGGAGGGAAGGCAGGGCAGGCGGGCAAGGTAGCAGAGCCTGGAAGCACGGGGTGCACCGCCCCAGTCTCCATCCCGCCAAAGACACCTGAGAGCAGCCTGTGAGCTCGGGTGTCTTCTCCCTAAAGGACGCTACGGGGACAATCGCTGAGATCTGAGCAAGGTCTGCAGCTATAGCTGAGATGCCAGCCTTGGGTCAGGGTGAATATTCCAGGGTGGAGCGCGGCCCAAGCCGGCAACCTTGGCTGTGTGAAAGGCACAGGCGCGTTTTCAGGAGTCAAGAGGCCCCAAGCGCACAGCTGACAGAGGGCAGAGCCGGGGTGGAGGTCGGTGCAGGGCAGACGCGGAACCGGGTGAAGGACACGGGATTCTTTGACTGTTCTGTGCTATGAAACCACCGAAATAAAAAAACATGAAAGAAAGATAACCAACTCACTTTTCTCACTTCCATCGATCTTCCCTTCTAATCCAGGGGATGAACTTAACGTTTCTTGAGGATCACAAGATGTTATAAAATCTTCCACATCTTTCTCCTGTTCAGATAAGGAGACTTTTAAGTGGTCATAAAATAATGAGTAATTACATCATAGAGCTGACTTTGCCAGCTGAAAATTTTCTAAGGCCTGATTTATAATCTTCCCACACAGACCCCAAATGAAACAACTCAAAACTGGTGAACACATGGAGGTCAAATGCTTCCAATAACTTGGAAGATTCACCCACAGCTCTTTAGAAATATTTTAAAGCAGCCAATAGCAAATATTTCAGGTTTAAATTGTTTTCCATGAAATGATAGTGAATGTTTCAGATAATATGTATCTGCTAAATTATTTTTTGAGGCAGAGTCTCACTGTGTCACCCAGGCTAGAGTGCAGTGGTTTGATCTTGGCTCACTGCATCCTCAACCAGCCCAGGTCAAGTGATCCTCCTGCCTCAGCCTCCTGCCGAGCTGGGACCATGGGTGGTGCAGCACACTCAGCTGTTTTTTTGTGTGTGTGTTTTTTGTAGAGACGGGAGTCTCACCATGTTACCCAGGCTGGTCTCAAACTCCTGGGCTCAAGCAATCCTCCCACCTTGGCCTCCCAGAGTGCTGGGATTGCAAGAGTAAGCCCAGCTGTACACAATTTTTTATTTTATCTTAAGATAGACAAAATCCCAAAATGATGTTAGAAATATGATCTAACTCACAAATTATTATTAAAATTAATCAGCATATGTGAAACCTGTTAAAAATATGAAGGATTCCTGGGTGGGCGTGGTGGCTCATGCCTGTAATCTCAGCACTTTGGGAGGCAGAGGCGGGTGGATCACCTGAGGTCAGGAGTTCGAGAGCAGTCTGGCCAACATGGTGAAACCCTGTCTCTACTAAAAAGACAAAATTAACCAGGCATGGTGGCAGGGGCCTGTAATCCCAGCTACTCAGGAGGCTGAGACAGGAGAATCACTTGAATCCAGGAGGCAGAGGTTACAGTGAGCCGAGATGGCGCCACTGCACTCTAGCCTGGGCGACAGAGCAAGACTCTGTCTCCAAAACAAAACAAAACAAACAAAATTTGAAGCATTCCTAAAAATAAATCTGAGAAAACATTCCGGACAAAGAGCCCTATGCCCGTCACACAGGAGATGTCTGTGGCTGTGCCTGTCGTCAGCATCAGTGGAGGAGCATGCCCAGGGTGAGTCTGAGGTGGGCAAATGCATCTCAGGTATTTTAAAAACACCTGAACAACTGAAATAATCTAAACGCTCCCATGACGCCAGTCCTGCAGAGCTGGCCCCACACAGGACTGTGAGGCTGTGCACTGTCAGACGGTGAACACGCAATGGCAGCTGCCAGTGACGCTGGGCGGGCACATTCCCCCCCAGGAACACCAGACCTGGGTGCAGGGCAGGCACCTACCACAGCCGTCCTCTCCACATGGAGGTCAGCCGGCGGAGACCCGGCCCACTTTGGGGTCAGTGCTGCTGCGGACGCGCTTGGGTAACAAAGCAGCCCCGGCCCCTGGGCCTGCAGCAGCGAGACGTCCGCCCTGTCCCGCGGGGAGGTGTCAGCACTAGGTAGGCTTAGGGCGCCTGAGTGGGGTGTCAGGGGGAGGCTGGGCTGGGGCTCCAAGGTCCAGTCCTTCCTGAGAACCTCAGGGGAGCTCCAGGAAGACAGGTCCAACATCCTGACCGGGGCCTTCCGGGGCCCGGCCTCCCTGGCACGGCTCTGGTGGTGGGGGCCGCCAAGCAGGCTGGTGGGTGAAGAACGGGGCCCGTCCTGACATTCTGATCTTTCTTGAATGGGAGAATCTGGCGCTTCATCTGGTATTGAGGAATCCCAATGTTTGATGACATCAGTGAGCTCCCCTGTGGCTGTGCTGGCATCACACACATCGACAGGGGCCGATCTGCCTGGCTCTTCGCCGTCACGGGAACCATCACTCCAGCGGCTCTCCGGCAGGCGTGCCGAGGCCACAGGCCGTGGAGATTTCGTGTCAGCAGCGTCCACGTCCTGGAAAGTCATGGAATCCAGCAAACAGCTCAATTTTTCCTGGAGTTGTTTCACCTGAGCGATGAGGTCGACCTTCGGCAGCTGACAATCTGCCAGCACCTCTTCCTGACTCTGCAGGTAAAACAGAAAGGCATGGGTGGAACACCTGGCTTACCAGGAGTCGCACTCGGCTGTCTGGTGTTGACGAGCGGATTAAGGGAGCTCTGAGCACTCAGGGGTGAGGCTCCACAGTGAGCCCAGCACACGTCAAGTTTATTTAATTCCATGAGAAACAGAACCACGGTTTACATCTCTTTGCTTTATTAAAAGGCAACTATCGTAACCTATTTCTGCAACGATTAAGGACACAAGCTTCGTATAATGGAAGAAGGATGGTAAGGTTCTATATCTGGACACTGAAAACAGAAAATTGTGTTTTATATGATGAATGTGGAGTTTCTTTGTGTGTAACTTCTAAGAATTTGGCAATCAGCTCAGGCAGGGCTGAGCTTAAGAACATTTCTTTGTCATGAGGGCCCCAAGGCTGTTTGCCACAGGAGACATGAAGGGCTCTCTCTACACAGGACATATTTCCCGAGAGCACGTGATGAGCACGTGAACCAGGTACAGGGCTCTCCTCAGAACTGCAAGCCTAGGCCCGTCCTCCCCTGACTTGTGTGGAATTCAGACTCTTTCAGGCTCTAAATGCCAATGAAGTGCATGCAGTGTGAGCACCTGCACTCACGCAAGAAATGTCCCAGCACCGTGCGGGACACTCGCCAGGGCTGCGAAGGGCTCGGGTGAGCCCAGGTTTCGGCAGGCATTAGATCCACACATACTTCCACACCACATTTGAGACCCCAAAACATCCACCCAGCAATTCTGGTGTTAGAGCCTCTGGGTTTCAGAGCCTGCAGCAGCTGGGGCATGTTTAGCAATAGCAGGGAGGAGGAGGAGCAGCAGCAGGGTGGGCGGCTGTGTGTCCAGGATGGCTATGCTGGGCCTTGGACTGGAGGAGGCGCCACTGGCCGGGCGTGGTGGCTCACACCTGTAATCCCAGCAGTTTGGGAGGCCCAGGTGGGCAGATCACCTGAGGTCTGGAGTTTGAGACCAGTCTGGCCAACACGGTAAAACCCCATCTTTACTAAAACTACAAAAAAATTAGCCAGGCATGGTAGCATGTGTGTGTAACCCCAGCTACTCGGGAGACTGAGGCTGGAGAATCACTGGAACCCAGGAGGCAGAGATTGTAGTGAGCCGAGATCGCACCACTGCCCTCCAGCCTGGGCAACAAAGCAAGACCCTGTCTCAAAAAAAAGAGAAAAAAAGAAAGGCGCCATCCGTGCCTGACGCACCCCCAGGAGAGGGCAGCCCCCTCGAAGGAGCTTCTGAGGGGGTGCTGGAGACTCGTCCCCGGGAGCGCCGGTGGGAGGAGCACCAGCACCAGCTCTTCTCACTAAAGCTCAACGCTGCTACGATTTGAGGTTGTCAAGGTGCAACCTCCTTCGCCGGGGAAAAGCAGCTCAGCTTTTTTTCAAGTGACTACATGGAGTGAAATGAACAGGTTAAAAAAATAAATCTGAAGCCTTTTAAAGTAAAACCGATGCTGGCCATCCAAGTCCTGAGCTGAGGTGAGCCCCAGGGGCAATGAGGTCCTCACCTGACAAGAAAACCCCAGGACTAACCCTGAAACAAGTTAAATCCATTTCTATCAATTGAAAGAAAAAAACCCAACTGACTGTTTCTAGAAAGTGGCTTAAATGAAGCACGTGGGAAAGTTCTTTACAGTTATGGACAGCTCACCAGAACATGTCACTGCTGGCACAGACTGCGCTCCTCACCTCAGCAGAATGCCCGGCTCTGCCCAGGGCAGGACTCAACGTGTTCTGCACTCAGCCTCTCCCGGGTCAGCCACGCACCTCCCCTCGTCCCCACACCTCGACACTGCGTGTGCAGCCTCTCCCAGGTCAGCCACGCACCTCCCCTCGTCCCCACACCTCGACACTGCGTGTCCAGCCTCTCCCGGGTCAGCCACGCACCTCCCCTCGTCCCCACACCTCGACACTGCGTGTCCAGCCTCTCCCGGGTCAGCCACGCACCTCCCCTCGTCCCCACACCTCGACACTGCGTGTCCAGCCTCTCCCGGGTCAGCCACGCACCTCCCCTCGTCCCCACACCTCGACACTGCGTGTCCAGCCTCTCCCGGGTCAGCCATGCACCTCCCCTCGTCCCCACACCTCGACACTGCGTGTCCAGCCTCTCCCGGGTCAGCCACGCACCTCCCCTCGTCCCCACACCTCGACACTGCGTGTCCAGCCTCTCCCGGGTCAGCCACGCACCTCCCCTCGTCCCCACACCTTGCCGCTGTCCTCCGGACTCAGGCGCATTTCATTTTTCACCAAGAGCAGCTCCGACTGCAGCTGCCTCTGGCAGATGCTGAGCACCGACATCATGCCTTCTTGCTTGCAGAGAGGTGCATCCTTCAACGTCACCAGGACGGGAGGCGGATCATCCTTGACAGAGGAGACAGAGGAAAGCTGAGCGTGCAGGAGGCTACCGCGGGGGCTGCTCCTAGGTGGCCTGGAGCTGGGAGCCAGTGCGGCAGCCAGCAGGGATGCCAGAGGGAGGTGGCAGCGCCGTCGGCAGCAGAGCACCTTGGTCCCAGCAAGCCACACGGACACAGGGCTGAGGACCAACCCAGGGCGGCCCCACAGAGCAAGGCGGACTGAGGCATCTGAGAGCTGGAGCACTCTACAAAGACCCCGGCTGGTGTGGGGGTGGTAGGCAGCATGTCCCCAGCGTTGTGCTCAAACACAAGTGGGAGCCTTAGAAGGTGCCTCCTGCAGGGCCTCCAGCTCCAGCGATAGCTCACACAGGCAGTGCTTATCGACCCGTAAACCATTCGATCAGAAACCAGAGAGGGAACTCAAGCAGGACTGCCTCCCGCAGTGAGCTCCTTTCACTGGACGGTCCCTACCATGTTAAAGAAAGAATTGGGTTTTTTTTCTCGTTTTTTTTTTTTTTTTTGAGATGGAGTCTCACTCTGTTGTGCAGTAGCACGATCTCGGCTCACTGCAACCTCTGCCATCCGGGTTCAAGTGATTCTCCTGCCTCAGCCTCCCAAGTAGCTGGGACTACAGGCACCTGCCATCGTGCCTCACTAATTTTTGTAGTTTTTAGTAGAGATGGGGTTTCACCATGTTGGCCAGGCTGGTCTTAAACTCCTGACCTCGTGATCTACCTGCAGCCTCAGCCTCCCAAAGTGCTGAGATTACAGGCATGAGCCACCACGCCCTGCAGAAAGAATTATAAAAACTTAAAACGATAAGCTTAAAATGGTACAAAAGCGCGAAAGCCTCAGCCCAGCTTCACTGCGTACTGACCCTGAACCGGCCCAGGCTGGCCTGAGCTTCAGGCTCCTTTCTCTGCTATGTCATGAAAGGAGACAACCACCCAGTGCCAACCGCCCAGCGCCCAGCACAGAGAAGTCATTAAAATTAAAGCAGAAAGGGAGTAAGAGTTAAAAAACACCCTGCCATGGCCCGCAGGGGAGCCTACCCATGGGCTGGGGACAGCTGGCTCCAAAGCAGCATCATGGCTGGCCTCCACGTCGCCGTCCGCGCGAGGCTGTGGGTGCACCCCGGGCACCCCGGCGTGAGCTGCGGCACCGCAGGCCTGCCGCTTGTCCGGGTCCACCCGGCACCTCAGGAACCGCTGGTGCAGTACCTGCAGCTGGCGGCTGAGGCGGGCGCACTGTGCTCGGAGCCGCTGGAGCTCGGGGGGCTCCGCCAGGGCTGTCAGGGGCTGCTGCTCCAGGGCACGGCGGAGGCGGGCCAAGGCTGACAGGACAGCCTCCAGCTCAGCAGAGTGGGCCACCTTCCGCTGGTTCAGAGCGTGGATTTCTAAATCTCTCTCGGCAATCATCACTTCCTTGGCTCTCAGCGCTGCTTCAAATTCCTGGATCCTGGAGGCCATGCCTTCGACCTCAGCCTCCCTGAGGGCTGCACTGCGCTCCAGCTCAGCCAGCTGCCGCTCCGCAGCCTCCTCTGCGCCCTGGAGGCGCCGCTGCAGGGCCTGCAGGGCCTGGCTGTGCCCGTGCTCCCGCTCAGCCAGCAGCCGGCTCACGGCCTCCTTGGCTTCAAGCGCAGCCTCGAGCTTGCCCTGCAGCGCCTGCCCGCCAGGGCCCCCAGCCTGGGAGCAGAGCAGCTCACTCTGCAGACTGCCAGCCTGACTGTGGCCGACTTCGTGCAACACAGGCCCCATGAGGGACAGCTCCTGCTGCAGCTTCTCAATGACTTCATGGAGCTGTTCAATTTCTTCTGCTTTCTCCTTTTGTAATCGCTTTTGGTTCTCTTGCAGATTTTCAATAGTGGCTTTCAGCTCCTCAATCTCAGAGCTTCTGGTATATGTGACCTGAATAGAGAGCACATTTCAGAGGTAAATTAAATGTATCCACTTCAGAATATCCCTCCTTCAGGACACGTTACATCCTGAAGGCATTCCTGGAGTGGAGGCTACACAGCTTGAAAAACAAAGCTGCCACGGAAGCAGACTGCCAGCATCTGAACTCGCCACCCCTGCCTCGCTGCTATGGGGCCGTGGTGCCCACCTCACGCTCCAGGCCTGATCGTGGGATGAAGCTCTAATGCGGCCACTTTCCCTGCAAGGACGTCTACAGAATGAGGCTCTCACCACCCTTTAAATGTGATTTTGTTAATATTTAAACAACATTTTGTTTGACTTTCCTGAAGGAACATTAGATTTTAGGTGTCATTCTAACATCAAAGTTTGTTTACTTGTGATGCAAAACATAATCCTCAGCCATTGTAAGGAAATATGACTGTTTCCACTTTTTAAAGGGATGAAAATTGAAACTAAGATATTAAACATCTTTCTAAACCCACAAAAACAGTAAGAGCAAAATCAGGGTTGAGATCTATGTCAATATAGCTCCAAGCTATTTTCTTAAGGTAACATTACTGGTAATGACAAAAAATAGAAAAATTCTAACCCGTTTGTGTTCTAACAACTTGTTGTAGCCTCTGCAGGAGGTTCTGGACGCCCTCTGCAGAAGATGCTACGAAGCTAGAGGCAGCCGTCTCTGAAATGGAGGTGGATACAGATTTTCCATTGGTTCCTCCACCTACTCCTGAGCCTTCCACTCCGTCTGTGACGGCTTATGATGATTAATGCGTGAGTTACAAACTATTCACTGGCAAAGCTCGGCTGAATCCTAAATGCAACCACCGTCGTGGCCTGAACCTTCTGTTCTGTCTCAGCCTTGCTGTAGGGCTCCCAATCATCCATCTAATCAGCCTGGTAATGAGGCTCTCAACCTGTTCAGCCTGGCTGTCAGGCTCTCAACTCTGTCTTGTCTCTTCCTTCCATGCATCAGGCTCCTCGGAAGCCTGCTCTGCAGTCTGTCGGTCAGCCAGTGTTCAGGCCCTGGAAGGACCCGCACCGCAGGTAGCCGGTTCACAGCCTGGTCTACAGGCCCTGGAAGGACCTGCACCACAGGTAGCCGCATGGCAGCCTGGTCCACGGGCCCTGGAAGGACCTGCACCACGGGTAGCCGCGTGGCAGCCTGGTCCACGGGCCCTGGAAGGACCTGCACCACGGGTAGCCGCGTGGCAGCCTGGTCCACGGGCCCTGGAAGGACCTGCACCGCGGGTAGCCGCGTGGCAGCCTGGTCCACGGGCCCTGGAAGGACCTGCACCGCGGGTAGCCGCGTGGCAGCCTGGTCCACGGGCCCTGGAAGGACCTGCACCGCGGGTAGCCGCGTGGCAGCCTGGTCCACGGGCCCTGGAAGGACCTGCACCGCGGGTAGCCGCGTGGCAGCCTGGTCCACGGGCCCTGGAAGGACCTGCACCGCGGGTAGCCGCGTGGCAGCCTGGTCCACGGGCCCTGGAAGGACCTGCACCGCGGGTAGCCGCGTGGCAGCCTGGTCCACGGGCCCTGGAAGGACCTGCACCGCGGGTAGCCGCGTGGCAGCCTGGTCCACGGGCCCTGGAAGGACCTGCACCGCGGGTAGCCGCGTGGCAGCCTGGTCCACGGGCCCTGGAAGGACCTGCACCACAGATAGCCGGTTCACAGCCTGGTCCACGGGCCCTGGAAGGACCTGTACCGCAGGTAGCCAGTTCACAGCCTGGTCCACGGGCCCTGGAAGGACCTGCACCACAGGTAGCCGTGTGGCAGCCTGGTCCACGGGGCCTGGAAGGACCTGCACCGTGGGTAGCCGTGTGGCAGCCTGGTCCACGGGCCCTGGAAGGACCTGCACTGTGGGTAGCCACATGGCAGCCTGGTCCACGGGCCCTGGAAGGACCTGCACTGTGGGTAGCCACGTGGCAGCCTCGTCCACGGGCCCTGGAAGGACCTGCACCACGGGTAGCCGCGTGGCAGCCTGGTCCAGAGGCCCTGGAAGGACTTGCACCGCGGGTAGCCGTGTGGCAGCCTGGTCCACGGGCCCTGGAAGGACCTGCACCGCAGGTAGCCAGTTCACAGCCTGGTCCATGGGCCCTGGAAGGACCTGCACCACAGGTAGCCGCGTGGCAGCCTGGCTTACAGGCTCTCAACCTTTCCTCTCATCGTTCCAATTTCCTTTCTGTTTCTGGTCCGGCCACAACTGCAGTTCACTCCCCAAAACAACATCACATACATTGGCGAGGATGATAGGCCACTCATGAGAGTGATTCCTCAAGCCCGTGAACATGGTGACTCTGAGGCATGGCGCTTTCCAGTAGTTTTACAGCCCGCTATGTCTGCCGCTCCAGTCCCCGCACCCCCTGGCATTGATCCAGCTGCCGCTCTTGCTCGACACGCCTCAGGGCGCACAGCCTAAAGCTCGGGCTCTGATGCCTGCGCCCCGGCAGCCTGCTGCCGCTGTCCTGCTGCTCCTGTCCAGCCAGATCCTCTCAATCCAGGCCAGCTTCAGTTGCATGTGGCAAATTGGAAAAGCTTTTCTTTCAAATTTCTTAAAGATCTTAAAGAAGCAGTCAAACAACGTGGCACTAATTCTCCTTTTGTCCACTGCACTCTAAAAGCTTTGGCAGAGGATAAACGTCTGGTGCCATGTGATTGGGACCGTCTGGGCAAAGCGGTCTGAACACAATCTCAGTATCTGCACTTTAGAGACTGGTGAGTCGATGCTGTTCAGGACCACGTCCGCAGAAACCAGGGAGTTAATCCTCCTATCAACATCTCAGAGAATCAGGGTCCTGTCTGGGTGCCGTAACTGTGTCCTGGCCCCAAGCCCAAAGACTGTCCGGAAGCAAAAGAGGAAGGCTCGCCTCTGCAACACGCAGACTTCAGAATCTGACCATCTCATCACCGCCTCGCCCTCTGATTCCTAATACTACAAATTCCAGACCACCCTCGTGGGATCAAATTAAGACAAGGTCTGACTAGGTAGAAAAATTTCTGCAGGAGAAAGGAATTCCGAGAACTACTCATAATCTGATCGTAGCTGCTCTGGTGGGTGGTCACAGCGGTGTTAAGTATACCTGGCTCAAGGTCCTCTTCCCCGGCTGATCCGACCTGTTTCACGGCTGGACTCCTCGGTGGAGGTCTATTCTAATAACAGTGCCTTCACGCCAGCCCCTGATGATAACAGATTCCCTGCTCAACCAGAAGAAGGAGGAATGATCTTTCATTTGTCTATTGGGTATAAATTTCAACCACCGTGTATAGGAAATGCTCCTGGGTGTTTAAAGTTTGCTAACCAGAATTGGATGTGGACCGTGCCATCCGCAAGTAACGCCTCCTGTCAAGTGCACAACGTGCTTAGCAGCAACTCCTTTCAGGCCATGATCTCCAGACTGAACTCCCGGGAGGCTTACACAGTTCCCATCACTGTTGAAAATAACAAAACCAAAGGCCTATCACACTGCCCAAAAGACGATACTGAAGGGCCTTTTAAATTTAATGGCATTCAATGGGAGAACTGCAATGCCCCCAAAGCAGTGCTTTTACAAAAAGCCAATGCCGGAGTTATTACTGATTGGGCCCCAAAAGGGCATTACTGGCCCAACTGTACTGGCCAAAATGCCCAGTGTTCTAAATATAATTATTTGCTGGATTATGTTGAGCGGATGGCAGTCATTCGGAAGGAGGGAGTGAGTGTCTCCTTATCCATTCAAGTGGATAAAGGCAATGTTTCTCCCCGACCAAAGATGAGCTGCCCTACTGTTACCCCAGAACATCCGGAATTATGGAAATGGCTGCTGCTATTTCTGAAATCAGAATCTGGAACACTCCTTATCAAAAAACCCTTAACGCTAGGGCTGGAATTACAACCCACAAAATTAGCTTGATATCTGAAAAGGTAGTTCCTATAAGAAGTTGTGTTAAACCACCTTATATGCTATTGGTTGGACAAATAATTATCACCCCGACAGTCAAACCACTGAACGTGATCAATAGAAACTGTTTACTTGTATTGATAGTACCTCTGATTCCCAAAACAGCATTCCCCTTGGGGATATGGATCCCAGTTTCATTACAACGTCCATGGGAAGGCTCCCCTCTTATTCATATTCTTGATGAAGTTTTACAGGGGATACTTAAGAGAACTATGAGATTTATATTCACCTTAATAGGTGTAATTTTGGGATCAACTGCTGTCACTGCCTCAGCAGCTACTGCTGGTACTGCAATTCACAATTCTGTCCAGACGGCTCATTATGCTGGAAACTGGCAAAAGAATTCCATTAGACTGTGGAACTCTTAGGCCCAAATTGATCAAAAGTTGGCAAATCAAATTAATGATCTCCGCCAGAGCGTGATTTGGTTGGGAGACAGGGTGATGAACCCTGAGCATCGTATGTAGCTACAAGGTGACTGGAATACCTTCCTCTACCACCTAACACCTTATGCTTATAATAAAACTCAGCATAATTAGGAAGGGGTCAAAAGGCATTTAAAAGCCTGGGATAATCATCTAACCTTGGACATTTCCAAACTAAAAAAACAAATTTTTGAAGCCTCTCACACACATCACATCTACTGTGGTTCCTGGTTCAGGGTTTGTCTGGTCTTAACTCTATTAAATGGGTTAAGTCTTCCGGAGGTTCCATTTTCTCTCTGGCTAATGCTTGTGTGTCTGTGCCGTTTATTCCTAGTCTGCAGATGTGTTCGAGAAATCCAGCGAGACACTGAAGCCAACAACAAGCAATGACGGCCATGGCGATCCTCCTTAAGAAGGAGGGAGATGTCGGCGGGAGCCTGCGCAAGTGCCGAAGCGAGAGACAGAGGCCTCGGCCAGCCCCAGTTTAAAACACGGCACAGAAAAGATTTGGAAGAGAAATAAGAAATATTATAATCAGGTATTCGGCCTAGGGAAATCATTCCTGTTTCATATATTCTTTTTTATAATTAAGGAGCTTTAGGGTAAGAAGCTTGGAACTGAAGAAACACGTGAAAAGCGACTCTGCCACGCCCGCGTAAGGGCTGCTAGAAGGCGCCTTGGGCTCTGGGAAAGCACCCGCTGCTTAGCAGACCACGGAAGGAGACATCTTCTTCCTTGGAGGAGTCGGAGAACACTCCACTCCCCCCACACTCTTGTGGAAAGACTGATGTCAAGTCAGCCCAACCCGCAGTTACCCGGGGGGCTTAATCGTCTCCATGTGGTGTGGTGCTATACTGGTCACAGTCTGTGTCTCCTTTCACTCCCTACTTCTGCAGCTGGTTCCTCTTTCATCAGTAAACAGTAGCATCATTCTGGAAGCCTCTGACAACCAGAACGTAAAGTGCTAATGCCTTTCTTTCCCCTGCTTCGGCTACTTCCAAGCCCTGGGCCCCTTGTTCCTTAGCGGCTACTTGAAAGCCCTAGCCCCCACCCACGGCCTCCTTAGACATGTGACTGGGGGAGACTCACCCTGCCCTCTGTCTCGTACTCAGTAAAAGTCAGAGTGTCCAGGCCCTCGGGGCCACTGCTGGACTCCGCGCTCTGGTTGGCAGTGGACCCCTGGGCCCAAACTCTCTTTCTCTTGATCTTGGTGTCTTGTGTCTTTATTTCCACAGTTTTTCGTCTCTACAACAGCAGAGAGGGGCTCATAGGACCCTGTAGGGCTGGGCCCTACAGCAGACTAATATGTTCTTCAAAAAGACTGAGGGTTTCGTAAAACTGTGGGTTTCTCTGGAACTACCTCACAATTACTGCGGACTCAAATGCAAATCTGGCCTACAGAAAAAACCAAAGGACCCTGAGGGACCTGTGGCTTCGGTTCAGACGTTGCCAGCTATACATTCCTATGCATTTGCCACAGCAGGCCTTCAGCAGAAGCAGCTTTCCGGCTGTAGGGCCAGGAGCGCCCGCTGCACACTCCGCTCCATCTTGCATGCCTCCCTGTGTGCACCGACCCGTGTCTCTGCACTCTACAGGCAAGCGAAGGAATTTTAAGGACAATTTGGACTGTGTGCAGTTTTTGCTCATTCACTAAATGCACTGCGTACACTGGAATCAAGGGGTGTGCACTAAAAACAGTCACAATCACAACGCAGATATTACGTTAAAATGTTGGAGCCAGCACACGGAGGTAGCTCTAAATGTAAAACACTAAAACCTAAAATCAGTTAACTGAGGCCAGATGTGGTGGCTCATGCCTGTAATCCCAGCACTTTGGAAGGCCGAGGCAGGTAGATCACTTGAGCTCAGGAGTTCAAGACCAGCCTGGCCAACATGGTGAAACCTGGTCTCCAGTAAAAACACAAAAATTAGCTGGGCGTGGTGGCAGGCATCTTTGGTCCCAGCTTCAGGAGGCTGAGGCAGGAGAATCGCTTAAACCCCAGAGGTGGAGATTGCAGTGAGCTGAGATCACACCACTGCACTCCAGCCTGGACGACAGAACAAGATCCTGTCTAAAAAAAAAAAAAACACAGGAAAAAGCATTATCAGAGACTTGAATGCAAAGTAAAACCATGAAATTTCTAAGAGAAAAATTGGGCTAGGAAAAGAGCTCTCAGATAGAACTTTAAAAGTATAATCCGAAGCCTGTAATCCCAGCACTTTGGGAGGCCGAGGCGGGTGGATCACGAGGTCAAGAGATCGAGACCATCCTGGTCGACATGGTGAAACCCCGTCTCTACTAATACAAAACAATTAGCTGGGCACGGTGGCGCGTGCCTGTAATCCCAGCTACTCAGGAGGCTGAGGCAGGAGAATTGCCTGAACCCAGGAGGCGGAGGTTGCAGTGAGCCGAGATCGCGCCATTGCACTCCAGCCTGGGTATCAAGAGCGAAACTCCGTCTCAAAAAAAAAAAAAAAAAAAAAAAAAAAAAAAAAAAAAAAAAGTATAATCCGGCCAGGTGCAGTGGTTCACGCCTGTAATCCCTAGGAAGACCAAGGCCAGCTGATCACCTGACGGTCAGGAGCTGGAGACCAGACAGACAAACATGGTGAAGCCGCGTCTCTACTAAAAATAAAATATTAGCCAGGTGTTGTGGCAGGTGCCTGTAATCTCAGCTACTCTGGAGGCTGAGGCAGGAGAATCACTTGAACCTAGAGGCGGAGGTTGCAGTGAGCCAAGATCATATCACTGAACTCCAGAACTCAAGCCTAGGCAATAGAGAGAGACTCTGTCTTGAAAAAAAAACAAAGAAAAGAAAGAAAGAAAGAAAGAAAATGAAAGAAAGAAAGAAGGAAGGAAGGAAGGAAGGAAGGAAGGAAGGAAGGAAGGAAGAAAGAGAAAAAGAAAGAAAAAAAGCATAATCCATTAAAAAAAATTATTTAATAAAGTAGACCTCACCAAAACCAAAAAGTTTTGCTCTGCAAAACACACTGTTAAGGGAATGAAAAGACCAGCCACACATTGGGAGAAAATATTTGCAAATCATGTATCCAAAAAGATACAAATAATTCCCAAAACTCAACAATAAGAAACCGAAAAATTCAACTTTTTAAAACTCTGCAAAAGACTTGAGCAAACATTTCCCCACAATACAGATGGCAAATAAGCACAGCAAAAGATACTCAAGATCATCAGTCATTCAGGACACACGAAACACTAGGACATACCACAACATATCTACCGGAATGGCCACGGAAAAAAGCCTGAGCTTCCCAGGTGCTGGTGAGAATGTGGCTAGCCGGAGCACGCACACGTTGCTGGTGAAGGCAGCACAGGCGCACAACTACGGAAACCAGCTTGACAGTTTCTTTTAAGGTTAAACACACACTTAACAGGAATCAGGCATTCAATTAGGTTTAAGCATTGAACCTAAAGAAGTGAAAATTTATTTTCTCCTAAAAAGCTGTGCATGAAAGTTTACAGCAACTGGATTGATCACTGCCAGAACCTAGAAAAAATCCAAACGCCCCTCAACAGGTACACGGATCAGCAAACTGTGGTCCATCCAGACAACACTACTCAGCAACTGCAGGACAAACGCCGGCAACGGCGAGCGTCAGGCTCAAGTGCGTTTCCACCCCCGACTGGAGTCAGAACTCCAGAAAGGAAAGCAGGCCTGAGGAGAGGCCCGTGGGGTGCCAGAGGCTGGAAGTTGTAGATGGGTGGCCACAAAGAAACGGCACAAGGAAAACTTTCTGAGTGATGGGATTGTGGTGATTATTACAGGCCTAAATCCTTTTCTCAAAATTTGTAAAACTGTATACCAAAAATTTAATTTTACCATGCATAAAGTTAAAAAACAAAAAACTTAAATTGTTATACTAAAAAATAAGTATCTATAATCAATGACCTCAGGTTCTACCTAAAAAAAAAAACGAGAAAAAGAAGAGAAAAGGAACCCAAAGTAGACAGGAGAAAGTCAATTATGAAAGTAAGAGGAGAAATAAGGAAAGAAAGAGAGAAAACTAACAAAGCCGAGAGCTAACTCTTTGGGGACGTCCACAACACTGATCAACTCTAGCTAGAGAGAGACTCAAGAGTAAAAGAGAAAACACAAATCCCCTAAGATCAGGAATGAAAGGAGGGCCATCAGCACAGAACCGGCAGATATTCAATGGCAAGTGAAGAAATGGTTAATGAGGTAAACGGTTGAAAATGAGAAATTATAAACTTTGTGCAATGAAATCTGACAATTTTGACAACAGGCACAAATTGCTTGAAAGATACAACTTATCACAACATGAAATAGAACACAACATGAAACAGAAATCCTAATACCCCTGCCTGTTAAAGAAAATAAATTCACTGGCCAGGCACCGTGGCTCACACCTGTAATCCCAGCACTTTGGGAGACCGAGGCGGGCGGATCACAAGGTCAAGAGATTGAGACCACCCTGGCTAACATGGTAAAACCCTGATTCTACTAAAAATTAGCTAGGCATGGTGGTGGTCACCTGTGGTCCCAGCTACTTGGGAGGCTGAAGCAAGAGAATCGCTTGAACCCGGGAGGTGGAGGTTGCAGTGAGCCGAGATTGCACCACTGCACTCCAGCCTGGCAACAGAGAGACACCGTCTCAAAATAAAAAAGAAAAAAGAAAAAAGAAAACAAAATGAATTAACTATCATAAACCTCTCTAGATATACAAACTCCAAATGGCTTCATTGTTGATGCTATGAAAACATACAAAGAAGAAATCACATCTATGTTAACTAACCTTTTTCAGAAAAGAGAGGAAGTGAAAAAATTCCTATTTTATGAGACTAGCATAACCTTCATACCAAAGCCTTATGAAATATTGCCAAAAAAGAAAATTACAGACCAACATGCCCTCATGAACACAGGTAAACACCACTAACAAAATATTGGCAAATGAAATCCAACAATATATGTGAGATATTAAAAGGGCCGTATATTACTACCAGGTATGGTTTACCTTAGAATTGCAAGGTCAGTTTAATCTCCAAAAAAAAATCACGCAATAAAGTTAACCACATTAGTAGAATAAAAGAGAAAAATACTGGCCAGGTGTGGTGGCTCACGCCTGTAATCCCAGGACTTTGGGAGGCCAAGGTGGGGAGATCATGAGGTCAGGAGAGCAAGACTATCCTGGCTAACACAGTGAAACTCCGCCCCCCACTAAAAATACTCAAAATTAGCCAGGCGTCGTGGCACACATCTGTAATCCCAGCTACTCGGGAGGCTGAGGCAGGAAAATCCCTTGAACCCAGGAGGTGGAGGTTGCAGTGAGACGAGATTGTGCCAGTGCACTCCAGCCTGGGCAACAGGGCGAGACTCTGTCTCAAAAAAAAAAAAAGCCCTAAGGAATCCACAAAACACTAACATACAAGGTAACAACAAGGTTAACATACAAAAGGTAAAAGGTGTATGTGTGTGAATGTGTGTGTGTATTCACAGTAAACAATTAGATAATTATTTTAAATCTCATTTACAACAGTGCAAAAAACCTAAAATATTAAAGGATATATTTAACAAAAGATGTGTAAGCCCTCTTTATTAAAACCTATGGAATAAGGGAGAAGTAAAGAGTAAAATTAAAGAAACATCACAGGAAGGGAGGCCCCACGCTGAGGAGGAGTTAGGGTGGCCGGAGCCTCGGAACAAGTGACAACCAGCAGCACCAGGCCAGGGAGGCGGGAGCTCCACTTCCCGACACACCTGACAGATGCTTCTAGAAGACGGACATCTTCACTGACATAAAATGAGGGTAGAAAACGGCAAACACGTTTTCCTTCAAAGAACTGGAAACCTAACAAGAGTCAAACCTTTAAACAGAATTTTACTTTTATTATATAAAGCAAAATAAAATAACATCTGTACCTTTATAAAAAATTAGAATTTTTTATAAAACAGAAAACAAAGGATGTACAAATTTGCACATACCTGGAAGAAAAATCTCAGAAGAAAATGTTGGGGATTAACCTTATAAAGCTTTCAATTCTTTTTTTTAAATTTTACTTTAACTTCTAGGGTACACGTGAAGATCTCGCAAGACTGTTACATAGGTATACACACGCCATGGTGGTTTGCTGCGTCCATCCCCCCCGTCACCCACATTAGGCATTTCTCCCAATGTTATCCCTCCCCAATCTCCCCGTAAAGCATTCAATTCTTAATGGAACTAAAATACTGTCCTTAACGTGAACTATTTTTAATGTATTTTTCATTATATAAGCAAATTCTAAAGCACTAAGGACAAATAAGACAATCTTTTTTTGAAAATTAAGGAATGGTTTTTAAAGGCATTCTTTTTTTTTTGAAATAAGAGTCTTGCTCTGTTGCCCAGTTTGGAGTGCAGTGGCATGATCTTAGCTCACTGCAATCTCTGCCTCCTGGGTTCAAGTGATTCTCCTGCCTCAGCCTCCTGAGTAATATTACAGGCACCGGCCACCATGCCCAGCTAATTTTTGTGTTTTTAGAAGAGATGGGGTTTCACTATGTGGCCAGGCTGGTCTTGAACTCCTGATCTCAAGTCATCTGCCTGCCTTGGCCTCCCAAAATGCTGGGATTATAGGCATGAGCCACTGCACCCACCCAGCCATAATAGGCATTCTTCAATGTGACCCAAAAGGATATTTTAAAATTTTGCCAAATATACAAGATATCAACAAATACTAACACAGATAATTAATACCTCAGTAGCCTCTGTCAAAGGGAAATTAAAGTGACAGACTGTAGACAAACTTTTCCTTTTTACTTCTATGGTCCCCTCCAAAATTACTATTTTTTTTAGTCAGGGTCCTGTTCTGTCAGTACAACTGGATTACAGTGGCATGATCACAGCTCACTGTAGCCTCGGCCTCCCAGGCTCAAGTCATCTTCCTGCCACAGCCTTCAGAGTAGCTGGTTACTATTGGTGCATGCCTGGCTAATTAAAAAAAAAATTGTAGAGATGGGGTCTCACTATGTTGTCCAGGCTGACCGCAAATTCCTGGGCTCAGGTGATCCTCCCACCTCAAGTTCCCAAAGTGCTGGGATTACAGGTGTGAGCCACTGAGCCTGGCCATAAAATTAATTTTGTCCCTTTATTTATTTTTTTTGGAGACAGGGTCTCACACTTTGTCACCTAGGCTGGAGTGCAGTGGCACCATCTCAGCTCACTGTAGCCTCCATTTCCTGGGTTCAAGCAGTTCTCCTACCTCAGCCTCCTAAGTGGCGTGTCACCACACCTGGCTAATTTTTGTATTTTTAGTAGAGACGGGGTTTTGCCATGTTGTTCAGGCTGGTCTTGAACTCCTGAGCTCAAGTGATCCACACTCCTTAGCCTCCCAAAGTGCTGCAATTACAGGCGTAAGCCACCGTGACCGACCAATAAAATTAATTTTGAAAAGTATTATAAACATTATGTGAGAAAACTGTCATCCTAGAAAGCCAAAGCCCCTGTCAATCACACCCACAAACTATGAGGCCCTCGTGCAGGAGACGCAGACACGGCCAGGAGTGCGTGAGAACCAAGGCCCCTGCCAATCACACCCACAAACTATGAGGCCCTCGTGCAGGAGACGCGGGCACGGCCAGGAGTGCGTGAGAACCAAGGCCCCTGCCAATCACACCCACAAACTATGAGGCCCTCGTGCAGGAGACGCAGACACGGCCAGGAGTGCGTGAGAACCAAGGCCCCTGCCAATCACACCCACAAACTATGAGGCCCTCGTGCAGGAGACGCAGGCACGGCCAGGAGTGCGTGAGAACCAAGGCCCCTGTCAATCACACCCACAAACTATGAGGCCCTCGTGCAGGAGACGCGGGCACGGCCAGGAGTGCGTGAGAACCAAGGCCCCTGCCAATCACACCCACAAACTATGAGGCCCTCGTGCAGGAGACGCAGGCACGGCCAGGAGCGTGAGAACCAAGGCCCCGGCCAATCACACCCACAAACTATGAGGCCCTCGTGCAGGAGACGCAGGCACGGCCAGGAGCGTGAGAACCAAGGCCCCGGCCAATCACACCCACAAACTATGAGGCCCTGTGCAGGAGACGCAGGCACGGCCAGGAGCGTGAGAAGACCCCGTTCGCCCTCAGCGCTGCAGAGTGGCTTACCTCGCCCAGAGCGTGGCTTGCCATCCCACCCTGCTGTGCCTGCAGCTGCTGGCTCACACGCAGTATCTCTTCTTCTTTGTTGTGCAGAAATGCCTGTGGAAATAGTAATAGTAACAACCACGATCATGACAGAGCCCGCAGAGCGTTACTCTGACCCTGCAGATACAAAATGTCCTCCTTCAATAAGCCTACAGGTTTAAATTGGAAAATCAATTTCAAAATGTTTTTCAATTCATGTCCTTTCTGTCTAGTTCCTTCAAGGCAGTTTAAAAATAAACCAATAAGTAAATAAAATCCTCTCCGTTCAAAATGACAGATTAGGCCAGCCAAGGTAGCCCATTCCTGAAATCCCAGCACTTTACGAGGCCGAGGTGAGAGGATCGCTTGAAGCCAGGAGTTCAAGACCAGCCTGGGCAAGAGAGTGAGATTCCATCTCTACTAAAAAAAAAAAAAAAAAAAAAAAAAAAATTCAGCCAGGTGTGGTGGTTCGTGCCTGTAGTCCTGGCTGCTGGGGAGGCTGAGGCAAGAGAATCGCTGGAGCCCAGGGGCTTGAGGCTACAGTGAGCTACGACTGTGCCACCTGGGCGACAGAAGGAGCCCCTGTCTCTTAAAAAATAAAATAACACAAATAAATAAAATAACATAGTAGTTTGGATTTCAAAAATCAATTACTGTAGTTTTCCAGGCAATCTGTCTCAAAATCATCAGCAAAGAAGTAGTAAAATGAGCTCTTATCTGCTCCTCATCTTATTAACTAAGGAAGAGCCTCCACAGGGAAAACTTGTCACCGATCAGCCTAAAACTCCCTTTTACTCCACCAAGGTTAAAATCATTCACATGTAGCCTTGGTGAGAGAATCAGACGTAAATGTTACCACTCTCCACTATCTCCCACGCCGAGCCCGTTCACCAAGCCACGGCACATGGCCATCACACACAATTCTACACGTCTTTCAGGGGCATCTGGAAAGCTAGGAATGCTCTGCAATTTTGAGTATCATCTATAATATAAACAGGTTGGTTCTGGTTTTCTTTTTTGCTTCAAAAGCACAGCTACATTAAGATAACAGAAAAGATTTAAAAATAATTTTTTTATATACACTTACCATGTACCCACAAAAATTAAAAAATAAAATGTTAAAGATTTTTTTCCTATCATGCCAGTGGGAAGAGAAACATTGAGTGGCCACTAACTGAAGTCACCTCCTTGAGAAGGGCAAGCCAGCCACAGCCCCGCGCCTCTCTCAGCCCACAGCTGCTGTCCCGGGGAAATGCCTCTCTTCATATCCCTGACCATCCTCAGATCCCAGACCATCCTCAGATCTCCGACCATCCTCAGATCCCGGACCATCCTCAGATCCCCGAACATCCTCAGATCCCCGACCATCCTCAGATCCCGGAACATCCTCAGATCCCTGACCATCCTCAGATCCCGGAACATCCTCAGATCCCCGAACATCCTCAGATCCCGGAACATCCTCAGATCCCCGAACATCCTCAGATCCCCGACCATCCTCAGATCCCGGAACATCCTCAGATCCCCGACCATCCTCAGATCCCGGAACATCCTCAGATCCCGGAACATCCTCAGATCCCCGAACATCCTCAGATCCCCGACCATCCTCAGATCCCCGAACATCCTCAGATCCCCGACCATCCTCAGATCCCCAAACATCCTCAGATCCCCGAACATCCTCAGATCCCCGAACATCCTCAGATCCCGGAACATCCTCAGATCCCGGAACATCCTCAGATCCCCGACCATCCTCAGATCCCCGACCATCCTCAGATCCCCGAACATCCTCAGATCCTCGAACATCCTCAGATCCCGGAACATCCTCAGATCCCGAACATCCTCAGATCCCCGACTATCCTCAGATCCCGGAACATCCTCAGATCCCCAAACATCCTCAGATCCCCGAACATCCTCAGATCCCGGAACATCCTCAGATCCCCGACCATCCTCAGATCCCCAAACATCCTCAGATCCCCGAACATCCTCAGATCCCGGAACATCCTCAGATCCCCGACCATCCTCAGATCCCCAAACATCCTCAGATCCCCGAACATCCTCAGATCCCGGAACATCCTCAGATCCCCGAACATCCTCACATCCCCGACTATCCTCAGATCCCGGAACATCCTCAGATCCCCGAACATCCTCAGATCCCCGAACATCCTCAGATCCCAGACCATCCTCAGATCCCCGCCCATCCTCAGATCTCCGACCATCCTCAGATCCCCGCCCATCCTCAGATTTCTGACCATCCTCAGATCCCTGACTATCCTCAGATCCTGGACCATCCTCAGATCCCCGACTATCCTCAGATCCCTGACCATCAGGGCTGCATTCAGAAAGCAGAGTTTGGGGCAGGGGTCTCGGGCTCCCGACTCAAGATCCCTGGAGAGCTGCTCTGTGCACATGGCCCAGGCAGAATCAGGTGCTCTATGCAGCTGTCTGCCACATGGGGGCCACGGGCGTCTGTGAAGGCCAGACACTCCCCCGCCCCCCACCCACTCCTTGATGAGGGTCCTGCAGCCGCTCCACATGGCACCAGAGTAAGCGATACAAACTCGGGCGTCGCGTAGACCTTTTGTAGCTTACCTTCAAGCTCACGTTCTCCTCCTGAAGTTCTCTGAGGCTGATGGCAGTCTGGTCATTCTGCAGGTCTAATTTTAAGTTCAGGTGCTGTATTTCTTCATTCTTACTTACTAAGTCACCTTTAATCTTTTCTAGCTGTTCTTTTAAGTCCAAAACCTTTCATTAAAACAAAAGAAGGGAAGTATTAAAAGTCATCTAATATTCTATTAAGAATTGACTTAGAAATTATTAAAATAGCTTTGAGAGATTTAAAAGCACATGCCTAAAACAGGTATTACTCCCCGTGCCTACACCCACATGCAAATGGTGAAGCTGGAAGGAATACAGTGGTCACAAGCCCATCATCTGCGTCACTGGATGTCGGACCTTCGAGACGCCACTGGACACTGACCTGCAGTCCCAAGGCCCCACTTCGCACTCACCTCGCTCTCTCGCTGCAGGAGTGCACTCTGTGTCACCTCTAATGGGGCTTCTGGACCCTGCGGAGGACTGCCTGAAGGAGGCTCAGGATATCTGCCTGTATCCAGCGTAGACTGCAACGTGGACGCCAGAAGCAAGCTGCTCATCTGCTGTTCCTTTAACGTCTCTTTATCCTATTAAAAACAGGAAACCTATTTTAGGCAGATATTTGGGAATTCAGTACCTCAAACTGCTGCCTATTAAAACACAGACCATCTTCAGCTGCTCCCAAAGCAGGCCAGGTGCACCTGCACACACCAGCACCCAGAACCCTGCCCTCTCATGGTAGAGGCCTGCCTGGTGCAGGACATGACCCAGAGTCACAGCCCGTGCCCGAGTCCACTGTGAGGAATTCATCTACAGTAACAGTCACCAAACTATTACCAATAGATCCAAAACTGACAAAAACTCGCCAAAAAAATTGGGCAATGGCTGATGGTATGCTGATGCAATGAATATTACCTGCCCAGAAAAAAATTTTTTTTTTTTTTTTTTTTGAGACGGAGTTTCACTCTTGTTACCCAGGCTGAAGTGCAATGGCACGATCTCGGCTCACTGCAACCTCCGCCTTCTGGGTTCAGGCAATTCTCCTGCCTCAGCCTCCTGAGTAGCTGGGATTACAGGCGTGCACCACCATGCCCAGATAATTTTTTGTATTTTTAGTAGAGACGGGGTTTCACCATGTTGACCAGGATGGTCTCGATCTCTTGACCTCGTGATCCACCCGCCTCGGCCTCCCAAAGTGCTGGGATTACAGGCGTGAGCCACCGCACCCGGCCCCAGAAAAAATTTTTTAAAGAATATTTAATATGAAGAAAATGGTCACAATGCATTACATGTGCAGGAGACTGGCATATAATATTGCATATAAAGTCCAATTTCACGCAGGGAAAAAAACCATGTTTTAGCCCTGGCATCCCCTAAAGCTCAGTAAACGTCTGCTGAATGGAGGCGGAAGGAATGGGTGCGGGAGCCCTGGAGCAGCTGTCACTGAAACACAGGCAGTGGCCAGTCAGGGGACAACTCCGCTCCAAGCACAGGTGACAATGAGCAGTCTTCCCTGCCACACCGGAATGGAAACACATCAGGTCCTCAGGAAAGGCCCAACTTAGTAATCCTCGTCAGCACTTACAAGAATCAAACACAACTGGCTGGGTGAGGTGGCTCACACCTGTAATCCCAGCACTTTGGGTGGCCACGGTGGGCGGATCACCTGAGGTTAAGAGATCGAGACCATCCTGGCCAACATGGTGAAACCCTGTCTCTACTAAAAATACAAAAATTAGCTGGGCATGGTGGTGGGCGCCTGTGGTCCCAGCTACTCGGGAGGCTGAGGCAGGAGAATCGCTTGAACCCAGGAGGCGGAGGTTGCAGTGAGCCGAGAGCGCGCCATTGCACTCCAGAAGGAGACTCCGTCTCAAAAAAAAGCATCAGACACACCTGAGAAAGCCTCCTCTCATGTGTGAAGCAGGGTTTGGGTCTGAGGGTCAAACGACTGATTCTAAAATCAAATTTCTTACTGAGCCTCACTTTCCAAGTAACCTTTCAATCCCTGGTGACAGAAAAGTCAGCTGAATTCCTTTTAGCTAAATGCTCACAGAGGAGGAGGGCAAAGCTGCCACCCAGAAGTGCAGACAGGCAGCCCTGAGACCTGCCACCCAGCTCGGCGCCGCAGCCCCTCTTTAAACTCTCAGACACAAACAAAAACAGAGCACGAGAAACAACAGCAACGCAAAACCGTCACTGGAGAGCTTGCCACTGGGAGCTGACGTAAGCTGCTCAACTCAAAAACTGGAAGAATTACAAGGGGTTCTCATCAAAGTATTTAATAAGATAAGTTTTTTTTAACCTGAAATCATAAATGTTTACGTTATGAAATATTAAGGATAAATTCAGAGTTCCTGAGACATAAAGAAATGTTATAAAATGCGACCACAGCAAATAAAACAAGTATCTCCAGAAAGGTCAAAGTGCGCTTGCCGCCCCGTCACCAGTGACTCCTGTTTATCCCTGACGCCTGTGTTTCTGGCGCAGATATGGAGGGTGCGAGTGAAAAAGGAAGCCCCGCCCGCTCCCCGCCAGCTCAGCGACGAAGCCACGCGTGCGGGGATGCCTCGGACACGCCCAGCCACGACGCAGAGCGCTTTACTTGTTCCAACTCTTTCACAATGTTTTTCTGGTTCTCCAATTCCTCCTGGAGCTGGGCCACTCTTTTTCTCATGTTGACGTTCATCTCCTCCAGACGTTCAATCTCGTCTTCCTGCATTGACACTTGTCTGTCTGCCGACTCTTTCTGTAGAGCCAATTCATTAAATTCATCTGATTTTTCTCTCAACTTTTGTTGTAACAACTCGACCTAAAACAACAAAAAATGCTTGAAAAATACAAGAGACTGTTTCACAAAAACCCATCTTCCAAACAAAACAACAGAGAGCGAACGGATGGATGCCCCACGCCCTCTCCCGGAGCCAAGTCGCACAGGGAGGCCCAAGGGAAGAACAACTGGGTGAAGGGATACTACTCAGGAACGAAAAGAAGAAGCTATGGCTACACTCAGCAAGCTGGATCAATCTCCAGAGAGTCGGTGAACAGTGTCAATCCCCAGAGATGACAGACTTCACACATCAGAAAGATGGAAAAGTTTTAGAAGCAGACGACAGGGGAGTGGTTGCCAGAGAAAGGACGATGGCATGGCCGTGAAAGGGCACAGGAGGGTCCCTGGACGGCGGTCCCATACCGGCTGTGACACTGCGTTCCAGTTTTGCAGATGTGACCTCTGCCCCAAGGGATCAGAGTCTTACCTCTAACAGCTGCATGTGAATCCACCGTTAATTTTTAAAAAGAATAAACAAACCTACTAGAGCTTCCTCAGACCAAGGAAAGCAGGTGGCCGCAGCCCAAGCAAGAGTGAGAAGCGAGTGGGCGGCAGGACGGTCCCCGCGGGCGAGGGGGAGCCTGGGCGCGAGCGCAGGGAGTGCCTGTCTCGTCGACGCCTCCTCACCTCTCCATCCAGCGGCGCCTGCTGCCGTGTTCACGTACATGGAAGGCAAAAAGTTAAAGAAAGTTAAAGCTTAAAAACACAGCAGAAGACAGCAAGCCGCGGCCCCGCACACCGCGCGGACTCACCTGGCTGTCGTGAGGGCCCCAGGGCTGCGGCTTGGCCGCCTGGCGGAGCTGCCCCTCCAGCCTCTGAATCTCCTGCTGGAACTCCTCACGCTCATGCTCCCTCTCGGTGGCCTGCTCCTGGGACAAGAACAGCATGTTGGAACTGCCTAACGGGGCCCACGTGACCCTTGCAGCGAAGGCCCAGGCTTTCACGGCACGTGGAAGCGCAACCACCCAGCAGCTCTGACTCCAAATGTCCCCCTCGTCACAGCCCCTTTGTAAAAGGGGGGTAAGTACAGAACAGTGGGCCTCTGCATGGAACACAGGAACGTCTGGAACTGGTGGGCAGGAGGACAGGAGCTGGTGAAAGCATGCAGTGCGGGCTCAGCCTGGCCCCAAAGGACGCCTCTGGGACTGAGAAGGAGCGTGGCAAGACCAGGGAAGGCGGCCCTCGGAGGCCTGAGCCACAAACATGGGCAACCAAGACACCCCACCAGGAGTCAGTGACCCGGGTGCCCCCGTGCAGCAGGTGTGGGACACCCTCCTCAACATCCCACCAGAGAAGCTTCTGTAACGATCTAGAAAGAAGCTCAGGCTGTAACGGCAGCTTTCAGGGATGCAAATAAAACGCATTATTCAGAATTCTTACATCCATGAATTGCCGCTGGCTGCGCAAATGCTTGTCCAGAGACGCCACCTGCTGTTCCAGGGCGGTGACAGCCTCTGCCTGCTTGGCACACCCGAGATGCTGAGACAGCTGTTCTTCCAACTCCAACTCCAAAATCTTCATCTGGGCGAGCAGGGCTGAGCGGTCCTTCTCAGCCTGCTTCCTGGTCTCCGACTGTTCCGTGACCAGATCCTCCGCTTTCTTCCGGAGAGCTAAGGAGGCAAACCAGAGACGGGGAACCCTGCACCTCAGGGGCCGTAGTGAGCAGGGCACACACATGTGCATTTCCTGATGATGATTCCCTCAAAACCCACCCAAAATGAAGTCACATGACTTTGGGGTAAAAGGCCCATCTTTTAAAACAAAATTGGCTAAAATAAATTTTTTAAGCCTGAGAAGAATACTTCTGAGTGACACATCAGGTAATTCTCCAGGAATTCTGTCTTCACAGCACTCTCCCTGACAGAAACACACAACTAAGACCCTCTCCACGCAAGCCCAGTCCCAGCAGACGACGGACGGTGCTGAGTCCCTGGAGCTGTGACGTGTCTGGGGGAAAAGCAAATGCCCCACCGGTAAATCAAAAGCGAATCTAGGCCAGGCACGGTGGCTCACGCCTGTAATCCCAACACTTTGGAAGGCCAAGGCAGGCAGATCGCTTGAGGTCAGGAGTTTGAGACCAGCCTGGACATCATGTTGAAATCCCGTCCCTACTAAAAATACAAAAATCAGTCGGGCGTGGTGGTGCACGCCTGTAATCACAGCTACTCAGGAGGCTGAGGCAAGAAAATTACTTGCATCTGGAGCAGAGTGTGCAGTGGCTGAGGTTGCAGTGAGCTAAGATCACCACTGCACTCCAGTTTGGGCAGCAAAGTGAGACTCCGTCTCATAAATATAAATAAATAAAATTAACTGGGTATCACGTTTAAATTTCTGTCCCCTCCAAAACTCATGCTGGAATTTCATTGCCAGTGTGGTTGTACTGGAGGGGCCTTTAAAAGGTGATTAGGCCAGAAGGGCTCCACCCTCGCAGCAGTTGGGATGCCTAGATCAGAGGGCTGTGGGCATGGGCCCTCCCTCTCGGCCCTTCCACCTCTGCCCCATAGAGATCCTGAGGAGACAGCTCTCCACTCCAGAGGACGCAGCGTGTAAGGCTCTGCCTTAGAAGCAGAGACCGAGCCCTCAGCAGACACCAAAGCTGCTGGCACCTTCACCTTAGGCTTCCCAGCCTCCAAAACTGCGAGCCACAAAGGTCCGTCTGTGATGAATCCCCGAGCCTCAAGAATTCTGTTCTAGCAGCACAGACAGCCTGAGACCCTGGGCAGTGAAGCCCCAGCCCAAGTGCAAACTGCGGATTAAAAAGCATCTTGAGAAAAGGGGCTCTCTGCTGCTGAATCCTGAAGTCTTTATTTATCACTGGTTTTTGAGACGGAGTCTGGATCTGGGATTACAGGTGTGAGCAACCACTCCCAGCCTGAATCCTGAAGTCTTTAAGCCATCCAAAAACTAAATTATTAAATTCGTACATGTTAATTGCCATTTCACCAGTTTCCAAAAAAACATTTTGATCTATAAAATTGTTAGTGTTTTATAACAAGCTATCATGACGAAAGCAAGTAACATTCTCAATAAATGCTCACGCCGCTGTCAGCAGCGATGGCGACTCCACTGTAAACATGCTGCCGTGGCAGTGCCACTCACAACCTGGGACGAGGGGTGGGGCCCGAGGACAGGTGCTCCCCAGCTACACTCCTGGCCCCGGACACGACCCGGGCTCCGCTCGGCCCAGAACATCATCATCCTCAGGGCCAAGGGCACTGGGCCATGCACTGGGGCCGGGCGCCTGCGACACACACGCAGCCTCAGGGAGGCACAGGAGGACAGCAATTCTCGCTGGCTGAGCAAGCGACCCCCATGCTGAGCAGGCCCAGGGGACTGAGCAGGCCCAGGCCCTCCCAGGAGACCAGAGCAGGGACCCGGCCCAACAACAGCTACAAGTGCCACGAGAGCTCCTGAAAAGCAGCAGAAACTGTGGCTCAGGGACTACAGGCAGTATCATCAGAGAAACGCCCCCGTGTTGCTGGGGACTGAAATGGGGCTCCACCACCCACTCCTGTGAATACTGACCATTGGAGTATCGCTGTATTTACTGTTTGCCACAGAAGTTCTGAAGTTCTTTAGTAAATAATTCACAAAATCCAGTGCAAACACACAGCACATCACACAGAAATCACTCGTGTGTCTTTACAAACCTGAGTCCTTGTGTGCTGCAGTGACAGCTGTGCCTACGAATGAAAGCGTGCATTTACTGAGGCAGAAGCAGAAACGTGCAGCCTAGAACCTGAGAGTTAGAGCCAGTGAAGGCTCCGGGCACCACTGCCGGCCTTGAACAGTCTCTAGACTCAGCGTCCACCATGCCCACAACCGCCTGTGCAGGTGCCGCCCCATGGACTTTTTGAGGAAACAAGAGAACAAACGGGACCGGCGACGCCACCGGAAGAGGGCCACGAAACACACCTCACGGCAGAGGAGGTGCCATGCGACACAGCCAGGCCGGGCCGCTGCACGTGGGCCCTGCCAGGAGCGTGGTCAGGGCCACGGTGGGTATGCCGGTAGCCGGGGTGCAGTCACACGACTGCAGGTCCAGGGTGAAAGGAAAAGAAAGAAACCAGAGTGAGAAACTAAGGCAGGGTTAACAACATCAGAATGGAAGCAAACCAAGAGGACCCCAGAGAAATGATGAGAATTTCCCAGTGACAAAACAGAGTTGGCTCGGGAGGTTAAAGGGCTCCATGAGATCCGTGCCCAGCATGCCAGGGACCTGCCACTGCAGGGCCTGTGGTAAGCCTCGGCTTCCATCCTGGGGCCTGCAGGGACCCGACAGGCTGCGGACACCCAGGGCCCGCGTCCACCTGCCAGGGCACTCCCTGGTGGGCCAGGCCTCATAGCGGGGGTTGAACCAGAGGCAAAGCAGCAGAGGGGCCACCACGGCCTTGGGAAGAAGCCTCCGTGGTGCTCAGTCCCATGTGCCCAGACCCAGGGCACAACACTGGTGCTGGCCACAGGGGCCCTGGCCACTGGGCCTAGGCCTCACCAGGCGGTTCAAGAATACACAGGCTGCACACCCCTTTCTCTGCCAGGAGTCCTGACTAACGAGGTGACTGGGCTGAAGTCCAAGGGCTCGTGGTGATAAAACACCAGGTGGTCTCCCCCATCAAAGAGTGCGGCCCAGCTACTGCTGGCTGGGCACGAAGACACTGGAAACAGGACAGCAGAATCCACAGGGAGGGGCCCGGCCACAAGGCTGCCCCTCGACAGCAGGGGGCAAGCAGAGAAAGCATCGGGGGAGACGCAACGACGGATGCCAGACACGACAGCAGAGCCTGGACAGACGCGGGCCCCGGCGCTAAGAGCCTGGACGGAGACGCGGGCCCCGGCGCCAAGAGCCTGGACGGAGACGCGGGCCCCGGCGCTAAGAGCGATGGAGGACGTTCAAGCCGTTCCTGAACAGTCCCTGAGGAGAAGCCGGAAAACGAGCGCCTCAACGGAAAAGAAACAGCACCTGGAGGCACGTCTCCAGCACAACTTGACTCGCGGAGGCGGCGACGGAGGAGACTCCAGGCCCTCCCAGCCTCCCTCTGTGGACACACGTCGTGCGGGAGCAGAGCACTTGGAGGCCCGTGGGGAGACGACGCTGGCCTGAGCCTGGCAGCAGCCAACTCCACAGTGAGGACTTCACAGCTGGCCAAGGAAAATCCACCCAGAGCAAGGCCAAGGCCAAGCGGGCAGAGAGGAAACACCAGGAGCAGCAGGTGCGGCCAAAAGACACTGGCTTAACTGGACCAAAAGACACACTCACGGGTAAGGTTTTTTTTTGTTGTTTTTTTTTCAGACAGAGTCTTACTCTGTCGCCAGGCACCAGGCTGGACTGCATTGGCACAATCGCGGCTCACTGAAATCTCTCCTCCTGGGTTCAAGCGATTCTCCTGCCTCAGCCTCTCAAGTAGCTGGGACTACAGGTGTACGCCACCACGCCCAGCTAATTTTTGTATTTTTTAGTAGAGACGGGGTTTCAGCATGTTGCCCAGGATGGTCTCGATCTCTCAACCTCGTGATCCGCCCGCCTCGGCCTCCCAAAGTGCTGGGATTACAGGCGTGAGCCACCGCGCCTGGCCCCCGGAAGTGCTGGGATTACAGGCGTGAGCCACCGCACCCGGCCTACAGGTAGGATTTTTTAAAAAGTCATGAACACGGTATCCACATGAGCCACAACTAAAACAGAGCATTAAAAAAAGACTCAAAATGAAAGGACTAGAAAAGATATACGAGGGGAGAAGCACCAGGCTAATCCTTCAACCTCAGAAATGTACGTAAAAAATAGAAACAGGATAAACAGGAATGACAAAAATGAACGAAATAAAGAAGACAAAGTCTGGACATGATCACAGAGAGTTTAAAACACCCCGCAGGACAACGCCTTCCACACCGGGCCAGAGAATCACAAGCTTGTGTGACCCAAATGCCAACACGAGCACCACAGGTGGAGCGGCTGGGGCACAAACAGAGGCACGACCCAAACCACGGCCTGCGAGGCGGCAAACGTGCCCGCCGGCGTCCAACCCAGAAAGCCCACAGAGCGAAGAAAGCCAGAAACCACAGGAGCTGGCCGGGCACGGTGACTCACACTTGTAATCCCAGCACTTTGGGAGGCTGAGGCAGGTGGATCACTTGAGGTCAGGAGTTCAAGACCAGCCTGGCCAACGTGGTGAAACCCCATCTCTACCAAAAATATAAAAATCACCTGGGTGCGGTGATGCGTGCCTGTAATCCCAGCTACTCAGAAGGCTGGGGCAGGAGGTCGTAGTGAGCTGACATCATGCCACTGCACAACGGCCTGGGTGACAGAGCAAGACTCTGTCTCAAAAAAAAAAAACCATATGAGCAAAGGAACGAGAGCAAAGATCAACAAGACAGAAGACAGCAAATGAGAATGGCCACAAAAATTAAAAGCTGGTTGTTTTCTAAAGAGTAAAACGTAAAAAAAAAAAAAAAAAAGTTTTTGAAACAAAAAATGAGACTTCTGAATTGGCTGAGGCGGTTCCTTCGATGCCCAAGCTTATAACTCCAGTTTGTGCTGGGAAGGGATGACCCCGAGACCACGAAGGTCCTGGAAGGAATGAAAAGCACCGGCTCCTCTGCCTCCCGAGCACCTGAGATCCCAGGAGTGCGGGGCGTCTGCGGGGTGGGAGCCTGAGATCCCAGGAGTGCGGGGCGTCTGCGGGGTGGGAGCCTGAGATCCCAGGAGTGCGGGGCGTCTGCGGGGTGGGAGCCTGAGATCCCAGGAGTGCGGGGCGTCTGCGGGGTGGGAGCCTGAGATCCCAGGAGTGCGGGGCGTCTGCGGGGTGGGAGCCTGAGATCCCAGGAGTGCGGGGCGTCTGCGGGGTGGGAGCCTGAGATCCCAGGAGTGCGGGGCGTCTGCGGGGTGGGAGCCTGAGATCCCAGGAGTGCGGGGCGTCTGCGGGGTGGGAGCCTGAGATCCCAGGAGTGCGGGGCGTCTGCGGGGTGGGAGCCTGAGATCCCAGGAGTGCGGGGCGTCTGCGGGGTGGGAGCCTGAGATCCCAGGAGTGCGGGGCGTCTGCGGGGTGGGAGCCTGAGATCCCAGGAGTGCGGGGCGTCTGCGGGGTGGGAGCCTGAGATCCCAGGAGTGCGGGGCGTCTGCGGGGTGGGAGCCTGAGATCCCAGGAGTGCGGGGCGTATGCGGGGTGGGAGCCTGAGATCCCAGGAGTACGGGGCGTCTGCGGGGTGGGAGCCTGAGATCCCAGGAGTGCAGAGCGTCTGCGGGGTGGGAGCCTGAGATCCCAGGAGTGCAGAGCATCTGCGGGGTGGGAGCCTGAGATCCCAGGAGTGCGGGGCGTCTGCGGGGTGGGAGCCTGAGATCCCAGGAGTGCGGGGCGTCTGCGGGGTGGGAGCCTGAGATCCCAGGAGTGCGGGGCGTCTGCGGGGTGGGAGCCTGAGATCCCAGGAGTACGGGGCGTCTGCGGGGTGGGAGCCTGAGATCCCAGGAGTGCAGAGCGTCTGCGGGGTGGGAGCCTGAGATCCCAGGAGTGCAGAGCATCTGCGGGGTGGGAGCCTGAGATCCCAGGAGTGCGGGGCGTCTGCGGGGTGGGAGCCTGAGATCCCAGGAGTGCAGAGCGTCTGCGGGGTGGGAGCCTGAGATCCCAGGAGTGCAGAGCGTCTGCGGGGTGGGAGCCTGAGATCCCAGGAGTGCGGGGCGTCTGCGGGGTGGGAGCCTGAGATCCCAGGAGTGCGGGGCATCTGCGGGGTGGGAGCCTGAGATCCCAGGAGTGCGGGGCGTCTGCAGGGTGGAAGAGTGGGCATGTGGGTGGCAGGACCAGACTGGTATGAGCTGAAAAGGCATGGGGAGAAAGCCAGAGTCGGAGACAGCGACGGGGAAGGCATAGCATCGGGACTGAGGGCGGACACCCCAGCCCTGGGAAAAGCCTTTGCTCAAGCTCAGCAAGCTGCTGAGGACACAGTTCCCTGCAGGCTCGACATTTTAAGCTTCTTATGTTTTGACCGTTTTCATTTTAAATGGCTTTAAAACCAAAGTATCTAAAAATGTTTATATAAACTAATTTTGTTAAAATGATGTTTTCCTAATTGGGCTAGTATCGGGCACTTGGCCGTTTTTTTTTTTTTTTTTTTTTTAGGCGGAGTTTCACTCTCGTTACCCAGGCTGGAGTGCAATGGCGCGATCTCGGCTCACCGCAACCTCCGCCTCCTGGGTTCAGGCGATTCTCCTGCCTCAGCCTCCTGAGTAGCTGGGATTACAGGCACGCACCACCATGCCCAGTTAATTTTTTGTATTTTTAGTAGAGACGGGGTTTCACCATGTTGACCAGGATGGTCTCGATCTCTTGACCTCGTGATCCACCCGCCTCGGCCTCCCAAAGTGCTGGGATTACAGGCGTGAGCCACCGCGCCCGGCCCCACTTGGCCGTTTTAAATGAGATCGTAAAGCAGCTCTCGTTTGCTGCGGCTTGGCTCTGCCTGCAGCTGCTATGATGGACTCAGAACTCCTCTTATTTCCACCTCACAGAGGTGGGGGACCCTCCAACCAGCGGGGCCAACAGACAACCCACCTTCTCCGAAAGGACAGCAAGGCCGGAGGACCCCTCACCCACCCCACACAAGCTTCCCACGCCCAGCGTTCTAGAGAAGCAGCGTGCTGGTTCACACTCGGCCCTCTAGAGATACTGAGTGTCCCCGGGAGCTGGGGAAGCCGCGGCAGCCGCGCCCACGTCCCACAGCTCGCACTGCCCTCCAGAGCCCACGCTCCTCACCAGCTTCTCTGGCCTCGGCGTCCGCGGCTGCAGCCTCCCCCTGGCTCCACAGACGGGCACACTCCTCCCTCAGTGCCGCCTGCTCCCGCACCGCCTGCTGCAGCTGCCGCCTCAGGCTCTCCAGCTCCAGAACCAGGCGGTGCTCAGAATCCTCCTTCCCGGCCAGCGCCTTCTGCAGATCCGCAGTCTCCACCTTGAATCCCTCGAGGGTACCTTTGGGGGACACAGAGATGCTCTGAGAAAGCCAGCCCTGGGTGCAGGGCTGACATCACCCCGTATCCACACCTGCTCCATGGTTTGCACTGAGACCTTAAGCAAGGAGACCCGTGAGACGGGGCCACGGGTAACTGAGGACGGCCTGCTGGGAGGGAGCAGCCCGGACACCGCCCCTGAGGGCAGCAGAGCTGAGAGCCGGAGGTGTCTAGGACCAGCTGAGACCCTGAGAGACGGGGCCACGGGCAACAGAGGACAGCCTGCTGGGAGGGAGCAGCCCGGACACCGCCCCTGAGGGCAGCACAGCTAAGAGCTGGGGGCCTCCAATGCAGCTCCCAAACACCCTGTTCCTCCCAAACCATGGGTACCTCCCACTGTGGGCTCTGTTTCACATTTCACTTTTCAAACCCCATTCCGCAGGCCTCCTTCCTTCAGCGAGGCCGGGCCTGCTCCCGTAACGGCTCCAGGCGCCCGAGGCCCCGCGCTGCTCACCCTGCGTCTTGTGCAGCTCCAGCGCCAGCTCTGCCTTTGCTGCGCTCTCCTCCTTCAAGCACTCCAGCAGCTCCTGGTGCTTCCTGACAACCTGTGCCGTCTCCTCATTTTTAAAACTAAATTCTTTTTCAAAACGAGAATGAATTTGGCGTGCTTCTTCCAACTGTTAAAACACATTTACAAATCAAAACTGCAGATCAAAAATAACTGAAGCTTACGTTCCTCCTACCCCCAGGCCTTTCAGGCCATCACCACCAGGGCCCCAGTCTCCAACGAGGACCCTGCACGCGGGCAACAGTCCCTCCCGGCCTCCCAGCTCAGCCCTGGTCCCTCTCTCTTTCTCCAGACACTCCCCTGGCAAGTGTGTCCAGTCTGGGACTCCCAGATCATCTATAGGCTGAGGCCCAGAGTCACCTCTGAATGCAAAACTTAGCAAAAAATGATTTTTTTTCCTTTGAGACAGAATCTCGTTCTGTCACCCAGGCTGGAGTGCAGTGGAACAATCATGACTCACTGCAGTCAGCCTCGGCCTCCTGGGCTCAAGCAATCCTCCTGCCTCAGCCTCCTGAGGAGCTGGGACCACAGCTGCATGCCACCCACGCCTGGCTAAATTAAAAAAGAAAGTAAAATTTGTACAGACGGGAGTCTTGCTATGTTGCCCAGGCTGGCTCAAACTCCTGAGCTCAAGTGAGCCTCCTGCCTCAGCCTCCCAAAGTGCTGGGACTATAGGAGTGAGCGCTGTGTCTGGCTGAAAAAGGATCTTTGATTGCTTTCCATGTGTTCCTATTTAATGTCTTTTTTAATTGTCTAAAATGTTCTAAAAGGATTTAAAAAACAATTTCCTTTTTTAGTCATAATCTCTAAACATGAAAACATTCCATATGGAGTTGCAATGGTGCATGAAGCGAAGTAAAATAAATGTGCCTGTGTATTATCCAAATTAAACTGATTCTATCGCATTCACAGCAAGCCCACTTCCTCATCTGATTCAGAAAGGCCTCCTCCTTGGGGAGAAACCCACGAGACTATGGCTGACGCCAGCGTCCACCAGGCTTGTGAGGCAAATCAGCTACTCAGTCCTCACGTCTCCACAGGACCCCGGGAGCCTGGGCCTCACCTGCCTGCTAGAGTCCAGGGCCATCTCCAGGAGTCCGTCCACGGCCAGGCTGAGGCTCTGGAAGATCCTCCGGATGGGCTGCTCACATTCCCGCACACTTTCTGGGCTCATGAGAAAGCTTTCACGCACGTGGCTGCTAATCTCAGCCACAGAAGACATCTCTGCACATTCAGACAAGGTTCTGTCCAACTCCGGCACAGCAGCATCAGACCACGTCTCCTCCAGCGCCGGAGCTGAAAGACGGGCAGATACCGGCACACGTGGCTCAGCGAGCAAGCTGGCCGCAGCCACGACAGTCACAGCCACAGCGACAGCGACAAGGCATCTCAGAACGAAGGCCCAGCCGAGAACCGAGACAAGACAGCACCGTCGCAGGGGCTGGCAAATTGAGCCCAGACCCCAGTCTCGGCCTACTCTAAGTGCAGGAACTAGTAGGCAACCAGGAAAGCAGTGCCTTCCTGGAGGATCCTCTCCGAGAGCTCCAGGCCCACACAGGGGCTGCAAGCACAGGGCGGGTGGCTGGGGGCCTGGTCCTGGCACGCTCACCTGCCGACAGGGCCAGGCCTGTGCCCGCGTCGTCCAGACAGAGCCCCACACGCTCCCCAATCCGGCTCCTCAGGGTGATGGCTGCCCTCAGCGTCTCTCCAAACAAACCCAGCAGCCTGCGCAGGGCGTCTTGGAGGGCCCCTCTGAGACAGGAAACACCCATCAGGTAAGCCGGTCACGGCAGGGGAACCTACCCCGGATACTGCTGAGGGGCTGCCCACAAGTCTGCATGACTCGGCCCACAGCCACCTGTCCCTGCGGGGCCGGAAGACACAATCCTCACTCCCACGATCACGGGAAGCTGAGACCACAGACAAGACAACCACGTGGCGCCCACTCCAGGACGTGGGCTTCCTAGGTGAGGTCTTCCTGATGCCAATTCTGATTTGCAAAAGGTGCCGTATTATGAACACAACAAGCCCGTCCTGCAGGTATGCGACGTGGGCGCATAGCGTAAATCACCCAGGAGCAGCACACAGGCTCCGTCTCTCCCCTGGAGCTCACCAGCCAGCGGTTTTACAAGATGTCTGTCCGACACCAATCACGCCTAAGCCACACGTTCACAGGAGTCACACGGTGAGAGGAGGATGGCGTCCCCGAGCCTCCCTCTGGGCCTCGTGGACGTGTGGTCCGAGATGCTTCTGTTTTTACACACAGGGGCTCCTCCACGCCTTGCTCTCTGCACTGCGATTTAGGGGCAGCCCTCCCGACTGCGACGCTGCTGAGGAAGGGCAGGCTGACCCCACACCTACACGGCTGGCCCTCCCTCCACTCCGCTCACAGTTCTAACCCCCAGAGCCCAATCCTGCGGAGCAGACGCTGAGGACTGACTCAACGGAGACCATGAGCTGAGACCTGCAGAAGCGCCGTGCAGGCCCCGAGGAGCCCAGGACTCTGGGCGAATAACACGGAGGGGGAGTCCTGAGGAGAGAATGCCACCCACTCCCTGGCACACTTCCAGCCCCGAAATGCCCAACTCTTGCAGGCAGCAGGGTGTTGGCAGCTGCCCCTCCTCACGACAGGCACTCCCTCCAGCCTACAGGGATGGCAGGCTCACCTCTGTGCCCCTCGTGTTTAGAGCCTGGGCTACCCCACCCACCACCCACCTCCCACCTCGACACCCCTTGAGTTTACAGCACAGGCTGCCCCACCCACTGCCAACCTCTGTGCCCCTCAGTTTAGAGGCTGGGGGGCCACCTCACCTGCCGCTCACCATGGCTCCGGTGACTCAAGAGAGTCAGCACCAAGCTACAAGGTGCCCACAGCCAAGTGCAAGGAAAGGCAAGGTCCTCAAAGAAAAATCACAAAACTTGATGAAAAGAACAAAGGAGATCTGCACAGACACGCCCCAAACACGGACGGGCCCTCAGCGTGACAGATGCCAACGCTCCAGAAACAGCTGTGAACTCAGAGAATCCCTTCAGCCTGACCCAGTCTCCTGACCCTTGATGGGCTCTGGGGTGCAGTCAAACCCAGTCCACGGCTTCAGGACACAGGAGCAGGACACAGATGCCTCAGGCGGGACACACCACAGGAGCAGGACACAGATGCCTCGGGCGGGACACACCACGGGAGCAGGACACAGAGGCCTCGGGTGGGACACACCGATGGGAGCAGGACACAGACACCTCGGGCGGGACACACCACAGGAGCAGGACACAGATGCCTCGGGCGGGACACACCACAGGAGCAGGACACAAGACGCCTCGGGCGGGACACACCACAGGAGCAGGACACAAGACGCCTCGGGCGGGACACACCACAGGAGCAGGACACAGAGGCCTTGGGTGGGACACACCGATGGGAGCAGGACACAGACACCTCGGGCGGGACACACCACAGGAGCAGGACACAGAGGCCTCGGGCGGGACACACCGATGGGAGCGGCCAAAGACCCACGCAGGGGGACGGGGAGGACATGCACCGGCCAACTCAGTGCTGAGTCCACTGCCCAGACAGGTGCAAGAAAGAACGACGGAAGAGCTGCAGGCTCACCCCAGAGTCACACAAAAGCAAAACGTAAAACCCTGTGAGATGACCTGGGGAAACCTCTATGGTTTCAGAATAGCAGTTTCTTAATGTCCCAAACGAGATAATGGGGCAGACAAGCCTGAGGGATGGCATTGCCGCAGGTGAGGAGGCGCCAGGGCAGGACACAGGCCTGGACCCATGCACTCGGGGGAGGCGACCCTGCAGCCCGTGGTGAGCACACGCATGCCCTGCCCTGAGAGAGCCCTCAGGGCTGGGTGCTCAGCCCACTGCCTGCAGGTCCCCAGGCACAGGCTCCCAGTGCAGAAAGGAACGGGCAGGGTTACAGCCACTGCTCAGGCCAGTCTCAGAAACACACGTGACACAGAGAGATGTGTGAGGCACAACGTTCTCACACAGTCCAAGCCACAGGAACCACGAGACGTGCAGGCCTGCACCCCACGTGGGGACGCCGATACCTAAAGGGAGGGGCCGGGCTCTGGGTGGGAGGAGAGGGACGGGGTTTCCCAGGGAGGCTAGATGGGAAGCCGAGACACAGCAGGCAGGCAGGCGTGTGCTTCCAGCGCTTACAATCTTCTTAGGTGAGAGGAATAAGGAGGCCGGGTCCCCATCCACCAGGAAGTCAGTGTGCACGGTGGCACCGGCCATGGGGCCAGGAGCCGGTCAGCCAGGGACCAATGGCCTCCACATGACCCAGAGGGTGCAGGCAACCACGAGGCAGCCCCGGGGCCGAGGACACACTGACCTCTCGCTGTGGGACAGGTCGGCGTCGGCCCTGAGCATGGAGAGGAGGTTTGCACCTTCCTGGTTCTCCCGCTCCCGCCTCTGCTGCAGCGCCTCCAGCTCAGCACGGCACTCTTCTATCTCGTGACTCAAGGAGAAAACCTGGTCTTTCAGCTATGGGGAAAGATTGTTAATGCTTTAGTTAAAACGATATGGTTAAGAGTCAATGGCTGTCAGGGACTTTCAACGTAACGATCACTATTCGAGTCTCTGACGTAGGACTTTTCAGCTCTGCGATGGCGTGAAAGCGGAAGGCATTCTGGCGCGTTCCTCGACACACGGTGCCTTGACCAACAGCGGTAGAGACGCGGCCCCCGCACAGGCCAAGGAGCACATTTAATAAAAATACAGCAGGGGCCGGGCGCGGTGGCTCACGCCTGTAATCCCAGCACTTTGGGAGGCCGAGGCGGGTGGATCACGAGGTCAAGAGATCGAGACCATCCTGGTCAACATGGTGAAACCCCGTCTCTACTAAAAACACAAAAAATTAGCTGGGCGTGGTGGCGCATGTCTGTAATGCCAGCTACTCAGGAGACTGAGGCAGGAGAATTGCCTGAACCCAGGAGGCGGAGGTTGCCGTGGGCTGAGATCGCGCCATTGCACTCCAGCCTGGGTAACAAGAGCGAAACTCCGTCTCAAAAAACAAAAAAAATACAGCAAAGGTAAACGAGGTGCTGATTCAAGGTGAAAATTATGGGCAGGTTTTTCCTCCATTACTCATCATTTACAAAAGAGGAATCCATTGGCATCCCCGGCTGGAGCCTGAGGCCAGCGGAGGGAAGGGGTGGTTCATCAGAGATCCACTGCTCCAGCAGCAATCCCAGTAAGTCACTGTGACTGGTCATTCACAAAAGTCAGGTGCCAGGCAGACAAAGATCTTTCTTTTTGAAACAGGGTCTCATTCTGTCACCCAGGCTGAGTGCAGTGGCCTGACCATGGCTCACTGCAGCCTCAATCTCTGGAGCACAAGCAATCCTCCTACTCAGATTCCTGAGAAGCCGGGACTACAGGCGCGTGCCACCACACCTGACTAGCTTTTTAATGTTTTTGTAGAGACAGGGTCTCCCTATGTTGCCCAGGCTGGTCTCGAATTCCTGGGGTGGAGGGGTCCTCCTGCCTCATCCTCTGAAGTGCTGGGATGACAGGTGTGGGCCACAGTGCCAGGGGAGGGAGAATAGGCGGTGAGAGTCTAATGGGGACAGAGTTGAATTTTGCAAGATGAAGACATGGGGATGGCTGAATGCACCTCCACCATGGAATGAGGCACCGAAATAGGGTTACGGTGACTTCTAGGCTACACGTGCTACCACCAAAAGAAAGCGATTTTTATGCTGTACGTGTCTCATGACAACGGAAAGGCACGTTCTACACACCTGCTGGACTTGCTGATTCTTCTTTTGAAGCTGCAGAGACAAAGACTCCTTCTCCTCTTGGTGAAAAGGCTGTGGCTGTGCACTCTGGAGCCTGTGTGTCTCTTCTTTTTCAGGCAATGTAGCTTTCTTTTCACTTCCAAATTCAGCCTGTACACATGAGTAACAATAAAAAAATACCAGTAAGTTAAAAAATGCATTATCTGCGATTAGCCAGAATTCAGCACCTTCAGCAAATATCCACGGAGCTCCCACGCTGCACCAAGAGCCGCCACTCACAGAAAACACGCGCTCAGAGACTCTGCAGAGAACACGAAGTCCTGGTTTCAGGGACAAAAGTCCGCACCGGTGACAGCTGCATGTAAAGAGCACTGCTCACCACCATTCCTAAAGGGTTACCGTAAGATCTTTAAGAGTCACATTAAGAAGTTCACCATCCTGGGATTACAGCCATGAAAATCGAAGATACTTGGAAACCTAGGTTCCTTCCCTTTTAAATTTTATTATTTTCTTCCTAAATAATAAAGACTTTTCAATAAGGTTCAATAGATGAATTAAACCATTTATATTTATATGTGTGTGTATATATATATATATATTTTTTTTTTTTTTTTTTTTTTTTTTAAGGACTCTTGCTCTGTCACCCAGGCTGGAGTGCAGCGGTGTGATCTCGGCTCACTGCAACCTCTGCCTCCCAGGTTCAAGGGACTCCCTTGCTTCAGTCTCCCGAGTAGCTGGGATTATAAGCGCCTGCCACCATACCCGGCTAATGTTTGTAATTTTTTTTTCAGAGACAGGGTTTCTAGTAAAACCTGTTGGCCAGACTAGTCTCGAAGTCCTGACCTCAAGTGATACGCCCACGTTGGCCTCCCAAAAGGCTGTGATTACAGGTGTGAGCCACGGCACCTGGCCAATTAAATTAATGAAATAAGCTTATTTTTTAAACCTATACAAGTAGCACTTCTAGAATGGCAAAGTAAGGACCTCCAAAATCTGTTCCTCTATAAAAGAAAAAGTGGTAAAAACCATCAAAACCAACGTTTTCAGAGCTGCGGAAATTCGGGCAGGTTTGCGACCATCCAGAGCGTCTGTCAGAACAAGGATCGGGTGTTAACTTTGCTCTGACCCCAAAGCTCCTCTCCAATCTGACAGACCTGAAAACCAGTAGCTGCCAGGGTAGGAAAGGGGACCCCAAAAGTGCCATGCACAAGTGCCCGAGCCCACCTGCTGGGCACCTCACTGCCATGGCTGGGTCAGAGCTCTCTTGGTGTCAAAGATTCTACCCCAGGGCACTTGCTGGAAACAGTCCATGGCGAGCGTTTAACGGCACAGCTGCAGCCACCCACAGCAGAGACGCCAGCTGGGACTAATAAGGGGCTGCAGGGAACACACCTGAGAATGAGACGTCCACATGGGCTCAGAAAAGCTCTGGCATCTTCTGGGGCTCTACATAGCGTGAACACGTCCAGGGCTGCGCCCACCCTGGACGGGCCCGAGAGGCCCTGGGCTGGCCGCAGCTGACCATGCAGCTCTGCACAGCCGGGGTGAAGGCCAGGGCTGGGCCATCCACCGCCCGCCAGAGCCCCGAGGGCACAACACACAGGGCCCTCAGCAGAGACAAAGACGGAAATAGAGCTCCCTCAATCCCTGGAGCTGAACGCAATCACCGAAAAAAATCCACTAGCGGGGGGCTCAGCAGCAGACCCGAGCAGCGGGTAGACAGAAGTCGCACGCTGGAAGACGGGCCAGTTCACAGGGTCCAGTCAGGGAACAGACAGAAACACGAAAAGACTCAGCAGAGCCTCCAAGGCCTGTGGGGCACCGTCAACCCAGACAGACGGAGAGAGACGGGCAGAGGGAACCCGTGGAGCCGTGACAGCCAAAACCTCCTAAATTTAATGCAAATAACAATAATAAGAACAATTCCCTCATCCAAGCTTAATGAACCCCAAGTCAGACAAACTGACAGAGACCCACTCAACCATCACAGTCCAACATCAGCAGAGTTCAGGACAAAGCCTGAGGGCAGCTAGTGCACAGGGGGTAGATGGGCATGGCTCAGGACACACAGCCCTGGAAGACGGGGTCACGACGCAGCCTGGGGAGACGGGTGAGGCTCACGACACACAGCCCTGGAAGACGGGGTCACGACGCAGCCTGGGGAGACGGGTGAGGCTCACGACACACAGCCCTGGAAGACGGGGTCACGACGCAGCCTGGGGAGACGGGTGAGGCTCACGACACGCAGCCCCGGGAAGACGGGGTCACAACGCAGCCTGGGGAGACGGGTGAGGCTCACGACCTGCAGCTCCGAGGAAACAGGCAAGGCTAATGACATACAGCCCTGGGAAGACGGACACGGCTCGTGACACGCAGCCCCGGCCGACAGGAGGCGGCAGGGAGCGCTGCGCAGCGCTGGAAAAGCCTGTGGACCCTGAAGTCCACATCCAGGAAATGATCCCTCAAGGATGAAGGAGAAATTATGACATTCTCACAAAAACAAAAGCTGAGAGGATTCATCAACAGCAGACCTGTCCTGCGAGAAATACCAGAGGAAGTCCTTCGGGCTGAAACAGAAGGCCCCAGACTGTTATTCCCAGGAAGAAACAGGAGCAGCAGTGCAGGTAACAGAAGACAACACAACGTGGCTTTTGTTTATAGCTCTTCTTCCTCCTGATTTCAAAGACAAGTGCACAAAGCAACGGGCACAAAAAGATATAAAGACGTGCCTGGGCCGGGTACAGTGGCTCAGTGCCAGTAATCCCAGTACTTTGGGAGGCCAAGGCAGGCGGATCACGAACTCAAGAGACCGAGACCAGCCAGGCCAACACGGTGAAACCCTGTCTCTGCGAAAAATGAAAAAATTAGCTTGGCCTAGTGGCACACACCTGTAGTCTCAAGTACTCAGGAGGCTGAGGCAGGAAGATGCTTGAACGCGGGAGGCAGAGGTTGCAGTGAGCCGAGGTGGCGTCACTGCACTCCAGTCTGGTGACAGAGCGAGACTCTGTCCAAAAAAAAAAAAAAAAAAAAGATCTGCTTGTTACGACAATATGAGCGCAAAGGGCAGAGGAGGGAATGAAGCTACACTGGCAAACAGTTTTGTGAACTTTTTAACATTAAGTTGCTATTAATCCAAACCAGACCGTCAGAAGGTGCGTGCTGTAATGCTCAGGGCAAGTGCTAAGGAAAGAGCTCAATATACGTAGCAGTCCCCTTTGTCTGCGGTTTCAGTTACCGTGTTCAACCTCATTCCGAAAATATATGAAAAATTCCAGAAATAACTCAGGAGTGTTAAAGTGCCTGCCATGCTGAATGGCTGGCTGAGATCTGGCAGGCCAGGGCGGGGTCATCCCTCTGCCCAGAGAGCCCACGCTGCAGGCACCACCCGCCCACACGCAGGCATCTCGGTGATCAGACCGACTGTGGCAGCATCACAGTACTTGTGTTCAAGTCACCCTATTTCACTTGATCGCGGCCCCAAAGCGCAGGAGAGGTGACACTGCAATTCAGATGTGCCGCAGACGCCATAACGGGATTCCTCCGAGTTAACAGTCGATGACGGGTATGCAAAGGGAAAAACGGCATCCACGATTTCAGGCACCACTTGGGGGTCTTGGAACGCGTCCCCTGTGGGTAAGGGAGGACCACTGTATGGTGAAGTAAACATCATGGAAATTTAAGCTAAAAAAAGGTAGTGATGGAGAAATACAGGGACAAAAAGGACAGAAGATATACAGAAGACAAACATCAAACACATACTGACACACGCTATGACACGCGTGAACCCGGGAACACAGCGAAAGCAGAAGACACAAGGTCAGGCACACCTGCCTCAGTCTACGACGTAAACGTCCACGGGTACGGACGGCAGACCGGGCACACCTGCCTCAGTCTGTTTACATAAACGTCCATGGGTACGGACGGCAGACCGGGCACACCTGCCTCAGTCTGTTTACATAAACGTCCACGGGTACGGACGGCAGACCGGGCACACCTGCCTCAGTCTGTTTACGTAAACGTCCACGGGTACGGACGGCAGACCGGGCACACCTGCCTCAGTCTGTTTACATAAACGTCCACGGGTACGGACGGCAGACCGGGCACACCTGCCTCAGTCTGTTTACATAAACGTCCACGGGTACGGACGGCAGACCGGGCACACCTGCCTCAGTCTGTTTACATAAACGTCCACGGGTACAGACGGCAGACCGGGCACACCTGCCTCAGTCTACGACGTAAACGTCCACGGGTACGGACGGCAGACCGGGCACACCTGCCTCAGTCTGTTTACGTAAACGTCCACGGGTACGGACGGCAGACCGGGCACACCTGCCTCAGTCTACGACGTAAACGTCCACGGGTACGGATGGCAGACCGGGCACACCTGCCTCAGTCTGTTTACATAAACGTCCACGGGTACGGACGGCAGACCGGGCACACCTGCCTCAGTCTGTTTACGTAAATGTCCACGGGTATGGAGGGCAGACAGCAGACCTCCAGGAACGGGGGAGAAGGGAGGATGAGAAGTAGCTGCTAATGCGTGGGGGTGTCTTCTGTTTTTCCTTAATTTTCATTTAATTGTTTTTGAGGCAACATTTTCGTGTCACCCAGGATGGAGTGCAGCGGTGCAATCTCTGCTCACTACAGCTTCAAGCTCCCGGCCTCAAGCGATCCTCCCACCTCAGCCTTCTGAGTAGCTGGAACGATGTGGGCGCGCCAACACACCTTGCGAATGTTTTTATTTTTAGTCTTGAAGTCCTGGGCTGCAGCACTCCTCTTGCCTCAGCCTCCCAAAGCACTGGGACTATAGGCTTGAGCCACTGGGGGTTTCGTTTTGACGTGATGCAACGTTTTAGAATAAAGTTTTCTCAGATGTAAGGTAAGTGAGGACAGACCCTCAGCAGAACAGGTATGGTAAGCAGCAGACTGAAATATAGAAAGGCCTGACAAACGGTGCCTAGAAAAAGCTCAGCTGTAAGAAACGAAGTTATGTTCCAACCTGGCATGTGAAAAGGTAATTACAAAGTAAGCTTCTTATCTACTTAGCAGGCAGGAAAGGACAGCACTGAACTGGGCTCCTCGGAGGTGGGACCTGCTACCCAGGACACTTGGCCCGCTCCCCTCCCCGCCCCGCACGGCCAGGAGGGCTGAGAGCTGGGCCTCCACGGGCTTCAGCAGGAGGAAGGCGTCAACACCGAGTGAGGGCCTCATCCAAAGTCACTGGGCCAACAGTTTCAGCAAACACGTGTGACCCCGACACCAGAGATTCTCGTGATTCCCTACCTTTTCCGTGTGATAAGTCTTGGGAGGAAAAGGAGAAAGGATCGTGTGCCCCGGCGCCAGCGTGGAACTCGCTGAAGGTGCCAGGTTGGCTGTGCAGTTGCGTCTTAGTCACAGCAACCACAAACGGGTTCACACGGTACAACAGTGAATTCGCGCTCTCAGGGTGTGAGTACGGATCACTTTAATGAAACTTCCCTCCTCAATTTCATTTAGTTCCACCTGTTTGAAAGGAAGCACTTAACTTCTGAGCTGTGGCACGCTACAAACTTTCCAAACTTTAATTACCGTGCTGACGCCCCGGCCATCAGCAATGCGCCTCGTGGGGGACAGATGCGTTGATCTGGGCCAATAGCCAGGGAGGAGACAGCAGGCCAGGAGGGAGCGGTCTGAGGACGGATGCCGGCTCTGTGCACAGCAACCACAGAATGCTGGTGAATTCAAGAACAAAACCCCAAATGCTAACGAGGACCAGCAGGACGGAGGCCAAGGAGCTGGGAAGATAGGAAAATCCATCCTCAAGGCGAGGCGCCGCCATGCTGCCCACAGCCGCTCACGGTCAGTCACGGTGGACGGGCTCCTTAGGCCCAGCCAGGCCCAGACCAGGGGCTTCCCTCCTGGCATCCACAGCATCAGCTGTTTTCCCAGGGCAAACCTCTGCACTGCCCATGCCCAGCAGAGGATGTGGCAAGAGTCCAAGGCTGAAATCAGAGGACCTTTGAACACCTTTCTGAGCCACAGATGACTCTCTTCAGACAAAAATCTCCTATAGAGGGTTACTGTATAACAATGAGAAAATCAAACTTCTGCTTGAGGTCAACACAAGCGCTCAGGAGTATCTGCCACCCCTGCAGCCTGCGGAGCCTGCCCTAAGCCCGGGGCACCCCAAGCTCCGCCCCACTCAGGAGCACGGCCCCATGGCTTTCTGGATCCTGGTGTCACACACTGCAGGCAGAGAGGGCGGAGGGCGGGCTCCACAGAGAACCCTGGCCAGGGCAGGCCAACACTGCACGCAGTCGGCCGGGAAGCCCAGCATGGCAGACGGAGGCAGCGCTCCCTCCTGCTACACCCACTGGCTGTTGGAAGCTCCACACGTCCAGTCTTGACCTTCTCTTTGTTGCAGGAGGACACAGCACTGCCTGCAGGTACCACCTCAACCCGGGGGAGCCACCCTAACCATCAACACTTGGCCCCGTCCTGTCCACATACTCTCAGGCCTTCAGCGGACCTGCAGAAGACGTAGGAGGTGGAAGAGGCCAAATGAGGCGGCTCCCTGCAGGAGGACAGCCTCCGGGAGACATCTGGCAGGGCCAGGCAGGTCACAGGCACGCAGGCCCAGCAGCGAGACGGCCAGTGATCCCACAGGCCCCGGGCCTCGGCTCGGCCGCAGTGTCTGCCAGAAGCATGTGTGCTTGGCCACCCCCTCAACCTGGCTGGACCAGCTCAAAGGAGGTTTTATTCCTGCAACCACCCCCCACCAGAGCCTCTAGCCTGGAGTAAAACTCTTTAAATTGGCCGGGCGCAGTGGCTCACACCTATAATCCCAGCACTTTGGGAGGCCAAGGCAGGTGGATCACGAGGTCAGGCATTTGAGATCAGCCTTCCCAAGGTAGTGAAACCTCGCCTCTACTAAAAAATACAAAAAGTTAGCTGGGCATGGTGGCAGGCGTCTGTGGTCCTAGCTACTCAGGAGGTTGAGGCAGGAGAATCACTTGAACCCAGGAGGTGGAGGTTACAGAGATCGCAGCACTGCACTCTAGCCTGGGAGACAGCGTTAGACTCCGTCTCAAAAAACAAAACAAAACAAAACAAAAAAGCTATCTTTAAATTGACCATGTTCTGAGTTGTGAGGTCAGTAGCAGAAAAGATGTTTTAATTACAAGTTAGACCAGACTAAAAGAAAAACAAAAAGATGTTTTACAAAAAGTTATTCTAGGCCAGGCGCGGTAGCTCACGCCTCTAATCCCAGCACTTTGGGAGGCCGAGGCAGGCGGATCACAAGGTCAAGAGATTGAGACCATCCTGGCCAACATGGTGAAACCCTGTGTCTACTAAAAAATACAAAAATTAGCTGTGCGTGGTGGCGCGTGCCTGTAATTCCAACTACTTGGGAGGCCGAGGCAGGAGAATTGCTTGAACCCGGGAGGCGGAGGTTGCGGTGAGCCGAGATCACGCCAATGCACTCCAGCCTGGTGCCCGGCAACAGAGCAAGACTCTGTCTCAAAAAAAATAAAATAAATAAAAAATTATTCTCAGATTTTTCTAAAATCCACACAACTGCCAAAATAATCACGTTTTAATCATTAAGAAAATGTGATATGCTGGCGAAGAAAGAAAGAAAGTGGCATGCACAGGAGACACCCACGTCAGAACACAAAGACATTCAACTGAGGACGCATTCAGGACATTCAGACTCTAAACCACCCATGTTAATATCCTCTTAATATTTAAAAATATTAACCTATGAATAGATCTGAAGTTTTCAATCCAAGAAAAGATGACACCGCCTTGAGCACCCACACCGGCCACATGCGATTCCCTTCTGCACCCAGAGCTTTGCTTCGTGTTACCAGCCCGGGCAGTTCAGGGCGGGGAAATCTTATGGGATACATATTTCTACCAAAAAGAAATCAAGCTTACGTTTCCAGAGAACTTTCCTCACAACCAAACTCCAAAGGGCGGCAGCCCGGAAAGTAATCCAATCGCCCCACAAGCGTAGGTCAAGTCACCGCGCTGACAAGTGACTGCTATTCCAACAGGTGCAAAGATATTTAAGGCTCAGACAGGGGAAGAACAGGACATCCCAGCTATTCTGGGACAATGACCCCAAACACTCCCACATCATGGCTCAGCAGGACTTGGTGTAAGTCTCTTCGCACGGTAAAGCCTGAGGAAAAACCAGGAGAGGAGCGGCCACCACCCAAGAAGCATTCTCACCAGTCCCCGGCCTGCAGATCTACCAACATGCTCGTGCGAACGAGGGAAGGCTGACCAGCATCACGGGAACAAAACAGATCCCGATGTGAGCCCGCCAGGAAGACACCGGCACGTGGGCTGGACTTGGGATGAAACGCAGGGGTCGCTGAGGGGGTTCTAGGTGAGGACGGATCACGGCCGTGCCGTAGCTGAGGGTGTTCTAGGTGAGGACGGATCACGGCTGGGCTGTACTGTGGGAAACACCTCACTCAGACGCATGGTGCTTTGGATTTGCTTCTACGTAATCAGAAGGAGAGGGCGGCTAATGCATTGTGTGTACCCCACTAGCCAGTGACCAGGGGACCTGCTTAGTTAATCTGCCCCCAAAAAGTTAATATAAAATAAAACAATACATCCTGCCTCCCCACAGCCCAACTGTTTCCTTCTGTGAAATCGGCTCCACGAAACAAGCACATGGAAGAGTATCTGACAGGCACATCCTCAGGAGCGAAGTAGACAGATGACTACCTTCCGCCTGGGCGACAGAGCAAGACCCTCCCTCCAAAACAGTCACCCTAGAAGAACAAAAGTACTAGGTCAAAGGACACAGGTGGCACACGATTTCAGAAAACTAACACCTCTTTGTGCTACACGCAGATGAAATGGACAGAATTTCTTTGGCATGAGTCAAAGACAGAGACCCGCGCGCTGCCCAGCAGGGTCAGGTCTCAGGGCCGAGCCTCAGGACTGAGGGGCCAGAGCTGTTCTACAAATCCCAGTCTACGCCAGGCTCTGAGGGCAGCAGGCGTCTACCCCACCGGGAAACCCCAGACACGTGGAGGGGCTGGCCTTCCTGTAAGAGCCACACGCGGCCAGGCACACAGACCTGCCTTTCAGCTGAGGCAGAAGTGACAACGGCGGTGAGGAGAACAACTGGGACGTGGGGTCCTGCCACCTAAAATCCTCCAGGGCCCTTCCTGAGGGACACAGGACTCCTGAGTGATGGCCCCAGGGCTGTGGGGACCAAGGAGCAGATCTCAAGAATGCCAAGGCCAGGCCTTTACACGTGGGAGAAATCTCACGTCTGTGTTTCCCTTTGTCTCTGTCACCTCGTGAATCTCACTCTGGGGACGTCCACGGGAAGAAACAGGTCAGTTCTAACCTCAAATCAGTCGCTGTGTCACCCATCCTTAGGAGCAGTCCCTCTGTGGCTAGAAATGAGATACTAGTATGTCCTTGTTTAAAACCCCCTTAGAACAGTGTTTACAAAAAGAATCACCTCAAATTTGCACAGGATGCTTCAAATAAATTACCAAACAATTACTTGTGAAGTGCTCCAAAGATAGACTCTAACCCTCCCCTCACAGAAAGGCCAGAAGATCATACAGATCCAGAACACAGAAGCAGGACGACCCCAGGCATCCACCCTGCAGAACATGCAGGGTTACATGTGCGCCTGTGCTGTGTGTGTGTGTGTGTGTGTGTGTGTGCACATCCCATAGGCCAGCAGGCATGTGCACCTGTGCTGTGTGTGTGTGCACATCCCGTAGGCCAGCAGGCATGTGGGCCTGTGCTGTGTGTGTGTGTGTGTGTACATCCCGTAGGCCAGCAGGCATGTGGGCCTGTGCTGTGTGTGTGTGTACATCCCGTAGGCCAGCAGGCATGTGCACCTGTGCTGTGTGTATGTGTGTGTACACATCACGTAGGCCAGCAGGCATGTGCACCTGTGCTCTGTGTGTGTGTGTGTGTACATCACGTAGGCCAGCAGGCATGTGCGCCTGTGCTGTGTGTGTGTGTGTGTACATCCCGTAGGCCAGCAGGCATGTGCACCTGTGCTGTGTGTCTGTGTGTGTGTGTGTGTACATCACGTAGGCCAGCAGGCATGTGTACCTGTGCTGTGTGTGTGTGTGTGTGCACATCCCGTAGGCCAGCAGGCATGTGGGCCTGTGCTGTGTGTGTGTGTGTGTGTACATCCCGTAGGCCAGCAGGCATGTGCACCTGTGCTGTGTGTCTCTGTGTGTGTGTGTGTGTACATCACATAGGCCAGCAGGCATGTGCACCTGTGCTGTGTGTGTGTGTGTACATCACGTAGGCCAGCAGGCATGTGTACCTGTGCTGTGTGTGTGTGTGTGCACATCCCGTAGGCCAGCAGGCATGTGGGCCTGTGCTGTGTGTGTGTGTGTGTGTACATCCCGTAGGCCAGCAGGCATGTGCACCTGTGCTGTGTGTCTCTGTGTGTGTGTGTGTGTACATCACGTAGGCCAGCAGGCATGTGCGCCTGTGCTGTGTGTGTGTGTGTGTACATCACGTAGGCCAGCAGGCATGTGTACCTGTGCTGTGTGTGTGTGTGTGCACATCCCGTAGGCCAGCAGGCATGTGGGCCTGTGCTGTGTGTGTGTGTGTGTGTACATCCCGTAGGCCAGCAGGCATGTGCACCTGTGCTGTGTGTCTCTGTGTGTGTGTGTGTGTACATCACGTAGGCCAGCAGGCATGTGCACCTGTGCTGTGTGTATGTGTGTGTGTGTGTGTGTGTGCACATCCCGTAGGCCAGCAGGCAGGTGGGCCTGTGTGTGTATACATCACGTAGGCCAGCAGGCATGTGCACCTGTGCTGTGTGTGTGTGTGTACATCACGTAGGCCAGCACGTATGTGCGCCTGTGCTGTGTGTGTGTGTGTGTACATCCCGTAGGCCAGCAGGCATATGCGCCTGTGCTCTGTGTGTGTGTGTGTGTGTGTGTGTACACATCCCGTAGGCCAGCAGGCATGTGCACCTGTGCTGTGTGTCTCTGTGTGTGTGTGTGTGTGTGTGTGTGTACATCCCGTAGGCCAGCAGGCATATGCGCCTGTGCTGTGTGTGTGTGTGTGTGTGTGTACACATCACGTAGGCCAGCAGGCATGTGCACCTGTGCTGTGTCTCTGTGTGTGTGTGTGTGTGTGTGTGTGTGTGTACATCACGTAGGCCAGCAGGCATGTGCACCTGTGCTGTGTGTATGTGTGTGTACACATCCCGTAGGCCAGCAGGCATATGCGCCTATGCTGTGTGTGTGTGTGTGTACACATCACGTAGGCCAGCAGGCATGTGCACCTGTGCTGTGTGTCTGTGTGTGTGTGTGTGTGTGTGTACATCACGTAGGCCAGCAGGCATGTGCGCCTGTGCTGTGTGTGTGTGTGTGTGTGTGTGTGTGTGTGTGTACATCACGTAGGCCAGCAGGCATGTGCACCTGTGCTGTGTGTATGTGTGTGTACACATCACGTAGGCCAGCAGGCATGTGTACCTGTGCTGTGTCTCTGTGTGTGTGTGTGTGTGTGTGTGTGTACATCACGTAGGCCAGCAGGCATGTGCGCCTGTGCTGTGTGTGTGTGTGTGTACACATCACGTAGGCCAGCAGGCATGTGCACCTGTGCTGTGTGTCTCTGTGTGTGTGTGTGTGTGTGTGTGTGTGTACATCACGTAGGCCAGCAGGCATGTGCGCCTGTGCTGTGTGTGTGTGTGTGTACACATCACGTAGGCCAGCAGGCATGTGCACCTGTGCTGTGTGTCTCTGTGTGTGTGTGTGTGTGTGTGTGTGTGTGTGTGTGTGTACATCACGTAGGCCAGCAGGCATGTGCGCCTGTGCTGTGTGTGTGTGTGTGTACACATCACGTAGGCCAGCAGGCATGTGCACATGTGCTGTGTGTCTCTGTGTGTGTGTGTGTGTGTGTGTACATCACGTAGGCCAGCAGGCATGTGCGCCTGTGCTGTGTGTGTGTGTGTGTACATCACGTAGGCCAGCAGGCATGTGCGCCTGTGCTGTATGTGTCTGCACACAACTTGTAGGCCAGAAGGCATGTGCACATGTGCTGTGTGTCTCTGTGTGTGTGTGTGCGTGTGTGTGTGTGTGTACATCACGTAGGCCAGCAGGCATGTGCGCCTGTGCTGTATGTGTCTGCACACAACTTGTAGGCCAGAAGGCATGTGCACATGTGCTGTGCATGCGTGCACATCATGTGGGCCACCACCCAGGGTGGTGGCACCTGGGTGGTGCAGGTGCACGGGTCCACAAGTGGGGAGACCCTGCTGCTCAAACGTAGTCCTGCACAGATGCAGAGAGAGCCGAGACCACAGCAGGCGGCAGATATGCCAGCCAGGCCCTTCCGTGGCCACCTCAGGAATCCAAGGGGGATTGCAATTGCTCAGTCTGACTCCATCTGACATAATTTGGCAAAGTGCTTATGCATATTCTGACATACAAGGTTTAAAAAAACTGGGAAAGAAACTATACTGGCCAGGTGCAGAGGCTCATGCCTGTAATCCCAGCACTCTGGGGAGGCCAAATCAGGAGGATCACTTAAGCCCATGAATTCGAGACCAGCCTGTGAAACACGGCAAGGGCCTATCAGAGCGCTGAGGCCCACCCCTGCGGCTGCCTGGCTGGCCAAGTGCACTGACACACCTGCCCCTATGAAGCTGCACCCTTTAATCACAGACCTCATGGCACGCACCACCCAGTGGCTGCAAGTGCACCTGGAAGTGCCTCAACTCTCTGATGGAGACTCAGGGCAGAGAAGCCCAGGAGGCACCCCTGTGGGAATCACTCGCGTGGAGCTGCTAACCTGCGCAGGCCCCTCCTCCCGTTCCCCCAGCTCCCCTGGACCGCCAGGCTCCGCCAATCCTCCGAACCCCCCAGCCCACCAGCTCCCCCAGCACGCCCAGCTCCGCCTGCTCTGCTTTCCGCTCCTGCATCTCTGAGCTCCTGCAGGGTCACTTGGTGCTGGCACTCCAGGAGCAGGACCTCGGCGCCCACCCTGTCCAGGGCTCCGGTCCGCTCTTCCTCCAGCAGGCATCTCTGATTGCACAGGGCCGTGACCAGCTCCTCTTGTCCAGGAAACATCTAGACATGCCACATCCCCACGCAGGGCACAGAAGGTGTTCGGGGGAAACCCCGCGAGAGCTGAGGCGAGGGACTGAAGCCTCAGCATGTCCTCATAGAAGCACAGAATTAGAGATATAGTTACATAGTTACTCCTAAATATAATCATATGTAATCACATAGCTATTCACATATAATCACAAATAAACACATCTATATAATCATATAATCTTACTAAGTCTCAGGTCAAGAAATATAAGACTGAAGTGGCGTTGGGAAAGAGGTGACCCTAAGGTAAGATGCTCTAAGCCCTCTGTCACTCCTGCATGAGGGCTGCTGGAGGACGCCTCGGCCGTGCGGCAGTGCCAGCGCTGGGAAAGTGCCTGCTGTTTAGCCAGCTAGGGACGGAGACGTCCAAGATGGCCAAGACGTCGCCTTCCTCGGGGGAGTGAGGAGAAAACTCCACTTCTCCAAGCTCTTGTGGTAGGCCTGATGGCTGTCAGGGAGGCCCGCAGACATCTGGGGACTTAACTGTCTCCACGTCTACTTTCAAGTTCTGCTTCTGCACCTGGTTCTTCTTTTTCTTAGAAGGTAAGAATTAGTAATAGTAACATAAATCTTAGTGACCTTGTTATTTCTTAACAAGTATGGAGGAAGTGCTGACGCCTTAGGTTTTCTCGCCTCGGCTTCTTCAGAGTCCTGGGCATCCTATCTCCGGGAGACGTGACTTACCTGGCCCTGTCGCTGACCACCATGACCTGATCCCAGCTGCCCTGCCCCCTGCTTTGTACTCTATAAAAGTCAGAGCGTCCAGGCACTCGAGGCCACTGCTGGTCTCCACGCCTTGGGTAGCCTCTTTTCTCTGTCTCTGTGTCTTGTGTCCTTTATTTTTAGTTTCCCGTCTCCACATCAGCAGAGAGGGATTCACGGGAGATTCCTGTAGGGCTGGACCCGACAGGAAGGTACACGTTCCACACGCTTTTCGGACTAAATCAGGTCATGGTTTGAAATACACACTTCACGGGTGAGATACATGTTCCTCCCTTCTGAATATTCTTTCAGAACTTCATTTTAAATCCACAACTTGGGAACAAGTGCTATTCTCCAAAGCATAGCACTAGAGAGCCATGAATTCGAGACCAGCCTGGGAAACACGGCGAGAGCCTATCAGAGCCTTGTGGCCCAACCCTGTGGCTGCTGCCTGCCTGTCTGTTTGTGATCACAGTCCTCAGATGCCAGTTTCAGTTTCCTTCCTTGGGACTGGAAGGAAACTGATGCTGGCATCTGAGGACTGTGGTACACCTGGGGGGCAGCTCCCAGCAGCATCAAACCCCTGTCTAAATTTTGTCCAGAAAGACAACATGGCTCTAGCCTCTCTCAAGAGGTGGGAGCAGTGGCTCACGCCTGTAATCCCAACTACCTGGGAGGCCAAGGCAAGAGGATCTCTTAGGCCCAGGAGTTCGAGACTAGCCTGAGCAACACAGGGAGACTCTGTCTCTTAAAAAACAAACAAGAATCAAACCAACAAAACACATCCCCAGGACTCCCCGGACACCTGGTGAAGACAAGGACAGTACACAGGGGCCCCAGGCGGGCAACTGGCTGCACCTCGCTCACGATGCGGGGAGACAAGGACGGTACACAGGGGCTCCAGGCGGGCAACTGGCTGCACCTTGCTCATGACGGGAGGGGCCTGAAGGTGCTCTGCTTTCCAGGAATTCCCCCGAGATCCCACGCTCAGACCACACAAAACAGCCTGGGCCAGGTGCAGAGGCTCTCGCCTATAATCCCAGCACTTTGGGAGGCTGAGGTGGGCAGATCACCTGAGGTAAGGAGTTCAAGACTAGCCTGAACAACGTGGGCAAACCCTGTCTCTATTAGAAATACGAAAAATTAGCTGGGTGTGGTGGCACATGCCTGTAATCCCAGCTACTTGGGAGGCTGAGGCAGGAGAATCACTTCAAACCAGGAGGCAGAGGTTGTGGTGAGCCGAGATTGTGCCATTGCAGTCCAGCCTGGGCGACAAGAGCAAAACTCTGTCTCAAAAAAGAAAAAGCCTGAAACATAACATGAAACCCTCACAGCGGTTAAAGGTGACACCTTTCGCCTTCTGTTCTTACACAGAGCTGAGTGAAAGCAAACAATAAACTGAAGCTTTGGAGCCTCAATGCTGTTACCCACAGTCAGGTAGGAGGAAGCCCTCCCTGGGCACGCTTGTATTGGGAAAGGAACTTGTCCACCTGGCACATCTGTGTTTATCCAACCTTGCAATTCCCTAGTTTATCATTTGGAATATGAAGAAATGTCTGACAAGGCACTGATCTGCATCATCAGCTCCAGACACAGGCGCTCACATATGCATACGTGTGACACAAACACCCACACAGACGCTCACGTGCGCATACATGTGACAGACACCCACCCAGGCACTCGCATGCATACATGTGACACAGACCCACACAGACGCTCACACGCACATACATGACAGACACCCGCAGAGGCGCTCATGTGCGCATACATGTGACAGACACCACACAGGCACACACAGATGCTCACATGCACATACATGTGACACCGACACCCAGACGCTCACGCGCACATACATGACACAAACACCCGCACAGGCACACACAGATGCTCACACACACATACATGTGACACACGGTGGAAAGACACGGGCGGCAGGGAGAGGCTGCCCTGGACTGGGGCCGGGCCCCGGCACCTTACCTGGTGCGCTCCCTGCAGCTCGAGCTCCGGGCTCGCTTCGGCTCGCAGGCCGTCCCGCACAGACTGCAGCTCCCCGTCATGTTTCTGCTTCAGTTTCTCCAACTCTTGAGTCAAAATCGTTCGGTGAAGAGAGTCCTTTTTCCGCAGTTGCTCCTCAAAGTCTGCTCGTAAGAGCTCTAGGGCCCGCCTGTGCTCCTCACGGATGGTCTGAATTTCAGACAGGTAACAGGACTCCAAAGAATCCAGGCTTGACAGATGTCTGTTCTCCAGAGCGCTGAGGTCAGCAGCATGTTCTGTCTGCAGTTCAGCCACACGTGCGGCCAGCAGAGCCCCCTGCTTGTTCTCTAAGGAGGCCGTCAGCTCGCCCAACGCGGCCTGGTGTCTGGCCTCGAGCTCTGCTGTCACCGACAGAAGCCGCTGCTGGTGTTTCTCCTGGAGGAGCTGCAGCTCCCGGGCGTGCTGCTCCTGGGCCTCCCGCAGGAAAGCATCTTGCTCCGCACTGAATTTCTCGGTGATTTCTTTACGTTCCTCTAAAAACCTACGGCAACAAAGTGAACACAAGACAAGTAAATACGCACCCAGGAAGCATCGACCTTGCAAAAGCCAAGTCAGTTTCTTACAAGGAACACCACTTCAACTGTTCTGGATTTTAACTGCTCTTACGCCTTCTCCCTCTACCACTAAGTGGGAGTGAAGAGGCACCACGAAACCACAGGAGCCCAGAGGCCAAAGGCCAGAGCCATGGGAGTCACCAGGCCACAGATCACACGCAGGACTCAGTGCCTTTGGCAAGAGCCGGCGCACACACATCCCCACCAGAGCCACACGTGGCAGGCACAACCAACCCCCTACTCACGCCAGGGCGTCTGAGTCAGCTCCCAACCAAGAATCCCAAGGTGATCTCTGCTCCTCAACAGGGAAGGGGCACTGCCCATGGGTGCCCACGGGGAGGGGCGAGACCTGAGAACCCCATGGCAGGTGAATTAAGGAGGTGCAGGAGGCACTCAGGGCCAAAGACAGAGGCAGTGAGAGTCCTAACAGAAGGACCAGCTCCCATAGGGAGGCCAAATAGGCTGGTGCCGGAGGGCCCTGCAAAGTGCCAAGGCCTCCAAAGGGTGCTGGTGACACAGAACAGATGGTAAGAGGCAGGGACACCTCTGCGCCTGGAAGCCTCTCCCAGTCACTTTCTAAACCTCGAAAACTTTAGGGACGAGTGTACGTGCTTCAGAAAAAAATGTGTATTTTTTAAAATCACCTGTTTAAGTTAAAAAAAAAAAAAACGCTTAGTGGATAAACTGCGTGTCCTTATGACACCTTATAAATGAGATTTAGCTTCTGCTGTTCAAATCTCAAAACACGCAAAGAACAGAGATGATGACTGATGCCCGCCTCACCCCGACACCACCCAGGGAGTGCAGCCTTGGGGGGACCAGAGGTGGTGACTTGTTCCAGCTCCTCATCCTAGGAGCTGCCCTTTACCCTCCAGGGCGTGTGGCCTCACAGCGACTGCAGATAGCGCCACAGCAAACCCACCTGCTCCGGGCCAGCATCAGCTGCAGGGCACAGTCCTCCTTCACTCGGAGTGCCGCAAGCTCCCCGTCCTGGGCTGCGGGTGGCTCCCGCCCACAATGGCTGCAGCGCGGGGCTTCGTCTGCCGTGAGCTCCTGTTCCAGCTGCTGCAGGCGGCCCTGCTGCTCCGTCAAGGACCTCTCCAGATCCAGGATCTGGGCTGCCTGCTGGTCCTGAAGCTGCCTCATTTCAGCTTCTCGAAGCTCAAACTTGTTTACGACGGACTGTTTCTCAGATTCAGCCTTTTCTCTCAGTTCAAGAAGCATCAATGTTAATTTCTCCTCAGCTTCCCGCTGTAGCTCCTCCCTTGTAACTTTCCAGTCCACTTCTTTTCTTCTGAATTCCTGTTTCATCAGCTGAATCTTTTGCATAGCATTATTTAGTTCTTCCTGGTGGTCTTCAACTAAACTGTGCTTTACCTACAGACAACATAATTTTATCTAAGAGGAAAGAAGCTAATGGAAAAGATGACTGGAAGAGCCAACCCAAACCCACCTCTGAAGACGGGGAACTTGCACCGCACACACACCCATTACGCTGCACACAGCAATGGGAATGATTCTCATGCTGATGAAAATGGAAGAAACCTAAAGTGAACAAATTCTAAAACTAAATAAAATGCCTCCTACATCCTGGCACCGCAAACCGACTGTTCTTTATTTCTGGAGCCTGTGGCCTCGACAGCGACCAAGGCTGAAGGCACGCATGTCGGCCGAGCAAAGGCAGCGGCTAGAAGCCTTCTTTGTTCCGACCAAGACCAGCGGCAGGACTCAGATCAGCCACAGGCCTCCCACAGGGGAACACCAACCCCACAGAAAGCGCGGCGCCTGCGGCGAGCAGGACCAGACACGAGGAGGCAAGAGCTGCAGATGGTGTGATGCTGCCGATCTGTACAAGGTCAACGCCAGGACACAGAAAGACCCGGAGCGAGGGGTGGATGAGCTGCAAGGCTCCCTGTAAAGGGTCCTGTGCAGAGGGGGATGAAGAATGCAGAAGGTAAATATTCTCATCTTTTCTTTTCATTTTTGTTTTTTGAGACAGGGTCTGGCTCTGTCGCCCAGGCTGGAGTGCAGGGCACCATCACGGCTCACTGCAGCCTCAAACTCCTGGGCTCAAGCGATCATTTATAAAGACAGGCTTTGCATGTTGCCCAGGCTGGTCTCGAACTCCTGGGCTCAAGCAAGCCTCCTGTCTCAGCCTCCCAAAGTGCTGGGACTGTTACAGGCGTGAGACACCATGCCTGACTTCCTGACTTTCAAAGAGGAAGAAAGTAAGTCAATAAACTACTGAACTCATCAATCGGAAACAAAAAACCTCAAAAAGACATGTAAGATTGACCTCAACTCCTTATTTTAAAAAAAGTTATTAAAGTTTAGGGTCCTACATCTGTGCACCTCGTCAGACCAGCCCTCCAGAGACAACGACTATGAACCGAATGAAACGTAAAAAACCCTGAAGGCCGTGGAGAGGCCTGCATGCTCAGAAGAAACAAACGGCACTGGGCCATTTCTCTTTTTCGAGCTTTTGAGTAAGAGCAGGATCTGTCCATGCTCCACTCAGAAATCCCATAATGCCTCGTGTGACCAGAAGAACTCGAGAGGGAGGGAGGAAAGAGCTGCGACGCCTGAGAGTGAACGCCGCCCAAATCTCAGGCTGACCCCGACCGTATGTTCACGGGGCAGACTCCAAAAGCAAGCCGGTTAAAGCTACAGAGGCTGAATTAACACCACGCCGCAGCCCAGCATAGCAGGGGAGCATGGAGTCTGAAGTCAGCCGAGTTAACTGTCTGCTGCAACAGAAAACCACCACTCTTTGGAGGAGCAAGACAGAACCCAGAGTCTCCAAATCTATCACTCACGGTGTCCAGGATGCAACCCGAACCTGGCTAACACATAAATAAGCGGGAAAACCTGAACCCTGCTGAAGACAAAACGCAATCAACGGAGACCAACACCAAGACAAAATCAGACCATAAAATTGCAAAGAAGGGTTTTAAACATCTTGAAATCCTGAACGAAATAACCTGTCACCTCAGACTTTCTTATGCAGCAAAAATACTCCTTAAGAAACAAGGTAAAGCTGGGCATGGGGCTCATGCCTGTAATCCCAGCACTTTGGGAGGCCAAGGCGGGCAGATCACCTGAGGTCGGGAGTTTGAGACCAGTCTGGCCAACGTGGAGAAACCCCTTCTCTACTAAAAATACAAAATTAGCTGGGCGTGATGGCGCATGCCGTAATCCCAGGTACTCAGGAGGCTGAGGCAGGAGAATCGCTTGAACCCGGGAGGTGGAAGTTACAGTAGGCCAAGATCGCGCCACTGCACTCCAGGCCTGGGTAACGAGAGAAACTCTGTCTCAAAAAAAAACCAACCAAACAAACAAAAACCAGAATCAAGGTAAAATGAAGATTTTCCAAAAACCAGAGAAGATGTGTGCGACACAACAAGTGATGCTGAGGGAGGTCCTTCGGGCGGAAGACACCAAACACACACTCACACTTCAGAAGGAACGAGGAACACCAGAAATGACAAGTCGAAGGCCATTTTTCCTCCTAATTTCTTTCAGATACAAGCTTTCCAAAGCGAATCTCCTAACACTGCACGGAGCTTACATGGGGGGGTGGATGTGACGCCCATGAAAACTGCACAGAAGATGACGGGGAGGTAACGGAAGCACCTGTGCAGTCAGAAGTCACGGTTCAGGGAAAGCAGCATCATGGCGACCTAGGTGGACTGTGCTGATAAAAGACAAAGTTAAGAGTGTGCATTCTTTTTTTTCTCTTTTCTGAGATGGAGTCTTGCTCTGGAGTGCACAGTGGCAGTGATCTCGGCTCACTGCAACCTCTGCCTCCTGGTTTCAAGCAATTCTCCTGCCTCAGGCCCCCTAGTAGCTGGCATTACAGGCACGCACCACCACACCCGCCTAATTTTTGCATTTTTTTTTTTTAGTAAAGACAGGGTTCCCCACGTTGGCCAGGCTGGTCTCAAACTCCTGACTAAGGTGATTCACCCACCTCCCAAAGCGCTGGGATTACGGGCCTGAGCCACTGTGCTGGGCCAAGAATGTGTATTCTAATCCCTGGAGCAAGCATTAAAAACATAATGTAAAGAGGAATAACTTAATACAGTCAACAGACACATTAAAATCAATTCTAGAAAATATTCAAATAATCCAAAAATGCAAGAAAAAAGGAAAAGCAGAACCAGGACCACCAGATGAACCTCACAGAAAACAAACAGTAAAATGGAAGACCTAAGTCAGCCACAGAACCACGACCACCAGATGAATCTCACGGAAAACAAACAGTAAAATGGAAGACCTAAGTCAGCCACAGAACCACGACCACCAGATGAATCTCACGGAAAACAAACAATAAAATGGAAGACCTAAGTCAGCCACAGAACCACGACCACCAGATGAATCTCACGGAAAACAAACAGTAAAACCGAAGACCTAAGTCAGCCACAGAACCACGACCACCAGATGAATCTCACGGAAAACAAACAGTAAAACGGAAGACCTAAGTCAGCCACAGAACCACGACCACCAGATGAACCTCACGGAAAACTAACAGTAAAACGGAAGACCTAAGTCAGCCACAGAACCACGACCACCAGATGAACCTCACGGAAAACAAACAGTAAAACGGAAGACCTAAGTCAGCCACAGAACCACGACCACCAGATGAACCTCACGGAAAACAAACAGTAAAACGGAAGACCTAAGTCAGCCACAGAACCACGACCACCAGATGAACCTCACGGAAAACTAACAGTAAAACGGAAGACCTAAGTCAGCCACAGAACCACGACCACCAGATGAACCTCACGGAAAACTAACAGTAAAACGGAAGACCTAAGTCAGCCGCAACAGTAATCACACTAAACATTAACAGAGTCAGCACTGTAACTAAAAGGCAGAGATGATCAGAACGGATTTAAGAACACTAACTATATGCTGTCCACATAAAATGCACTTTACCTTGAACAGATTAAAAGTAGGCCGGGTGCAGTGGCTCACATCTGCAATCCCAGCACTTTGGGAGGCCAAGGCGAGTGGATCACTTGAGCCCAAGAGCTTGAGACCAGTCTGAGCAACCTGACATAACCCCTTCTCTACAAAAAACACAAAAATTAGCTCAGCATGGTGGTGCACATCTGTACTCGCAGATACTTGGGAGGCTGAGGTGGGAGGATCCCTTGAACCTGGAAGGCAGAGGTTGCAGTGAGTCAAGACTGCGCCACTGCACTCCAGCCAGGGTGACAGCCTGTCTCAAAAAAAAAGTAAAACGCATAAAAAAAGATACATCAGACAAAATGCACATGGAGGTTGGAATGACTGTATTGATAAAAGATGAGGCCGTGGCTCACACCTGTAATCCCAGGACTTTGGGAGGCCGAGGTGGGCAGATTATGAGGTCAGGAGTTTGAGACCAGCCTGGCCAACGTGGTGAAACCCCATCTCTACTAAAAATACAAAAATTAGCCAGGCGTTGTGGTGTGTGCCTGTAATACCAGCTACTCAGAAGGCTGAGGCAGGAGAATCATTGGAACCCAGGGGGCGGAGGATGCAGTGAGCCAAAACTGCGCCATTGCTCTCCAGCCTGGGAGACAGAGCAAGACCCCGTCTAAAAACAAACAAACAAAAAAGTCACTTGGCCAAATCTGTCTTGAGCCAACAGTGCCAGAGAATGCCACAAGCTGGTGGCTGCGGGTGCAGCCGGCACGCAACTATTGGCCCATGGACCACCTGCTGGGCTCCCCACAGGGCTTCACCCTCATCTCTATTTTGCTTGAAATCCTTACCAACACCTGAGTTTAACAAACAGCATGGGACCAGACTTGCAGGTCATAACAGCTTCCGATGAAGCTGTCTCTCGATAGAGAATGAAAATCCAAAGACATTCACAGGGAGGAGCAGAGGGATGGGAGGAGCAGGACACGAATGGGAACGAAAACACGGTGGCAAGCATGAGGTGGAGCCAGTACACACATGACGAGACATGACAATCTCAGTTCACTTTAACGCCACTGCTCCAGCCCGGGATGGACCCTGAGCTGCCCTGGCTGTAACCAAGCCCGTCGGGCTGTGCGGAGGCTGCTTCGCATTGCTTTGTCAACCCTTATGACAGCACGACACTGACTTCACACTCGCAAAGGGTGAGCAAGGGTGTCAGAGGACACCTCTTCCACGGGTGCAAGACAGCACAGGAAGAGCCTGGGGAGCGGGGATGCAGTTTAAGACTTGGGGTGAGCATCAGAAGCCAGCTGCATGAGCTCAGGCTCATGCCTCATCCCGGAGCCCTCTGAGGACACCTGGACAGTTTCCCTAAGAAATTCTGACTCACAGGGCTGGGCGCAGTGGACTGGGAGGCCAAGGTGGTCAGATTACGTGAGGTCAGGCACTTGAGACCAACCTGTCCAACAGGGCAAACCCAACTCTATAAAAACTACAAAAACTAGCTGGGCATGGTGGCACACATTTGTAATCCCAGCTACTCAGCAGATCACTTGAAATGGGGAAGCAGGTTACAGTGAGCTGAGATCATGCCACCGCACTCCATCCTGGGCAACAGAATGAGACTCCGTCTCAAAACAGGACAAACAAAATAAATCTTCACTCACAACTTCGCTTTTGCCCCTGTGCTGACCCTGATGAGATTCTCTCCAACCACCACCCACTACTGGCATGGCCAGGAATAGTTTCAAGAATTTATGGGACTGTCGCCCTTACAGGTGAGGCACGTACAGCACTGGGCTGTCCCCAGGGTGGCCCTCCATACACGAGAACACACGCCTTCCAAGTGCAAGAGAGCGAGGACTCGGGCGGGAGGCGCCGGGCTGTGGAGTCACTACTCACCTTCTCCAAGTCCTCCTTCAGACGGATTTCATGCTGCAACTTCTCATACAAATTCCTATTTTCTATTTTTAGGAGTTCAATTTCTTCCTTGAGCTCAGTATGAAGAAGCGAAAGTTTAACCTTGTGCTCCGTTTCCAGACCCAAGACTCTGGCTGCCACCTCCGTGTCAGCCTCCACGGCCCCGTCCTGGAGATGTACCCAGGGGAGCTCTGCGTGGAAAAGGAGCAGAGAAGACAGTCACATCGGTACCAGTCCTCGAAGGAGCCCACAGGCTGCACAGTGACCTATAAATGCTTCTGATTACAGACACTGTAGATTTCCAAGTTCTGCGCTCAGTCATGGAGGTGGGCACTACTCTCTCAAGTGTCCCCTCCCTTTTGGGAGACCTCCATGCTGCCCCAGCATAGCGCCATCCTGCCCCAGCATAGCGCCATCCTGAGTCACAAGATGTCCTGGGCCCACACAGCAGCTGCCCAGCCAGCCCAGGCTACTCCTTCAGGTCAGGTGTGACAAGTAACCCTCCATGAGTTCCCGAGTCAGCCTCATGCCTGGGACCAGATGTGGGCACACGTGTGTTACTCAGGGTCTCTGAGGCAGTCAGAAGGACAAGGCCTGAGCTCAGGGGCCTGCAAGGGGTCCCGTCCCAGCCCCTCCCCCTGCTGCTCTGTGCCTGGGCACACCGCCTCCACCAGCCCATTTCTTCCTCTGCAGAAGAGGAGAACAGAGAGAAGGCATCAGGCGGTGGCCAGGCACCAGTGGCACCCAACAGCCATGTGCCTCAAGGTACACCAGTGGGCATACAGCCCACTGCCATTTGTGGGGACAGCTGTGGCACGGGACAGACAGGAGTGAGGACCAGGTGCAGGCACCGCTGTACTGCCCCAGCTTGAAGGAGGGTCAGGCTCCCAGGACACGCGCTCCCGCCCAGCCAGCGACCCCGCCTTCAATGCCAAACCCTCATCAGGACATGCTGTCGAGGCGCCAGCCTCAGCAGAAGAGGTTGGAGCACCCCGGTGCTTCACGGAGGACTGGGATCAACCCAGGCACCTGGGCTCCCCGAGACTGTCCCCCAGAGCCAGCACCTGCCGACACCACAGCGGGGCAGGAGGGGCTCACCTTGGCTGTGCCCTTCAGAGGGCTCCTGACGCCATGCCTGTCCCAACGCTGCAGCCTCCACGTGGCGTCTGTCTGAGACGTGCCCCTCGTGCTGGATGCACAGAGGTGACTCCAGCGCTTCTAACTGGGGCCTATGGCTCTCTTCCAACTCCACCTGGAAGCATGGCAGGCTCTCCTGCAGAGAAACCACGTGGGACGAACACGCTAGTGAGCCGAGCTACCTCCTTCGCAGCTATAACCCCCAAAGGCGTTTCCCGCCACGCACAAAGAAAACCCAAACCTCACCAGGTTCTTGAGACCACACGCCATGCTCTGGTGAACCCCGCCAGCCCAAGGGGGCGCTCACATGCTGTCCCGCCCACACCCGTCTCTCAGCCAGGCCACCAGATGACACAGGAGCTGGTGGCACTGAGAGTGCTGGTGCTCTGCAGGGGACAGGTCCCTGGACTGTGCAGACCTCTCCTCAATGCTCTGAGCAGCAGGGTCACTGGGGCACATGCCCCTCGTGTTTCTCCCCGTGGCCTCACACCTCAGGCCTGAGCTCTCCTCTCAAGACCAGCCTCCTGTGACCACTGCCCACTAACAGCTGTATCCTCATCACACTCACGCCCGGAGGCAAGGGTTGGCTCTCAGGCGGTACAGGGATGCCTGGTGGGGCTGCGCACTGCACCCCTTCCCAGGCTCTCCCTCTGGGACGAGGCCTACTTGTGGGACGGCCCTGGCCACCTGTTCCAGCTGGGCCTTTCCCTTCTCTGGCGTTTCCCCCATAGCCTCTTGTGCGGCAAATCCTGTCTTGGGGTCTGTTTTGCAGGAAACTCAAACTGGCGTACAGCCCACTGCCACCCTGCTTGACCACCCTGCAGCCTCCAGCGGGTCCAGGGACCCTACTCCAGTGTGAAGGCTACTGACCACTGCGCCCAGAGGCCCCGGGTTCCCCTCCACTGCACTGGTTCCACCACACAACAGGCCACATGGTGCCACCCCTGCATCTCCTCCCTGTGTGTCCCCCGGAGCCTGACGCCGGGCTTGCTCATGCTGCACAGCAAGTGCTCCACAGCGCCATGTGTCCTGGTGGGCTCCACGCTGGCAGCACAGACCCAGAACATTCCATCATCCCAGAAGTTCTGTTTGGACAGCACTGCCCCACAGAGTTATAGGTGACAGAAGTAGCAGCATGGAAGCAATTCAAGGAAGAAATACAAAAAGCCAGCAGGCATTCTGTGCGTACTCAAGGCAAAGACACAATTTCACACGCTTCCAACTGCCAAAGTCAAGTCTGACGAATGTAGCCCACCACAGGGAGGACGTGGCCTTGCCCACAGCCAAGGCATCCCAGGGCTGATGGAGGGGCTCCAGCTCCCCTGGCCACCACCTTTCCTGATCAAACAGTGCACGGTGAGGCCCGCCCCGGAGCAGCAGTGAAGTCAGGGGCAGCATCCGCAAGACACGCAAGCAGCCTTCCTTCCATGGACGAGCCCCGGGAGGAACAGAAACGCGGGCTCTGTCCCGCGGCAGACGCCCGCCTGGAAGGTAACGAGCACGGGACTCGCCCTCTTCTCAGCGCTCGGCCAATTACCTTATGTCGCTCAGGCTCCGGTTTATCAAGGTGATCTTTTTTTTCTTTCTCAAGTGTCTCTTCGACATCCATGCAGGATGAACTGAAGGGAAAACGGTTTGTAAAAACTCTACACACATGCCCCTTTTCCACGTGCACTCCATTCTCTCCCCAGGACTGCCTGTTCACAGGTGCCTCCTCGTGCTTCCACTCAAGGAGTTCCCCAACGTGCAGGGAGTCATGGAGGCCGCAAAGCCAGGGACACGGCACAGGGACACCCAGGCCTGGCCAAGAGCATGCCTGCCAGCGACTCACACACACACGCACAGGCCTGGACGAGAGCGCAGTCATCACTGACACACACACACACGCACACACACACACAGGCCTGGACGAGAGTGCACTCATCACTGACACACACACACATGCACACACAAACAGGCCTGGACGAGAGCGCACTCATCACTGACACACACACACACACACACGCACAGGCCTGGACAAGAGCACACTCATCACTGACACACACACACAGGCCTGGACGAGAGCGCACTCATCACTGACACACACACACACACAGGCCTGGACAAGAGCGCACTCATCACTGACACACACACACACGCACACACACACAGGCCTGGACAAGAGCGCACTCATCACTGACACACACACACACGCACACACACACAGGCCTGGACAAGAGCACACTCATCACTGACACACACACACACGCACACACACACAGGCCTGGACAAGAGCACACTCATCACTGACACACACACACAGGCCTGGACGAGAGCGCACTCATCACTGACACACACACACACGCACACACACACAGGCCTGGACAAGAGCGCACTCATCACTGACACACACACACACGCACACACACACAGGCCTGGACAAGAGCACACTCATCACTGACACACACACACAGGCCTGGACGAGAGCGCACTCATCACTGACACACACACACACACGCACACACGGGCCTGGACGAGAGCGCACTCATCACTGACACACACACACACAGACGCACAGGCCTGGACGAGAGCGCACTCATCACTGACACACACGCACACACACACACACACATACCCAGGCCTGGACGAGAGCGCGCCCACTGACTTGCGCATACAGACACGCGTGCTGGCCTGGATGAGAGTGTGCCCGCCACTGACTCATGCACACACACACGGGCAGGCCACACTCGGGTGCTTGTGCCTGTATCATTTCAGTCTCGACCATAAAATGTGTTTGTACAAAAGGCCACTGGTGTCCACTGGCCTGAAATCACCAAAACTACCCCTGAACTCGGAGCATGGCACCTGTATTGCAGGAACATAGTGAAGCTGGAAACTGCTTTATTTACCTGACTTCCACAGAGTCCAGAAGAGCATCTTCCCTTGCCCCCTGCAGCCTCTGCTGTAGTAGGGTTAGGTCCTGGTAAGCTTTTTCAGCATCCCTCAGCTTCCTTTCAAAATAAATCCTCAGACGCTCCAGTTCAGACTCATGCTGGACTTCCGCTTGCTGTTGCTGCTGTTCGAAGCCTTGCTTCAGCTGTTCCAAATCTTCCACGTGAGAGGCGCATGCCAGGAGCTGCTCATGTAACTCTGCAACATGACGGAGTCACGCAATCATCTGAACATGGGACGCCCACAACAGGCCAGGCGACAGGCCAAGAGCCTGGTTACCTGTGGTGGGGGCAGAACTCAGGAAAGGGCCCGTCCCAGAACCTGAGAGTGACGAGGGACCCCTGCGGCTTAGACTATCATATGCCCCTGAAAGTGGACAGCTATCTCCCAGCAGTGGCAAGAGCCATAGGGCTGGGAACAGGAGCAGCCCTCCAAGTGGCAGGGGCGCGGTGGCCACAGCCAGCAAAAGACGGATGATGGTCCCACAGCCCCAGGAAACTGGATTCGGACCAACCCGAACAAGCCCAGAAGCAGGCTCAGGTCAGTACACGCTGGCCGACACCTGGATGTGGACTACAGGGAGGACCCAGCTGCACCACCGTGGACTTTCTGTAAGCTAACAAACGCGTGTTGCTTTAGGCCACAGAGTGAGATAATCTGTTACACAGCAACAGAAAAGCAACATGGACCTGAAGAGAACTTGTCCCCGTCACTACCGTGTTCAGGAGACTACGACCCACTGCTCTACAGTGGTTAACAGCCAGCAACGGGCACTGAAGCTGCTCACTACCACGGAGGCGACCAATCAGCGCTCTCTGCACGGGTCCTGAGAGGCAGGACAGAGACAAGCAGAGTCCTAAGCCAGAGCCAGAGCCTGCGCAGAGCAGCCGTGCCTGTGGACCCCTCAGCTTCTGTCTTCTGCAGCCTCCGGCGACAGACGTACCCCAAGGGAAAGTCAAACTGACATGCACCCGGCTCCACCTGGTCCCAACAGGGCACAGGGCTGGGAGGCAGAGCCAGGCCTAGTGTCCTGGTAACAGCGGTGGAGTCTCCGGTTCTTTCTCCTAAGTGCTCTTTGCTCCAAATCCCACCACCCACAAGGACGAGTTGGGCAGGAGGCTCTGCCTGCACCTGAGCTCCAGGAGGCGCACAGTGGCTCACCCTCCTATCCTGTGGCCCTGGGTGCCGGGGCCTGAATTGGGCTTGGCCAGCCCTTGCCCTCAGGCACCATCCTTACCAGCTGCACAGAGACCTCTGTGACATGGAAACGGAGGCCTAGGGTCGGGGTCTCCAGGTGCTCAGCCGTAGGGGGGCACCCGGAGCAGAGCTGCCCTCAGCAAGTGGCTGCAGCTGCTGGGGCATGGAGACCCGGAGAGCTGGGGCCACAGGAGCCTGGCAACAGGATGTGACCCCAGACACCGGGTAAGCCCACACACACCCAGACAGCACTCAACGGTCTTGCCAAGGCGAACGCTCAGCACCACTGGAAAGCTCTCCGGAGACGTGAAGGCACCACCCCCACCAGGGTCAGTCTCGCCTTTAGGGACACACAGGTGCACGTCACTGCTGCACTGGGCTTAGCATAGAACCAGGGCTCTCTCACAAATAAACCTCCACCTTCAGACCGTACACATCAACCTTCAGGATGCCAAACAGGTAAATCCCTCTTCTGTGCTTGCTAGAATTGTTAAATCCTAGCTTGGGGTTACAACAATAAAAAACACACAGCCTCAGCTTTTCGGGATCTGAATTTTCCAAAAGAATTCCTCACCGCTCAGCTCCTGTCTACTGGTCCTCGCAGAATCAAGCTGGGACCACAGATGCCTGATCTCTTCTTGTGACTGAGCCTTCAGGTCTTCGTACGATGCTTGAAGATTCTCTAACTGGAAAACAGCAACGCATCGAGGTGAGAACCTCATGAGCTCAAGGCCCCTCCCCCAGCAGAGACGTGTGTGGTTTTATCCTCGCCACTGTGATCCTCAGGGTCAAAGTCCACATCCCAAACCTGCAGCTCAGAGAAAGCCGGCCATGGCAGAGACCAAGAGAGCTCTGTCCGTGGCAAGCGGGATCAGTGCTGATTCCACAAGGCCAAGCACTTTCAGAATCACAGGGCCTTCCAGGTCTGCGTGTCTCAGCTGAGAAGTGGGCCCGGCCAGTTTCTATGACGGCCACAGCCGTGTGGTTTCATCTGTGTGCACCTCCCTGCTTCGGTGTGGGGGTCACACATACAGACCGCTGAATGAAATTTAGAGAGTCTTACTAGCCCATAGTACCCACGACTAGCAAACAGGGGGCTTCTACTTTCAATACTTTTAAATGAAGGAAGCAGATAGCTCTCACACTTTGACACTAAACTTTTCTGTACAATCAGCAAGAGCCCGGCCCAGCACGGCGCGATGTCCTGGGCGACGCTGCACCTGGGGTTGGCCTGTCCTCTTCGTGAGAATGGCCCCTCCTACCTTTCCCCATCGTGGGCATCAGGACCAGCAGGTGCTAGCAGCTCCCTCTTTCCCATCCATGAGGAAGAGCCTGGAAGGGCCCAGGGAGAGACTGGGGTGTGGAGCAAGGCCAGGCCTGAGCACTCTGCAGGAGAGGAGGGTGTGTGGACACGAGTCCCGCTGGGAGACATAAGGGGCCCAGGACAGGCCTCCCTAAAACCCTGGACTCCAGCTACTTCTGTATTCTTAGGTGTGTAAATCTTTCACACACCACGACTAACCCCATCTGTGATTTATGTTTTAATTTCCTGAACTGACGCTTGGGATACTTGGTCTGAGGCCTGGGTTTGTCAGGCCCCCTACAAGGACCTGGCCACATCTGCATTTTGATACAGAGTGTTTCATTAGAAAAGCATCTTGAATATACAACAGCAGAAAAAGTTTTGGTTAACTTTTCCCAGGAATCTCAGGTTTACTGGATTATGGTCAGAGGGTGTGGCCTTACACCTACCTAGTGTTTGAAATTTGTGTAATTGTCTCAGGGAGACCTGTAAAGAATATGCATTTCTAAGTGCAAGACTGAACATAATTATTAAATCAGTCTCACAGACTATATCCTTACACTTTTATTCACCACTGATGGTCTTTCTAAATTTATTTATTTTGTTTTATTTTATTTGTTTTTGAGACAGAGTCTGGCTCTGTCACCCAGGCTAGAGTGCAGTGGCATGATCTCAGCTCACTGCAACCTCCACCTCCTGGGTTCCAGCAATTCTTGTACCTCAGCCTCCTGGGTAGCTGGGATTATAGGTGCCCGCCACCACACCCAGCTAACTTTTGTATTTTTAGTAGAGATGGGGTTTCACTATGTTGGCCAGGCTGGTTTCAAACTCCTGACCTTATGTGATCCACCCACCTTGGCCTCCCCCAACGTGCTGGAATTACAGGCGTGAGCCACCACACCCAGCCAGTCTCTTTAAATTTAGTACTTAAGTTTTAGCAAATAACATAATGTGAAACAGCCCAATTCCAAAATCTTTTAAAACTTCCTTAATATACCAAGTAATTAAAATAACTTCAGCTGCTGCCCACCTCCAGCTGTTTTTCTTTTTCATTTTCTTTGAACTTTAACTCCAAGTCTTCTAAATACCGGCAGTGCTTGGACTGCAGGTCTTCACGTAACTTTTCAATGGCTGCTTGATGTTGACTCTCCAGGTTCCTCAGGGCCCCTAGAATGGTAAAGCAACCTCACTTGGTTTACAAGACAGGGACCCCAGTAATGATAACGGTGCATGCAGAGCACTGCCACCCAAGGCCCTGCCCTGGGCATCCCGCATCCCCTGGACCCCTAGTGTGAGTCTCACACGCCTGATGGTGCACCACAGTGGGGCACGGACATCACCTACCCATGCCATCCCACCATGAGGGTTATGCTGGAACACGCACGCGTTTCAAAAGTGAACCAGCACAACGCGGCTGTTTTGGTAATAATTTAGCAACTGAGCATGTCAGGAAAATCTCTGAAACAAAGATCAGGAAGGTTTAAGGATCCTGAGAGCCCTGTGACCCATGGCGGCCACCAGCCTGTCACATGTGCACGGAGCCATCCAGCATTTAGAAGCGAAGGCAGGTTGTTTCCTATGCTCTATGTTAGAGGAAAAAAAAAAAAAAAAAGCAAAGGCAGGAAACGTGTGCTCCATCACGCATGGTGACATGAACGGCATTCCTTCCAGTATCACCCAGGAGAACTCAGTCCCACTCCACACTTGCTCATTTTCATTACTCACATTCAGCTTGGTTTTTGTCTTGAAAAATCTTCTCCAACTCAACTTTCTGTTCTGCCAATTCTTTCTGAAACTGGTTTTGTAAATCCTTCATTTCTGACTGATGCTTTGCAGACAATTCTTTGCGTAGATTTTCTAAACATAAATCTTTTTCAGATTCCCAGTCTTCCTTCAGGGTCTAATTTAAAAAAAAAATTAAAGTCAATAGTTGATTATCTGTGCTAAAGAAATTTAAATCACACAGTCAAAACTCATGAGGAAGCCAGGCAAAGTGGCTTATGTCTGTAATCCCAGCACTTTGAGAGACTGGGCGGGCAGATCACCCAAGCCCAGGAATTTGACACCAGCCTGGGCAACATAGTGAGACCCCATCTCTACAAAAAAATGCAAAAATTAGCTGGGTGTGGTAGCACGTGCCTGTAGTCCCAGCTACTCGGGAGGCTGAGGCAGGAGGATCAAATGAGCCCAGGAGGTCAAGGCTGCAGTGAGCTATGATTGTGCCACCGCACTCCAGCCTGGGGAGGCAGAACGAGACCCTGTCTCAAAACAAAACAAAAAACAAGAACGGGAGTCATCGTCCCCAACTAAACTGTCCTGACAGGCCTGACACCCAGTCGCTCCCCTGAGTGCTGGCAGGACAGAGAAGCAGAAGCATCCAGGAGGCAAGCAGCCGAGAAAAGTCAGGACCATCCACCCCAGAACAGAGCAGCCTCTGCACACGGCGAGAAAGGACCACCTACCCCAAAACAGACCAGCCTCTGCACAAAGTGAGCAAGAACCACCTACCCCAAAATAGACCGGCCTCTGCACACAAGGCATAATCTACACAGTCACCCTCAAAGCATTAGAAATGCATCTCCCTACAATACCCAGGAACCAATGGCCACTTTGCCCACCTTCACCCAAGGGCTGGTCTCTGTCCCAAGTGCTCTGAGAAATGAATCCCACTGCCTGGGTCAGAGGAGCAGGTGACTGGAACACAACCCCAAGCCTGGACTGACATCCATTGCCTGCCAATGGCCTGACAGCTGCCCAGATGCCTGGCTCAGGAAGGGCCTCCACACTCAGCACTGCAGACGGCTCACCCCTCTGGCAAAGGGCCTGGCAATGACGTGGCACTACCCGCGGTCCCCTAGTGAGGCCACCCGCAGCAGGTGCAACCCACCCCACCAGAAACCTCCTCCCTGTTTGGTATTCTCCCCAGCGCCCCAGCACCCACACCCCATGCACTGCAGTTAACTGCCACGTCCACGTGGGCAGAGGCTGTGTCCCAGAAGACACTCAGGGGCAGGCCACCGGGGGCACTCGGAAGCCAGCAGGGAGGGGCAGATGAGCGCCTTTATGTTATACAAGTCAATGTAAAACACAAAACACGCTTTCTGACAAATGCAGACTACGTAAACACGGAGTGCAACACACTTTCATCCAGCATACGCTAATAAAGCCTCGACTGGCTTCTGTCCGAATCCAGGCGAGGAGCGTTCTCGTGGGCCCTGGCAAGAATGGAAAAACAACACGCAGAAACCTGCGTTTTACAATCGATCACGGGTACCTTTATTATCTGGGCGCTCTTCTCCATTTCTGATTGTAATTTCTCCTTCAGCTCGGCTGCAAGAAAAACAAAAAGCGGCTCAGGTCCCTCAATCTCAACCTTTTCAGTGACCCGATCACCCAGGAAACGACCAGGCTCTGGCACCCACTGGATGTGTGGCAGCGCTCATGGGCTTGCAGAACGTGTCTGTGATGGCGTCTGGCTTAAATAACAAACTGAGGACACCGTGACTTCCAGCCACACAGGACAATCTAAGAGACGAGGTGAAGGTCAGCCCTGGGTCTCATCTCAAAACCTGCTCTAATCTCCTGGCCACAAAAACCCGAGGGACCCCTTTGTTCAGGCTCTCACAGAGACAGATGCCAGGTGAGGTGCTGAGAACACAGACGGGGAGACAGTGCTAGGGTACCCCAGCTCCCAACCCCAAGAGGGAAGAAGCACAAGAATGCCCACGCCGAGCCCACACGCCACCTGCGCCCGCCTGGCCCGTGCAGTACCTGCTTCCCGTCCACACCTGAGCGCCACCTCCTCCTTCTCCAGTGCGTGCTGCTCCCGGAGGAGACCCAGCTCGTGCTGCTGCCGGCTCTGCAGCAGGGCCAGCTCCTGGGCACGCCGGCTGTTCAGCATCTCCCGCAGCTCCGTCAGCGCCGTCTCCTTCTCCTTCTGGAGGTTGGCCTGCGTCAGCTCCAGCTGCGCCGTGTGCATGTTGCTCAGGCTGAGGCGCAGCGCCTCCAGTTCAAGGCCGTGCACCGCCTGCAGTGCAGAGAAGGCCTCTGATGAGGGCCCATGCTCAGAACCAGGGCACGTCAGGAGACAGAGAAGCATGAATGAGAATGAGTAAGGTAAGGAGGACACAGAAAGGGCAACAGCAGACACCTCCTGGGGGCAAGAGCAGGACACAGAGACCCAGACGACACCGAGACGCCAACCAGCAACTCCACCAGTGACCGCATAGCCCATCACCGCCCTGAGCACCAGCGCCCCAAATCCCTCACTGGACAACAGCACTGTACCTGCAGGGGACTTCACAGCTGATAGGGAGAGTGGCCAGCCCTGAGGTCAGTGTGTCACTCATGTGGCCTGCACCTGACCAGGCCCCCTGACCTCCGGCATCCACGCCTGTTCCCTCCCCCGGCCCTTCTGTGGCCCCACACACAGAATGTGGAAACAAGGCAGAGGGAGGAGATGGCAGCACCTGCCCCACCCACCAGGAACCGCTGTGCCCTGTAGGGTAATGGAGCCCATGCTATGAGCCTGTATGGGCCCCGCCAGGTCACCTGACTCTGCTGCGGGCCAGCCTCATCTTCACGCGGGCTCTCCATGTCAGCAGTGACAAGTTCACATTCTTGTTCACACTCCTGGGGAAAAAAGGCAAAGGATGTGATCCGGAATTCACATGAGAAAACAGTCACTAAGAAGCCATCGTGATGTGCCCAAGAGCTGAAAATTCACGTCCTCACAAAATCCCATACACACTTGTCCACAGCAGCAGCAACCCAAAAGCCCACTGACGGACGCACAGTTGAACAAACGTGGGCTGCCACTCAGCCACAAGAAGGAATGAGGCCCCGACTCAGCCTGCAACACAGGGCAGCCCTGAAGACGTGAGCTGAGTGGAAGAGCAGACACAGGAGGCCGCGTGTGGTCAGGTTCCATTTACGCATGTTCAGGATCCACAAATCCATGGCGACGGAGCATCCTAGAGGCCACTGCGCTCCAGCCTGGGCGACAGAGTGAGACTTCGCCTCAAAAATAAATCAATAGCTAAATAAAGCCCTAGGAACGTAAGCTGTGATCTCTCCCCAACGCCACAGCAGCGTTGCCACGCGGGGGACGTATAACCTGCTCTCAGGAAAAGGGGAAAGAGACACCTACAGAGGGAAAACGTGCGTAAAATGCCTGGATAAAGTGGGTGCCAATGACGTAACCCAATCCGGAAACACAAACTCGAAAGATCTGTGTGGCCACTAAACCGTCAAACGTCGGTAAGAACATCACGCACCCTCAGGGCCATCGCAGCCAGAGGAAGCAGACCCAGCCAAGCACTGTCGGCGGCAGAATCCGTCGCTTCAATGTTCTTCCCAGCAGCTGTTTTTTGGTGACGTAGGTTGAGTTACAGAAAGCCTCTCCCTGTCTCAACATTCTCACCGCTGGAAACGTTTTCAGTAGCGATAACCCACAGGGAACAGGAAAGCTGCAGGGGCCTCAGCATGGACCCTGAGCCCACCGTCACCCTGGCCCTCCCTGCAGGCTCCTGCCCCCTGACCGGTGCCTAGGTCGTCTCCCCTGCCTGTGGAAGCGACCGTTCTCTGGCTCCCCCTGCACAGCCAGGTACCTCCCTGGGCTCCAGGTGACCCACTTGCTCACAGAGTATTTCAGACTAAAAAATGACCCAAACTAAATTTTTCTGCCCAAACTGGGGGACTGGCTAGGGGTAGAGAGATTTGTGAAGGCTAGAAAGGCCCCCAGAGGAACCAGACAGAGAGGGTGGTGTGAGAGCTCCACAGGGGCTGCTGTGCAGGGACTCATCCCCAGGGCGGATGCCGCACCAGTGCAACAACATCTCCCTTCAATGTCAGCGGCTCGGGCTGGGTGCGGGGCTCACGCCTGTAATCCCAGCACTTTGGGGGGCCAAGGCGGGCAGATCACGAGGTCAGGAGTTCGAGACTAGCCTGGGCAACATGGTGAAACCCCATCTCTACAAAATATACAAAAATTAGCCAGGCGTGGTGTCTTGCGCCTGTAATCCCAGCTACTCAGGAGGCTGAGGCAGGAAAATTGCTTGAATCCGGGAGGTGGAGGCTACAGTGAGCCAAGATCATGCCACTGCACTCCAGCCTGGACAACAGAGTGAGAATACATCTCAACTTAAAAAAAAAAAAAAAAAAAAATCAGGGCTCTTCCAACACTCTGTTCTCTGCCTCTGTAAATGGAAACCCACCCAACCCCCACAGTCCTGTCCTGTCTCCGCTCACAGCCACTCCATGGCCAATCTCAAATCAAGTGTTCTCTTTTATTTTATGATTTTTGAGACGGAGTCTCACTCTGTTGCCCAGGCTGGAGTGCAGTGGCGCAATCTCGGCTCACTACAACCTCCGCCTCACGGGTTCAAGCGATTCTCCTGCCTCAGCCTCCCAAGTAGCTGGGATTACAGGCATGCACCACCATGTCCAGCAACTTTTTTATATTTTTAGTAGAGATGGGGTTTCACCATGTTGGCCTGGCTAGTCTCAAACTCCTGACCTCAGGTTATCCACCCGCCTTGGCCTCCCAAAATGCTGGGATTACAGGTGTGAGCCACTGTACCCAGCTATGTTTTCCCTTTTAATTGGAAAAGGAAACATAGGAACATCCAGTTTTGAATGTCCAGTTTTAAACTCAAAGGCATGCGCTTAAAACCTCTAGAACTGCTGGATAAAACCTAACAAAAATGACTTGAAATGCTCTTAAGAGACGGAACTCCCCCAGATAAGAGGGTCTTGAAAACTCAGGCCATTTGGGGAGCCGGGAGGAACCAGAGGAGCACAGGTGTTGGAGTCTGGCCATGCCCCCAAATCCGAGGGCTCTGCCGGGGGGTGATTAGAAACAACCGTGGGGGCACAAGCTCTCATGACTTCTTGAGAATGCATTGGGCCTTGGTCACACACGTTCGTCTCAGAATAAACCTCTTCAAAGGTTTGACAAGGAGGAAAATGGCAGACCAGAGACAGGACCAACGTGCAGCTCCCACTTGGACGGACAGACGGAATGGAGTGTGGAGAATCACATCATGAATTTTGTCGCAAGAACCACTACAGGAACATACCAGAAAACCGAAGGAATCCTCAGACCCTCTGAAAGTACGTTTCAGCAAACACCGCAAGGCAGCTGAAAAACTGAGTTTCCAAAGTGTGAGGGGGAAGCCTGCCTCCAAACACACATCCTCACTGGGGAAGGATTTAACCTTTCCTAGAGCTGAGAAGGATTCAGAGAGCCAGGTGAAACACAAAAGTAGAAGCAGCAGTGAGAAGAACCCTGTAGGCACTCTCGGTCCCCAGGGCTCCTTTCACAGGGGTCCCTGAGGAAGGGAAAGCAGCCAGCAGAACTGGGGAGAGGCTGCAGGGTAAAGGAAGCTCCCAGCTGAACTCTGTAATAATTCTGACTGAGCATGAATTTTTCTGAGTAGAATCTGGAAGGGGAGGGGCAAGCAGGAAGTTTGGATACAGGCCCAGAAGCCACAGCCAAAGGTACAGGCAGGTGGGGAGGGGCTGAGACGTTGATCACCACCCGTGGAGGTCTGTCCTGCAGACCCTGACTCAGCGCTGGATGAACAAATACACCCCCGCACACAGAGTACAGTGTAAGAGTCAGGCTGGGGGCTGTCAGCTGCTCTCAGAGGGCAAGTGCAGCTAACTGACCCCTTCTCCTTGTTCCTCCTCGAATCTATTCAGTATATATTTAATAACAGACGTTCTAAGTCAACATGCTTTTGGATAATTAACATGGTTAAAAGAGTGGTTTTGTGAATGATAAAAGGTTTTGTTCTGGGGCCCAGAACCAACTCCATTAAGGGTGATCCCCCCTTCAACCTCCCCAGGGCCGTCAGGCACAGAGTTCACATGAGTAAACAGAGCAGAGACAAAGGAAGGTGGGGTAAACAGACCTAACTGGGGAAACTTTTTTTTTTTTTTTTTTGAGACAGAGTTTTGCTCTTGTTGCCCAGGCTGGAGTGCAATGGCGCGATCTCGGCTCACCACAACCTCTGCCTCCTGGGTTCAGGCAATTCTCCTGCCTCAGCCTCCTGAGTAGCTGGGATTACAGGCACGCGCCACCGTGCCCAGCTAATTTTTTGTATCTTTAGTAGAGACGGGGTTTCACCACGTTGACCAGGACGGTCTCGATCTCTTGACCTCGTGATCCACCCGCCTCGGCCTCCCAAAGTGCTGGGATTACAGGCGTGAGCCACCAGGCCCGGCCACTGGGGAAACTTTTATTATCCCTAATCTTCACCTTATGACCTAATGCTCTAAGGTAAGAACTGGCAGCCTTCAGCCAAAACTTCTACTGAAAGTAATGCAAACCCCTCAGCCTTCCAAGGAGGTTTGAGACTATAATCTTACAATCTTCCCTAGTACTTCCCTTAATATTTTGCCAACCACCCTGAGTGAATTTCAATGAGGGGTGAGGCCTGAGGGCCCTGCTTCCTTCCTTTCTCTTCTCAGCAGGGAGGCTGGTAGCCTGGGGCGAGATCTCACTCCTGCTGCAGGCTGCTGGATGTACACTCACTGCTGGTGGCCAGGGCATAGCAGGAGTGAGACAGGCCTTGCTGGCTATGTGGGAGCTGGGTGAGGCCTATCACTGCCCTGGCCAGCTGTAAGACACAGCAGAGGCACCCGTAAGTCCCCTGGGAACGGAACTCCATCAGCCTGAGAACCACGCCCCCAGCCTCCACAGTGGCTGCAGCAAGCCCCACCCCAGGAGAGCCCGAGCTCAAACCTGCCTAACCCTGCCCTAGCCTGATGGTTTTTCTCTGCTGGCCCTGGTAGCCAAAGACAAAAGGTATCAGTTCTTAGGAGCTCCAGGGCCCACCCATTGCCTGAGAAACCAGAGTACTCGTCCTGGCCAAGGGAGGGCGAGATTACATCCCCTTCCATTGAAGCCGGTGGGCTCTTGAAAATGCCACCTCCTTGCTGGGGGCCAACCAAGGCGAGCCGTTACAGCAACTCATAACAGAACAACCCCGCTCCGAGGAAGGAGAAAACAGCAGCGAATTCCACCACCTGCAACATCCTGGCTGACCAGAGGGCCCGGGTCTGTCCACGTGACAACTTCACTGTAGCACAGCAGCATTTGAGAAAAACAGTGCACTAAACACACCCAAGGGCCCCCCGAGCCCACTTCACTCCCCTGCCACCTCCACCAGAGCAGGGGCTGTGTCCGCAGCTGGGAGACCCGAAGACGGATCGCATCACAGGACTCTACAGACATCCCCCAGCGCCATCCCGGGGCCCGACGGCCCACTGGGTGGCCAGACCCAGAAGAGCAGTAACAGTCATTGCAACCCGGCTCTGAGGAAGCCCCACCCCGAGGGGAAGGGGGAGAGCACCACACAGCACCCTGTGGGACAAAAGAATCTGAACAGCAGCCCTGGAGTTCCGGATCTTTCCACTGAAATAGTCTACCCAAATGAGGAGGCAGGAAAGCCACTGTGATAATATGACAAAACAGGGTTCTGGGGAGAGAGATCCGAGATGGCTGATCACTATCAGCTCGGGATTGTAGCTCCCAGTGAAGGTGCAGAGAACCAGAGGACGCCACACTTTCATACAAATTTTTGTTGCTCACAGACCAGGAGATTCCCAGCGGAGGAGCCCCAAGGGTCGCCAGCGCGACTCTTGTGGCCGGCGCAGAGGCACGGCAGTTCTTGGTGCAGAGTGAGCGGGACCGGGTCCCCTTTTGGCCGATTCCCGGGCAGAAAAGCACCATCAATCTTAACACCGCTGTTTTGGCCGGCGCAGTGGATTGCTCAGATTTTGGCGCTGGGAATCAACAAGTTGGACGTCCACTCAAAGACCTAATTTGAAAGTCAGAAATCACAAAGACGACAGGTGGATAAATTTACACTGATGGGAAGAAACCAGCGTAAAAAGGCTGAGAAGACCCAAAATCAGAATGCCTCTCCCTCTACAGGGGATCACAGTTCCTCATCAGCAACAGAAAAAGCCCTGATGGAGAACAAGTGCGTTCCATTAACAGAAGTAGACTTCAGAAGGTGGATGATAAGAAACTTCTGTGAATTAAAAGAACTTGTTCTAATCCAATGCAAAGAAACTAAGAACTTTGAAAAAAGGTTTGATGAAATGCTAACGAGAATAGACAATTTAGAGAGGAATATAAGTGAATTAATGGAGCTGAAAAACACAACACGAGAACTTCGCGAAGAATGCACAAGTTTTAACAGTCAAATTGATCAAGCAGAAGAAAGGATATCAGAGTTCAAAGACCAACTTAATGAAATAAAACGAGAAGTCAAGATTAGAGAAAAAAGGATAAAAAAGAATGAAGGCTCCAAGAAATACGGGACTATGTGAAAAGACCTAATCTACGTTTGATAGGTGTACCTGAATGTGACGAAGAGAATGAATCCAAGCTGGAAAATACTCTTCAGGAGATTATTCAGGAAAACTTTCCCAACCTAGTAAGACAGGACAATATTCAACTCCAAGTAATACAGAGAACACCACAAAGATATTCCTCAAGAAGACCAACCCCAAGGCACATAATTGTCAGATTCATTAGGGTTGAAATGAAGGAGAAAATACTAAGAGCAGCCAGAGAGAAAGGTCAGGTTACCCACAAAGGGAAGCCTATCAGACTTAGAGCAGATCTCTCAGCAGAAACCCCACAAAAGCCAGAAAAGAGTGGGGGCCAATATTCAACATCCTTAAAGAAAAGAACTTTCAACCCAGAATTTCATATCCAGCCAAACTGAGCTTCACAAGTGAAGGAAAAATAAAATCTTTTGCAAACAAGCAAGTACTTAGAGATTTCACCATCACCAGGCCTGCTTTGCAGAAGCTTCTGAAAGAAGCACTACACATATAAACGAACAACCAACATCAGCCTTTCCAAAAATATATCCAGCTAGCATCAAATGGCAGTATTAAACTCATATATATTATTAACTGGATAAAAAGCCAAAACCCATCGGTACGCTGTATCCAGACCCATCTCACATGCAACGACACACAAAGACTCAAAGGGACAGAGGAAGATTTACCAACCAAACGGAGAGCAAACATAAATAAATAAATAAAAAGCAGGAGTTGCAATTCTCACCTCTGATAAAATAGACCTTAAAGGAACAAAGATCAAAAGAGGCAAAGAAGGACATTACATAATGGTCAAAGGATCAATGCAACAAGAAGAGCTAACGATCCTAAATATACACGCACCCAATACAGGAGCACCCAGATACATAAGACAAGTTCTTAATGACTTATAAAGAGACTTAGCCTCCCACACAATAATAGTGGGAGACTGTAACATCACATTGTCAATATTAGACTGATCAACGAGATAGAAAATTAACAGGATATCCAGGACTTGAACTCAGACCCGGAACAAGTAAACTTAATAAACATTACAGAACTCTCCACTTGAAATACACAAAACACACATTCTTATCAGTACCATATCACACCTATTCCAAAAGTGACTACATAATTGGAAGTAAATCACTCCTCAATAATCGCATAGCATTTCATAGGTTTAAATGAAATATTGGTTGGCTGCTTGTTTGTTATTTTCTTCCCTTATTCCTTCCTGTCTCCATTGTTAAGCACAATTATTGGCATAAAAGAGGTTTTCAATTCCCATTTTTAGACTGCATTCTAGCCTGGGCAATAGAGCAATATTCCCATTCTCTCTCCCTCTTTCTCTTCCTTTTTCTTCCTCTTCTTCGTTCTTTTTTCTCTTTCTTCCTTTTTTTCCTTCAAAAAAAAAAAGAAGAAGACAGATACTATTATGACCTTCATTTTATAGCTGAGAAAAATGAAACATAGAAAGTTTAAATAAGGTGCCCAAGTTCACTCAGCTAAGTGTAAAAAAAAAAAAAAATAGGGTTCTATAGCACCCCCAGAAGATCACAGTTGCTCCCCAGCAATGGATCCAAACCAAGAAATCTCTGAATTGCCAGATGAAGAATTCAGAGGCTGATTATTAAGCTACTCAAGTAGGTGCCGATAAAGGTGAAAACCAACTTAAAGAAATTTTCTTAAATACATCATTAAAAAGATATTATAAAGAAATGAGAATCACACCTGGACATGAAAGACACACTGAGAGATGCAAAACATACTGGAAAGTTTCAACAACAGAACTGAACGCGCAGAAGAAAGAACATGAGTTTGAAGACAAGGTTTGTGAACTAACCCAATCTGACAAAAACAAAGAAAAAAAGAATTTTAAAAAATCAACAAAAAGCCTCCAGGAAATCTGGGATTATGTTAAACGGCCAAACAGAAGAAGAATCTGTGTTCCCGAGGCAGAAGAGAAATTCCAGACAGCCACAAACAAGAAGCTGGCGCGGCATAGCGGCTCACACCTCTAACAATCCCCGCACTTTGGGGGCCAAGGCAGGTAGACCACCTGAGGTGAGGAGTTTGAGACCAGCCTGACCAACATAGAGAAACCCTGTCTCTACTAAAAATACAAAAAATTAGCCGGACATGGTGGTGGGCGCCTATAATTCCAGCTACTTGGGAGGCTGAGGCACCCAGGAGGCGCAGGTTGCAGTGAGCCAAGATCACACCATTGCGCTCCAGCCTGGGCAACAAGAGCAAAACTTCATCTCGGAAAAAAAAAAGCATACATCGCACAGGACCTATACTAAGGTTGAGTGTAAATGGCCTAAATGTTCCCCTTAAAAGATACAGAATAGGCCGGGCACGGTGGCTCACACCTGTAATCCCAGCACTTTGGGAGGCCAAGGCAAGCAGATCATCTGAGATCGGGAATTCCAGATCAGCCTGGCCAACATGGAGAAACCCCGTCTCTACCAAAAATACAAAAAGTAGCCGGGCATGGTGGCAAGCGCCTGTAATCACAGCTACTAAGGAGGCTGAGGCAGGAGAATTGCTTGAACCTGGCATAGGCTGCAGTGAGCCAAGATCATGCCACTGCATTCCAGCCTGGGCAACAAGAGCCAAACTCTGTTTCAAAAAAAAAAGAAAAAAGAAAAAGAAAAAGGAAAAAGAAAGACGCGAGACAGAGGGCAACACAATAGCACAATAGCGGAGGACGTCAGCACTCCACTGACGGCACTAGACAGGTCATCAGAACAGAAAGACAACAGAACGATGGACCTACACTGTACGTTACAACAGATGGACTCGACATGTTTACACAACATTCTATCCAACAACTGCAGAACACACATTCTGTTCATCCGCACACGGAACGTTATCCAAGATAAGCCATATGACTGGCCACAAAACAAACCCCAATAAATGTAAGAAAAATGAAATATGTCAAATACTCTCACAGATCACAGTGGAACAAAGCTGGAAATTAACTCCAAAAGGAACCTTCAAAAACTATATAAACACATGGGAATTAAATAATCTGCTCCCGAATGATCAAATGAAATCAAAATGAAAATTTAAAAATTCTTTGAATGCAATAATGGTGACACAACCTATCAAAACCTGCAGGATACAGCGAAAGCGGCGGTAAGAAGAAAGTTTACAGCATTAAACGCCCACCTCAAAGAGTCTGAAAGAGCACAGACAATCTAAGCTCACACCTCAAGGAAGCAGAGAAACAAGAAAGCAAACCCAAGACCAGCAGAAGAAAAGAAATAACCAAGATCAGAGCAGAATGAAAGGAAACTGATACAAAAGAATACAAAAGATAAATGAAACGAAAAGCTGGATCTTTGAAAACATCAACCAAACCGATAGATCACAAGTGAGATTAACCAGGAAAGCAAGAGAAAAGATCCAAATAAGCTCAATCAGAAACTAAACGGGAGATGTTACAGCCAACATCGCAGAAAGACAAAACATCGCTCAAGGCTACTATGAACACCTTCATGTGCACAAACTAGAAACCTAGAAACGATGGATAAATTCCTGGAAATACACATCCCTCCTAGATTAGACCAGGAAGAAACAGAAACTCTGAACAGACCGATAACAAGTAGCAAGACTGAAACAATAATTTAAAAATTGTCAACAAAAGAAAGCCCAGGACCAAGGGATTCATAGCTGAATTCTATCAGACATTCAAAGAATTGGTACCAATTTTACTGAAACTATTCCAAAAGACAGACAAAGAAAGAACCCTTCCTAAATCATTCTGTGAAGCCAGTATCACCAAATGCCAAAACCAGGAAAGGACATAACAAAAAAAGAAAACCAACATCCCTGATGAACAAAGATGCCAAAATCTTCAACAAAATACTAGCTAACCGCATCCAACAGCATATGAAAACGATAACACACTTGGGTTCCATCCCAGGAATACAGGGTTGGTTTAACACAGCCGTCAGCAAACGTGATACACCACATAAACGGCACTAAAGACAAAAATCTTATGATCATCTCAATAGACGCAGAAGCAGCATGATTAAAACCCTCAGTATAGAAAGAACAATAAAAGCCGTCTATGACAAAACCACGGCCAACGTGGTACTGAAAAGGGAGAAGCTGAAAGCATTTCACAACTGGAGGAAGACCGCTCCCTTTCACCACCACTCTGAAGTCCTGGCCAGAGCAATCACACAAGAGGAGAAATAAAGAGCAACCTGGTCGGCGAAGGGAACAGTCGCCGTTTGCCGACGACACGAGCGTATAGAACCCTAAAGACTCATCCAAAAAGCTCCTAGATCTGATAAACGAATTCAGTAAAGTTTCAGGATGCAAAATCAATGTACACAAATCAATAGCACTGCTATACACCAACAGTGACAAGGCTGAGAACCAAACCAACCCAACGCCTTTTACAACAGCTGCAAAAATAAAACACTTAGGAATATGTCTAACCAAGGAGGTAAAAAGTCTCTACGAGGAAAACCACAAAACACTGCTGAAAGAAATCACCGATGACACAAACAAATGAAAAACACATCCAGGTTGGCGTAAATGCAGTGAAAAGAGAACACTTCTACACTGCTGGTGGGAATGTAAACTAGCACAACCTCTATAAAAATCAATATGCGGCCGGGCGCGATGGCTCACGCCTGTAATCCCAGCACTTTGGGAGGCCGAGGCGGGTGGATCACGAGGTCAAGAGATCGAGACCATCCTGGTCAACATGGTGAAACCCCGTCTCTACTAAAAATACAAAAAATTAGCCGAGCATGGTGGTGCGTGCCTGTAATCCCAGCTACTCAGGAGGCTCAGGCAGGAGAACCGCTTGAACCCGGGAGGCGGAGGTTCCAGTCTGGGTGACAGAGCGAGACTCCACCTCAAAAAACAAAAACAACAACAAAACAATTCCCTGCCTTACTAGATGTGAGAAAAATAAAATAAAAATAAAATCGTGTCTAGGGAAAGGGATATTTTTGAGGCACTAATCAGAGAAAAATGTGGCACTCATCTCGGACGTGCTCCTACGAGCCAGAACAGACTTCTCATAGAAGTAACACAAACACCCCACTAAAAAGAGCACACAAGGTGTTACTCCAAGCGGAGTAACCAACATACTGAAAACAGAAAACATTCAGGGAACCAAAGAAACATCCTGAGAAGTGGCACCCACGGCAGATCCACAATAACAAAAGTGATCCAAAGCAACCCAAGCCACACACTACACTCAAAGTGGACAGGCCGGCTGGGCGCAGTGACCCACGCCTGTAACACCAGCACTTTGGGAGGCCGAGGCGGGCGGATCACTTCAGGGCAGGGGTTCAAGACCAGCTTGGCCAACATGGGGAAACACCATTTCTACTAAAAAAACAAAAATGAGCCGGGTGTGGTGGCACATATCTCTAATTCCAGCTACTCAGGAGGCTGAGGCACGAAAATTGCTTGAACCTGGGAGGTGGAGGTTGCAGTGAGCCAAGTTGGAGTCGCTGCACTCCACTCTGGACAACAGAGCAAGACTTAGTCTGAAGAGTTCGAGACCAGCCTGGCCAACATGGCAAAACCCCATCTCTACTAAAAAAAACACAAAAATTAGCCCGGCACGGTGGCAGGTGCCTGCAATCCCAGCTACTCAGGAGGCTAAAGCAGGAGAATTACTTGAACCTGGGAGGTGGAGGGTGCAGTGAGCCGAGATTGAGCCACTGCACTCCAGACTGGGCGACAGAGCAAGACTTCATCTCAAAATAAAAAAAAAGCAAAAACACAGTGGATGCGCTGACTGTACCTCAAAATACTAGGCCAAAGCCGAGACTGATTCGCTCACAAAAAAAGACGCACAGTTAAAATAAGTTTGAAAATATCTCTAGGAAACAAGAAATTATGCAGAATGACAGAACCAATTTTAAAGAATCCCAATAGCACTAAAAACAGCAAGGACAAAATTAACAACTCTAGACATATTTAACAGGAGGTTATATACAGATGAACCGAGATTTAAGAAAATGGGAGATTCCCCAGATAAAACCATCCAGCCTCCAGCCAAGAGCAAACAGGCAGCAAGGGCAAGAGCGGCTAAGCTACACGTCTGTGGGACGGCTGCTGTCCACCCAAATCTCCTCCGGAAGTGTAGCTGCCACAGTTCCCACGTGTCGGGGAGGGAACCAGTGGGAGGTAACTGAACCATGGGGGCGCGTCTTTCCAGTGCTGTTCTCCTGACGGTGACTAAGTCTCACTAGACCTGATGGTTTATAAAGAGGAGTTCCTCCGCACAGGTTCTCTCTCTGCCTTCCGCCATCCACCTAAGATGTGACTTCCTCCTCCTCGCCTTCCGCCATGATTCTGAGCCCTCCCCGGCCATGTGGAACTGTAAGTCCATTAAACCTCTCTTCCTTTATAAATTACCCAGTCTTGGGTATGCCTTTATTAGCAGCATGAGAACAGACAAATGCCGTATGCAAGTGAAGTCTAAACAACACTTAAGTGAGAGAAAGAAGAGGAAGAAAGCATGCATGGAGATGCTGGTTAGGATTTTCTAGAAGCAACAAATGAGAAAAGCACCATCCACACGCTGAAGAAAACCCTAGATCCCAAACAGAATTAACGACATCATAAAAAGCCACGGCGGGTGTGATGGCTAACGCCGTCAACTTGACAGGACTGAGGTCCGCAAAGTGTGGTCCCTGGCCGTGTCTGTGAAGCTGCTGCCAGAGGAGACTGACATTCGAGTCAGTGGACTGGAAGACAGACCCGCCCTCAATCTGAGCTGCCGCCTCATCAGCTGCCAGCGCGGCCAAACTAAAATCAGGCAGAAGAGCGTGGAAGGACTAGCCTAGACCGGCTGGTCCTCTGGCCTACGCCTTCCTCCCACGCCGGATGCTTCCTGCCCTCGAACCTCAGACTCCAAGTTCTTCAGCTTTTGGACTCGGACTGGCCTCCTCGCTCCTCAGCTTGTAGACAGCCTACTGTGGGGCCTCACCTTGGGATCATGAGTCAATGCTCCTTAATAAATTTCCCCTCACATGTATCTATCCTATCTGTTCTGTCCCTCTAGAGAACACGTCAAAACTACAGAACACCAAAGACAAAAGTGGCCATGGCAGTGAACACAAGCTAGCGAGGGGCAGAGCGAAACCACTGGCAGGTAAGACACTAACTGCCAGCTCTATGTCTACGCCACCCAGACTTTCAAGTAGGGAAACAAAAATAGGCCAGATGCAGTTGTTCACACCTGTATTCCCAGCACTTTGGGAGGCCGAGGCAGGTGGATCACCTAAGGTCAGGAGTTCGAGACCAGCCTGGCCAACGTGGTAAAATCCTGTCTCTACTAAAAATACAAAAATTAGTTGGGTGTGGTGGTGCACACCTGTAATCCCGGCTTCTCAGGAGGGTGAGGCAGGAAAACTGCTTGAACCCAGGAGGCGAAGCTTGCAGTGAGCCGAGACTGCTGCCACTGCACTCCAGCCTGGGCTACAAGAGCAAAACTCCATCTCCAAGAATAAAAAAAAAGGCCAAATTTGTTATTTATAGTCAAAAAAAAGCTAGAAGCAACGAAGAAACAAAGATGTCCTTCACCAAGTGAGTGGATAAACAAACTGTGTACCATCCACACAATGAAGTACTAACCAGCATCAAAAAGGAATGAGCTAGGCCAGGCGCAGTGGCTCACGCCTGTAATCCAAGCACTTTGGAGGCCAAGGCGGGCGGATCACCTGAGGCCAGGAGTTCAAGACCAGCCTGACCAACATGGTGAAACCCCGTCTTAAAAAAAAAAAAAAAAAAAAAAAAAAGGAATGAGTTACTAATCAACCTAAAACTTGAATGAATCTTCCCCCGCAACCCCCACGAGACAGAGTCTCACTCTGTCGCCCAGGCTGGAGTGCAGTGGCGCGATCTCAGCTGACTGCATCCTCTGCCTCCCAGGTTCAAGCAATTCTCCTGCATCAGCCTCCCGAGTAGCTGGGATTACAGGTGCCCACCACCACCCCTGGCTAATTTTGGGGTTTTTTTTTTTTTGAGGCAGAGTTTCACTCTGTTGCCCAGGCTGAAGTGCAATGGCACGATCTTGGCTCATTGCGACCTTTGCCTCCCAGGTTAAAGAGATTCTCCTGCCTCAGCCTCTCAAGTAGCTGGGATTACAGGTGCCTGTCACCACGCCCAGCTAATTTTTTGTATTTTTAGTAGAGATGGCGTTTCACCATGTTGGCCAGGCTGGTCTCGAACTTCTGACCTCGGGTGATCCACCCGCCTCCGCCTCCCAAAGTGCTGATTACAGGCATGAGCCACTGCGCCCGGCCAAACTTGGATAAATCTTTTTTTTTTTTGAGACGGAGTTTCACTCTCGTTACCCAGGCTGGAGTGCAATGGCGCAATCTCGGCTCACCGCAACCTCCGCCTCCTGGGTCCTGGGTTTGGGCAATTCTCCTGCCTCAGCCTCCTGAGTAGCTGGGATTACAGGCACGCGCCACCATGCCCAGCTAATTTTTTGTATTTTTAGTAGAGACGGGGTTTCACCATGTTGACCAGGATGGTCTCGATCTCTTGACCTCGTGATCCACCTGCCTCGGCCTCCCAAAGTGCTGGGATTACAGGCGTGAGCCACCGCACCCGGCCCTGGATAAATCTTAAACTCATTTTGTTCAGTGATTTAAAAAGTTGGACCCAAAAGGCTAAGTATTATAGAATTCCATCTGGAGAACATTCTGGAAAAGGCAAAACTACGGAACAGGAAACAGACCAGTGGTTGCCAGAGCCTGAGGAGAGGAAGTGGCTGATTACAGAGAACACGAAGCGCTCCTGGGGGCCGGGGCTGTTCTGGAGGGTAACCGGGTAGTGGACACGACTGTAAGCTATCGTACATCACAAAGAATGAACTTAAAAGCCTGTGATTTTTAGGGTGGGTGAGGTGGCTCACACCAGTAATCCCAGCACTTTGGGAGGCCGACGAAGGAGGATCATTTGAGCCCAACAGTTCAAGACCAGTCCTGTCAACATAAGAAGACCCTGTATCTACAAAAAAATAAAAATAACAAAAATTACCCAGGCATGTTGGCATGTGCCTGTAGTGCCAGCTACTTGGGAGGCTGAGGTGGGAGGATCGGTTGAGCCCAGGAGTTCAAGGCCGTAGTGAGCCGAGATTGCACCGCTGTACTCCAGCCTGGGCAACAGAGCAAGACGCTCTCTCAAAGAAAACCAGTATGCAATTTAAAAAACTTGGCCGGGTGCGGTGGCTCACACTTGTAATCCCAGCACTTTGGGAGGCCAAGGCAGGCAGATCGCGGGGTCAGGAGTTTGAAAACAGCCTGGCCAACATGGTGAAACCCTGTCTGTACTAAAAAATACAAAAATGAGCCAGACATGGTGGCATGCACCTGTAGTCCCAGCTACTCAGGAGGCAGAGGCAGAAGAATTGCTTGAACTCAGGAGGCAGAGGTTGCGTTGAGTTGAGATTGCGCCACTGTACTCCAGCCTGGGCGGCAGAGAGACTCCATCTCAAAAAAAAAAAAAAAAAAAAACTGGCCAGGAGTCGTGGGATCCCAGGATAGGAAGTAGCCAGTGGCGGATGAACCTGACTACATAATCAGTAGTGAAGACACAACCTTAGTGAGGGGCTGGGAAGAGAGGAGTGACCTGAGCAGCCTTGGAAAACCCTGTTTTGGCTGGAAACTGAAAAGGAAGACAAAAGGACCTATAAACAAACACTGAACTCCAAGTAGTAAATTTGTTTCTTATGAGATGTGGGTTGCTAATTCTGAAACTACACTTACAAGAGAGTTGAACAAATGAGTAAATGAATGGAGCTGAGAGTAGTGGCCCACACCTGTAATGCCAGCACTTCGGGAGATCGAGGCAGGTGGATCACTTGAGGTCGGGAGTTCGAGACCAGCGTGGCTAACATGGTGAAACCCTGTCTGTACTAAAAAATACAAAAATGAGCCAGGCATGGTAGCAGCGCTTTAACAGGAGCCACTCAGGAGGCTGAGGCAGGAGAATCACTTGAGCCCAGGAGGCAGAGGCTGCAGCAAGCCGAGATCCCACTACTGCACTCCAGCCTCGGAAACAAAGCGAGACGCTGTCTCAAAAAAAAAAAAAAAACCTTCCAATTTATTTTTTTTTAAGTAAATAAAAGGCAGAAGTGAGAGCCAGGCTTCTCACTGTCTGAGGAAAGTGCAGATAAACCGGAGGGAGGGCAGAATGAGCCCTGTGGTGCTGGGTTAGGCTCTGAGGTACCAGCATACATTCCTACTTATTTTAATATATGTGTCTCTAGACAGGTACAAACATAAATGCAGCTATGAGTGTACACACAGACTAGCTCCCAGACACAACCTTCCTCGCTCCGTCCACGGAGACTGGCCAGAAGCAGCAGCAACATCCCAGCGGCAGTAAGCACACCTACCGCCCATTCTTGGTCTCAATACCACAATCCAGTAAAAGACACCAAGACTCCCTGGAGAAACAGCTGACTCAGACGGAGACAGGAACTACACGATGAGCCTGGGCACCTGCCATGCCAGAAAGCCAGGGTGTGCCTAAAACACACATGACACAGGGGCCACCTGAAAGGGCTCCCCGTGGACAGAGCTGCAATAATTTAAGCATCAAAAGAATGCTGAGGCTACAGTAGCTGTGATGGCACTCCAGCCTGGGTGACAGGATGAGACCCTGTCCCAAAAGTAAATAAGTAGGTGAAGAGTGGGTTTTATAGAACCCACCCAGAGACTGTTCTTCCAGTCCCCGCCTAGGAGTTAGATCTTTCCTGCAATAGTGCAGATTAAAAACCAAACTTGCTGGCCAGGTGTGGTGGCTCACGCCTGTAATCCCAACACTTCGGGAGGCTGAGATAAGCGGATCATTTGAGGTTAGGATCAGCCTGGCCAACATGGGGAAACCCTGTCTCTACTGAAAACACAAAAATTAGCCAGGCGTGGTGGTGGGTGCCTGTAGTCCCAGCTACTTCAGAGACTGAGGCAGGAAAATCACTTGAACCCAGGACACGGAGATTGCAATGAGCCAGGATCACACCACTGCACTCTAGCCTGGGCGACAGAGCAAATGCCAGATATAGGTGATGGGGAGGAAGGCAGCAAATCACACTGCCATGTGTGTACCTATGCAACAATCTTGCATGTTCTTCACATTTATCCCAAAACCTAAAATGCAATTAACAAAAAAAAAACAACGAAACTTGCCTAAAACAGTGTGAACTGAGTCTAGCTAGAATCAAACGGCTAAAATATAGGCTTTTAACACAACACTCTAAAATTAGTCAATTCCAAATTTAATGTTTTCTTCTAAGTGCAAACAAAACCCACATCAATAAAATAATCAACTCAACACATATGGAATTCATCCCACCAGGCATCTGGCAGGAATCAGGGACATGAAAACTGACCACAGCCCTCCCTGCCCTGCTGGGCTCTTAGCTGGCACAGGTTTGTGAGAAATGAGGTGCCAGGCCTGAGGAACACTGAACAGCCAGGTGAGTCCATCGACAAGGGCAACCAGAATAAAGGGAATTCATGACACTCCTCAAATTTATGAAGGGCGGCTTCTCTTCAACATTCCACGGGAAAAACAAAAAGGAAGCTCACAAGGAAGGCAGATCTGAACTCAGGCCGAGGGGCTCAAGAGAGGCTTCCATCCACGGGCAACACTAGAATGTGCAGGCAGCAGCAAGTGGGGCCTACAGGGCGAGCCTCTGCCTCCAGCTCGCTACGCTTCCAGTTTCCACTTTCAAAGAGAGGCCCTGCAGAGATGGAACGTCCTCTCACTGGTTTGGATTTCTACAACATAAAGAAATCCTTTGACACAGAATACACCTTAACGGAGAACTTGAAGAATACCTTTGTGATGGTCCCACGCTGTTCAGGATGGTGGTCACTGATGGTGATGGCCCCACGCTGTCCTGGATGGTGGTCACTGACGGTGATGGCCCCATGCTGTCCTGGATGGTGGTCACTGATGGTGATGGCCCCACGCTGTTCAGGATGGTGGTCACTGACGGTGATGGCCCCATGCTGTCCTGGATGGTGGTCACTGACGGTGATGACCCCACGCTGTCCTGGATGGTGGTCACTGACGGTGATGGCCTCACGCTGTCCTGGATGGTGGTCACTGACGGTGATGGCCCCACGCTGTCCTGGATGGTGGTCACTGACGGTGATGGCCCCACACTGTTCAGGATGGTGGTCACTGACGGTGATGGCCCCACACTGCTCTGCATGGTCACTGACGGTGATGGCCCCACGCTGTTCAGGATGGTGGTCACTGACGGTGACGGCCCCACGCTGTTCAGGATGGTGGTCACTGACGGTGAAGGCCCCACACTGCTCTGGATGGTGGTCACTGACGGTGATGGCCCCACTCTGTTCAGGATGGTGGTCACTGACGGTGATGGCCCCACGCTGCTCTGGATGGTGGTCACTGACGGTGATGGCCCCACGCTGTCCTGGATGGTGGTCACTGACGGTGATGGCCCCATGCTGTCCTGGATGGTCACTGATGGTGATGGCCCCACGCTGTCCTGGATGGTGGTCACTGACGGTGATGGCCCCATGCTGCTCTGGATGGTGGTCAATGTTCCACCATCCAGAATGGTGATGCAGCTGTTCCAAGTCCTCTCTCTTCTCTCCATCACAGTCCTCCAGCTAAGAAGGGGAGGGCCAGAAAGAAGCTTTTTAAAGCAAGGTCCGGGGCTGCAGCCTCAGGCCCTTGCCAGGTCCTCTACCTGCAGAGCTATGCTGACTCCATTTCACAAGGAGAGCTCACTTCCACCTGTTCAGAATGTGCACCTTCCACCTAAACAATTCTCAAGCCCTAAACACTGTTTAATGCAAATCATTTCCCTAATGATGTTCCTGCGCCTCTTCTTAATGAATTCTAGTTTTTGAAAAATTTTAATTAATTTTTGAGACAGGGTCTCGCTCTGTCACCCAAGCTGGCATGCAGTGATGCAATCACAGCTCACTGCAACTCTGACCTCCTGGGCCCAGGTGATCCTCCTGTCTCAGCCCCCTGAGTAGCTACAACTACAGGCATGCGCCACTGCACCCAGCTCATTTTTTTTACCTTTTGTTGAGACAGAGTCTCTTTGTTCATACCGTTCCCAGGCTGGCCTCAAAATCCTGGGCTCAAGTAATCCTCCCACCTCAGCCTCCCAAAATGCTGGGATTACAGGCATGAGCCTCAGTACCCAGACTAACCTGCTTACAACAAGACGATTCATTAAGAACAGTTCAATTTCCTCCCAAAATAGCAAAGAGGAACAATGACAGTGCAGGCTTTTCAGGATCATGAGAAGACTCACAAGAGGAATGCAGAGCGAGCACTCATGTCCAGTGCTGACGGCAAAGCTGACCTGAAAGCAAAATCTCATTTAACAATGCCCTGGCATCAATCTTCTCAGAATCGAGAGGCAGTGAGCGACGGGTGTCCGGGAACGAAAAGGGGACACGGGAGTCTCCATCAGCTGCCTGCTCACATGAAGGATCCCACCTCAAAGGAACCTCCACCATCCACTTCCTTCAGAGGACACCCATCAATATTCTTTCACTTCTAATGCTGGCGTGTCAAAACTGAGTTGCTACAAAGTGGTTGGATCAAATTTCTAATAAAGTTGTTTTAAATTATTGCTTTATTCTTACTTCTGTAAATTACTTACAAAACAACTTAAAATGACAAAATAGTAAAGAGGGTCCAGAAATCTGGATGATAAATGGTGTCCTGGTATTTGATACAAATATGAGCTGGAAAAGTGCTGGAACCTTCTACAGCACTAGTTAATCTTCTTCAGCCAACGTTTTTTGTATTTTCTTCTGAAATTCTTGACCCTCTTGAAGGGTTCTTTTACCAAAAAAAAAAAGGTCCTCTCCTGGCCTGCCGCAGTGGCTCACGCCCAAAATCCCAGACCCTTGGGAGGCCGAGGCAGGTGGATCACCTGAGTTCAGGAGTTCAAGACCAGCCTGGCCAATGCTGTAAAACCATCTCCACTAAACGATACAAAAACTACCCAGGCATAGTGGAAGGTGCCTGTAATCCCAGCTACTCAGGAGGCTGAGGGAGGAGAATCACTTGAACCTGGGAGGCAGAGGTTGCAGCGAGCTGAGATTGCACCACTGCACTCCAGCCTAGGCGACAGACTAAAACTTCGTCTCAAAAAAAAAAAGCCTCTCTTTATTTTGTTCCTCATCTATAACTGAAAGGTCAAATTCTGCTTTCTACCACTGCTTTATTTTTATGAGTTTTTTGAGACAAGGCCTCACTCTTCCACCCAGGCTGGAGTGCAGTGGTGCCACCACAGCCCACGGTAGCCTCAAAATCCTGGGTTCAGGTGATCCTCCCAACTCATTCTCCTGAGTAACTAAAACTGCAGGTGTACACTGTCATGCCCAGCTAATTTGTACATTTTTTACAGAGACAGAATTATACTATGTTGCCCAGGGTGGTCTTAAATTCCTGGGCTCCAGTGATCCTGCCACCTTGGCCTTCCAAAGTGCTGGGATTACAGGCATGAGCCACCAAGCCTGACCTTGCTTTCTTTCATTTCTGAGTTAACTTCCAGAACTGAGACAACTGTTACATTGGTTGAAGTATTTTTTCATCATGCACTTCACTTAACAAACTGTAAGGGATAGCTGAATCCTGAATATTTACCATAAAGTCTTTCTGCAATTCTATATTCACTTGCAACATCCTGAAAAAGAACTAAAATCTTAAAACTGGTTAAAAATAAGCCTTCTGGCCAGGCGTGATGGCTCACGCCTATAATCCCAGCACTTTGGAAGGCCCAGGGGGCAGATCACCTGGGGCTGGGAGTTTGAGACCAGCCTGACCAACATGGTGAAACCCCATCTCTACTAAAAATACAAAATTAGCCGGGTGTGGTGGTGCATGCCTATAATCCCAGCTTCTCAGGAGGCTGAGGCAGGAGAATCGCTTGAACCAGGAGGCGGAAGTTGTGGTGAGCCGAGATCACACCACTGCCCTCCAGTCTGGGCAACAAGAGTGAAATTCCGTCTCCCAAAAAAAAAAAAAAAACGCCTGATATCATCTTAGAATTTAATAACATACTCTGTAAGAATATATTACAGGCTGGCCATGGTGGCTGACACCTGTAATCCCAGCACTTGGGGAGGCCGAGGCGAGTGGATCACCTGAGGTCAGGAGTTCAAGACAGGTCTGGCCAACATGGTGAAACCCCATCTCTACTAAAAATACAAAAAAAAAATTAGCCGGGTACAGTCATGGGTGCCTGTAATCCCACCTACTTGTGAGGCTGAGGCAGGAGAATTGCTTGAACCGCGGTAGCGGAGGTTGCAGTGAGCCGAGATCACACCAGAGCACTCCAACCTGGGCAACAGAGTGAGACTCAGCCTCAAAAAAAAAAAAACAAAGTACACTGTGGAAATCAAAGTAAGCAATTTATCATATGTTGGAAAACACAATTATTTCTCCTTTACACACACACACACACACACACACACACACACACACACACGCTTCACATCTTAGCTGTTCAATAAGCTCATTAGATTCCCCACAGTCAAACCTCTCACAATTTATACATGGGTAAAATAAAACAAATGCACCTTGAATCATGTTCAAAGCACTGGCACAACATACAACACAAAGGCTCCTCGAGGATTCCTGCTCCAGGGGGGAGTGCGCTGGCCTGGGACGTCGTTTGGCCACACAGCCACCTACTGCTAGCTTTCTAACAGTGGACTCTTCCTAGAACTTCACTTTCCAGAAGAGCATTATTCTGAACACAAAACCACTCCTATTTCAACATCTAAAACTGGATTAAAGGCATATTAAACTCACTTATCATGAATTATTTTATAACACATATGGAAAAACTCCTTTTTAGACTGAACTGACGATGTACAATGATATAATCAGAGAAAAAGTTAATGAAATATCTGCTTCTTACAACACCAATGGTTTTTATAGACATAATTATAACAAAAAGGCCTCATGAAGAAATCTGATTCATAACTTAGTATTCAGCAGAAAGATTAAGGCTCTACTTTACACATGCCACTTATTTTACCTGTAGATGTGTAAAACATATAAATTTTAGCCAGGTGAGATGGCTCACACCTGTAATTCCAGCACTTTGGGAGGCCAAGGTGGGAGTTTGAGACCAGCCCTGGCAACCTAGTGAAATGCTGTCTCTACAAAATTTTTTTTAAAGTTAGCCAGGCATGGTGACACATGCCTGTAGTCCCAGGTACTAGAGAGGCTGAGGCAGGAGGATCACTTGAGGCCAGGAAGTCAACGCTGGAATGAGCCATGATTGTGCCACTGTACTCCGGCCTGGGCAACAGAGTAAGACCCTATTTAAAAAAAAGAAGAAAAAAAAATCTGATGTCCAAGCTCCAGTAGGGGTTAATGCCTGATGACTGCATAGTTAGCTTATTAAAATAACAGGAATTCCCTGGGGAAAAAAGCTGGCTAGTACCTGACCTTTGCCCACCACTTTAGAGCCAGTGGACAGGAAGGCGAGGTGTTTCTCTGCTGATTTCAAGCTGCAACTGTGCAGAGGGATTCAGGACGATGTGACATGGAAAGAGGTCGGGCCCGGCTCGGCCTTCATTCCATGCAGGATTCTGGCTGCAGGAGCATGTGCATTTGTCTAGAGAAAATATTCTTACATTTTACCAGCTTCTGGTTTTGAAAATATTGCTTTAAATATGTTACTACTCACAGTAACAGTTATTTTATAAGAAACAAAATGCTTTACCTTGGCCATCTTCCCATTGCTTCACCAAGTTTTGTGAAAGCAGACCCCTCCTCACATCTCCCACCCCATGCTTGAGGGTGAAGGGTTCATCCACTGTGGTCAGGAGGGGGTGACACCAAATGCAGGAAGTGGAGTGAGTGTGTATATGCGTCGCTACATCACGGGGACCAGTAATGGGCCTGCTATTTATACACTGCTTTAGGATGTCCAAAATACATATTTTATTAGTGGTACAGTTAAATTCTAAAATGGAAAAAATTGCTATCTAATAAAATAATAAAAATTGTTACATAAGTACTTTTTATAATAAAGTAACATGTTTATTGTAGAAAATACCAAAAATAGGCTGAGTGCGGTGGCTCATGCCTATAATCCCAGCACTTTGGGAGGCCAAGGCAGGGGATCACAAGGTCAGGAGTTCAAAACCAGCCTGACCAACATGGTGAAACCCTATCTCTACTAAAAATACAAAAATTAGCCAAGCACAGTGGCATGCACCTGTAATCCCAGCTACTCAGGAAGCTGAGGCAGGAGAATCGCTTAAACCCAGGAGGCAGTGGTTAAAGTGAGCCGAGATCTCGCCACTGCACTCCAGGCTGGGCAACAAGAGTGAGACTCAGAAGGAAGGAAGGAACGAAGGAAGGAAGGGAGGGAGGGAGGGAAAGGGGAGGAGAAGGAGAAGGAGGCAAGGAGAAGAAAGGAAGGAAGGAGAAGAAAGAGAGGGAGGGAGGGAAGGGAAGGGGAAGGGGAAAGGGAGGAAGGAAGGATGGAAGGAAGGAAAGAAGGAAAAAAGGAGGAAAATACCAAAAACAGTAACAAGAAAAAAACCAACAACTCTATTCCTTTCTGACCACCATTGTAAATATTCTGGTATGTACTCTTCTGGTTTTGAAAACAAAAATCAAAATGGTTTTCATAAGATCATCTTCCTGAATGAAGGCATACATCAAATAGCAGAGTTAGAAACTAAGAGAGTCTATAGCTGATGAAACAAATGTGAATGTTTAATCAGGAGTCCACACCACGCCTTCTCATCTTAACACCCCCAGCAGTCTCCAAATACAATGTACACAAAATGTGTTAAGTTTATAATGGTTTTCTGATAGGATCCTGAGATCCCACATATATTTCTCCATCTGTGTCAGCTTACTACTTTTAAAACATATACGCAATCAGAGGGCTGGGCGCAGTGGCATAATCCCCGCACTTTGGGAGGCCGAGGTGTGCGGACTGCTTGAGGTCAGGAGGAGCTCAAGACCAGCCTGATCGACATGGTTTGAAACCCTGTCTCTACTAAAAGTACAAAAATGGTGGTGAACACCTGCAATCTCAGCTACTTGGGAGGCTGAGGCAGGAGAATCACTTGAACCCTGGAGGCAGAGGTTACAGTGAAACAGGACCCTGCCATTGCACTCCAATCTGGGTGACAGAGCGAGACTCTGTCTCAAAAAAAAAAAAAAAAAAAAGCATATGCAACCAGAATATATCAAAATTAACTTTCTGGCCAGTGTGGTGGGTCATGCCTATAATCCTGGCACTTGGGGAGGCTGAGGCAGGAAGATCACTTCAGCCTGGGAGGCAGAGGTTGCAGTAAGCTGAGTTTGCACCACTGCACTCCAGCCTGGGCGACAGAGAGAGACTCTGTCTCAAAAAGAAAATGAGGGAAAAAAAAAAGACACCAACTCAAAAACCAAAAAAACTCAGGAGAGAAAAAACAAAATCCAGGATTTGTAGGTACAATAACACAAATTTTAACTGTTGGCACCAATTCAATTTTCTACGTAAAGTAGGATAGACACAATATGACCTTGAGCCAGATTCTGCCCTTGGCCACCAGATTTCCAGCTAATCCTAGCAAACGCCTAAACCTGCACCCACTCTGCTGCAGCAGCAGGGACACTCAACACCCAAGGCCCTCATTCGTAATTCACACAAGAGGCCTAAGGACACCTACAGGCAGGCTTGCAGCCCCTTCAGGACTCAGTGTGCCACCCACACCCACCCACGGGGTGCCCCCGCAGCTCACAAGGCCTCAACAGCAGACCCAGTCTCCTCTAGCAACACACCATTTCTGCAACAACTTCACCCCTTCCCTCCTCATCTCCCTTTATTAAAAAGGTAAAAGACAAAGGTGACAAGCTGGTGCATTTACAAGTACGTGAAGGAATATTATGTTTTAAGTGTCCCAAAAAACACCCATCAAAGGGGCTGGCTGATACACACAACCACACAGGAAGAACTCCCAGTTTTCCATTACAAAGCAAACAACTGACACTTGCCTTCAAGTAGTTAATCCACAATTTCTCAAAATTACATAATAAAGATAAAACAGGGCTAGGTAAAGTGGCTTGTGCCTATAATTCCAGTATTTTAGAAGGCTGAGGAGGGAGGATCATGTGAACCCAGGGGTTTGAGGCTGCAGTGAGCTGTGATCACACCACTGTACTTCACCCTGGGCAACAGAACAAGGCCCTGTGTGGAACAAGCAAACCAAAAGAAAAGAAAAAGAAAAAACAAATTTATTAAGAATAAAAGAGTTGACCGGGCGCGGTGGCTCACACCTGTAATCCCAGCACTTCGGGAGGCCGAGGCGGGCAGATCACAAGGTCAAGAGATTGAAACCATCCTGGTCAACATGGTGAAACCCCCTCTCTACTAAAACATACAAAAATTAGCTGGGCATGGTGGTGTGTGCCTGTAGCCCCAGCTATTCGGGAGGCTGAGGCAGAAGAATTGCTTGAACCCAGGAGGTGGAGGTTGCGGTGAGCCGAGATCGCGCCACTGCACTCTATTATGGCGCCTGGTGACAGAGTAAGACTGTCTCAAAAAAAAAAAAAAAAAAAAAAAAAAAAGAGAAAAACCATAAAAATTTACTCACTTTTTTTTTTTTTTTTTTGAGACAGAGTTTCACTGTGTCACCCAGGCTGGAATGCACTGGCATGATCTCCGCTCACTGCAACCTCCCCCTTCTGAGTTCAAGCAATTTTCCTGCCTCAGCCTCCCGAGTAGCTGGGATTACAGGCGTGCGCCATCACGTATGGCTAATTTTTGTATTTTTAGTAGAGACGGGGTTTCCCCACGTGGCCAGGCTGGTCTCCAACGCCTGACCTCAGATGATCCGCCCGCCTCGGCCTCTCAAAGTGCTGGGATTACAGGCGTGAGCCACCACACCGGCCTTCACTTTTCATAACTAAAACACACCCTCTTTCCTCACTTTTGAAAGGGAAAAACAGACCAAAGACCACCTTTAGCAAACCACACTAGAAATCACTAAGCAAAATGTTTACAGACAACAGTGAGCAAATCTACCTGAGCTGCAAAGGCCCCTCCTGCCCCACCAGGGGTGTGGTCACATGATGGGCTTTTGTAAATGTCCCCTCCTCCACGGACTTCGCTGTCGTCCTTGGCTACCGGACTCTCCTCCTGGACAGCCGCATCGACAGCCGGGCCCTTCCTCTTCGCCGTCTTTTTCTCCGAATGCGCACCGTCGCCTTTGGTTTTTCTCTGTCGGAAGTGAGCAAGCTGCGCAAAAACGTAGATAAGTAGTAAAGGCAGAGGTAAATGAGAAAAAAGTAACAGAACCACAAAGTCCACAGACTGGTGGGGACCATGAGCCCGAGGGCTGGCCCAGTCTACTCTGCCACACCTGGCCAACAGATCGCTCTCCACAAACACTGCCTTCAGCAATATCTATATCCAAGGGGTGTACAATGAGGACTGCTAATTATGCCTGATAGAGAAAAGAAAACCATACAGCTAATTGGCAGAATAGCTTTCCTAGCCCTTGACAGTTTGCAGAAAAATAGAACTTTAAAAAAATACGTCTATATAAAAGACTGACAGCTTAATCGAGGCATATTTAAGTTTTAAAATGATATAAAAGCTAAATCTCTCCCTTCTTGCCCCAATTTTCCCCCAACTGGAGAAATATATAGCCCAGCCAAAACTTCCTAGCCATAGATTCTGAGACAAGGCACAGAAATAGCAAAAAAAATTAATTAAGCCAGGTCAATCTCACATCTTCCTTTACGGAATCAGATGTTCTATTTTTCATGACACAGCTCACCAAAGCACCAGGGACCTCCACAGAGCATCGCCCATCAGAACGCACAGTCTAGCTCTGCTCAGTCCTCAGACCCGAGGGTTTAAGGCTACGTGCGTGCCTCATCTCCACTAACGTCTTACTCGAGAAGGATGCGATCGCACGTCAGCCTTTCACGGCGAGGCATCTGTTCTCGCAAATGACAACTGTGGCCACAAAAACAGACGCATGGAACACACGTTTGTGTAAATGATAACACAAGTACACAAGCTCCTGGATTACACAAGGCAAATTGGACAAAAAAAATGGTCTCTCAAGGAAATACTTTATTCAAAGCCAACCCCATCTCGTTTATTTTCATGCCCTCCACACCTAACCATCAGGGGACAGCACAGCCCGAGTCGCCCTGCAGGCGGCGTCCTGTCCCGCCCTCCCCGCCCTCCCCGCTCCCCCCGCAGGCTCCGGGCGCCCCTTTCCCTCCGGCCCGGCTCCGAGGCCCCTGCCCGCCGCGCCCGGGAGCCCCGCTCTCCCCCGGCACCCAGGCCCGAGCATCCGGGAAAGCCGGGCGCACCTCGCAGGGACGCCGGCCTTGTCCCGGCAGCTCCCGAGGTTCCGCCTCGCGCTCTCGGGAGCCCAGGTCCGGTGCCCCCGAATCAAGGGCTCTGAGCGCTTTATTCCCCACGAGAAACCCAGGACGGTGGCCATTAAACCGAGCGCCTTAACGCGGCGAAACCCGAGGCGGCATAAAGACGGGAACGCGTCCCTCGGAGAAGCCCGGCGCCAGCACCGCTGGATTCCCGGCAGCACCCGGACGGGCAGAACGCGCGCACAACGGCGCCAGGAGCGCCGCGGGGACCGTTCACACAGGAGGGACTGCGACGCCGCGGGAAACGCGCGTGGGAAAGCGTCTCCGACAGACGGAGCGGAAGCGCGCCGTAAGGAAGCGCTGAGACTGCCCGCGCCACACCCCAGGCCGCGCAGGAAACTGGCCCGAGACAGCACAGCCCCCAGAACACCCGCCGCCCGCCCCAAGCCACCCAGGTCCGGAGGACGCACGGGTCACTAGGGTCTCCAGCCTGGGACCCAGCACCCGCCACACCTCCTCCTCGCAGCCGCACCCCCTTCGCCACGCCCTGCTCCGTAGCCCCGCCCCTCCCGGCGTGCCGCGCGCCCGGCCAGTCGCCGACGCAGGCGCAGCCCCGCCCCGGCCCGCCCGAGAGGCGCCGCGCGTTCCGGCCGCTGATTGGCTGTGGCCGCAGCGGGGGCGGGCCCTGGCGGAGAGCGGCGGATTCAAGATGGCGGCGGCCAGGAGGCGGCTTCCAGCGGAGCCGGCGGGAAAAGCGAGACCTCGACGGCAGCTTCCGCCGGGCCGCGTCCGCTCATGACAAGGGGCGGTGGCGGGCATCGGAGCCGCCCTTAGGACTTCACGCCGGAGCAGCAAGAGAAGAAGCCCCTCATGTTTACCTTCGCCCTCCCGGCCTCCACCTTTCTGCGCCGCTGCTCTTGCTGAGCTTCCATCTCCCTCAGACTCCGCGAGGGCCACCCAGTGGTGGCGAGGCTGACACCGAGCCGCCTTCAGTCTATTTACACTCCCTCCCCCGCACCGGGGCTCGCCCTCCCCAGCGACAAGTGTCACGCAGCCGCGGCCCCGCCCCCGCCGCGCGCCGCCAATCAGGGGGACCGCGTTCCCGGCCTCGCGCACGCGCCCTCGGGGCCGTGCGGCCTGGGCGGAGCTCCGCCCTACACGCTCGTCGGCCACACGATTGGTGCGCTCACGTACCCGCCTCCTCCGGCAGGACCAGTAAGCGGAGCGCGGAGGCCTGACGTCCGCTGTCATTGGCCGATTTTAAAAGCCGGCCGAGCCGCTATTTGCGGTGCCGATCTCGCGCGGACGGGGGCTCAGCTTGGTGGCCCGCGGGCCGGACTGCGTGCGGCAACCATTGGGACGGGGGCGGGCCGTTTTCCCCAGCTCAGGAGTTCGTCATTGGCTGTGGGCCGCCGCGGGAGTCGAGCCGACTGTGGAGGAGACCGCTGAGGTCACCGAAGCGCGGACACGGTCCGGGGGTCCGCACGGCCTGTGACCTCGCCGGGCCCTGTGGTTTGCTGTGGCGTGTCCTGTGTCCAAGGCTGGTTTCCGGGTTGCTCTAGTCCGGCCTCCCGTTGGTGCGCCTTCACCTGCAAACCCTGGGTGGCGGGGGCAGTCACGGCCCTTCCGCGAGCGCGCTGGGGTGGCTCCGCGAGAGCTTGTGATTCTCAGCGACTGCAACTTCAGTGTCCTTCAGGAAGCCCTGGAAACTCGACCGCCAGAAACGTCCTCCTCCTGCCGCAGGCCACAGCCTTCTGTGGTGAGCAAGGTGTCCAGCAGTCTCCTGGCTCCCAGACTCGGAATTGGATGTTGAGCGAACTCTGGGCAGCGGGCTCGTGAGAGCAGGAGGCTGTGCCTGCAGGATCACGCTTTCCGGAAACAGACCCAGACTGAGCCCGGATCTCACGGTTGTTAGTGTTAAATACATTTAGAACCGTGCGGCGGAGGGGATGTGCCCAGTTCGCCTGCACTGTGTTCGTCAGAACCGCAGAGTGGTTTCTGTGGACATTCTAGAGAAGTTCTGCGAATGTTGAACTTAGATTTTATTTCGTTGTTTTTCTTTTTATAGACAGGGTCTCAGTTTGTCATATGGGCTGAAGTGCAGTGGTGAGACCACGGGTCGTTGCAGCGTCAACCTCCCTGGTCTCAGGTGATTCTCCATGTCAGCCTCCTGACAGCTGGAATTACAGGCACAT